>NC_088683.1:211935278-212238308 GCF_028017835.1 Emys orbicularis
AATTATTTTGTGTAGACAAGGCCTGAAGCCACCAACTCACTTCCCAGAGGACATCAAATAACCATTAGTTGATAACTGATCTAGACTTGTGCTTGATACACATCACCAAAAAGTGTTTGTATTACATAAATCTATAATTTCTCATAACTTGCAGGTTGCAGAGTAAGAAATAGGAAAGTGAAACTGTCATTTTAGGAATCCAAAATTTAAGTAGGGTTTAAAAATGGCATTGTGGGCCAGACAATCTTAACTTTATTGGAATGTTGTTTTTTTGGGTCTTCTAAGGTGTGCAGGATTTTTGTTCCAGAAAGTTGGAAAACTTGCAGCAACTGCAGTAGGTGGTGGATTTCTTCTACTTCAGGTATATAGAATTTCATATTTTAATATTTAGGGAATGTTTTATAATTGAATTATATGGAAAAAACTCAGCTACTGGCTTATACTTGGGTTGGGAAGGGGAAGGTGGGTTCCATATCTATTTCTTATATTAGCCTTGCCAATTAATAGAAAAATACTGCTGCTGTGCTGGTATATTTTTACTTAGTTTTACGTACAGTTTCTTAAAGCTATTGATCAGAAATATAATAACAGACAGCAATAATCAAATGTTTTTAAATAAAAGTAGTTTCAAGTGAGCTGAAAGAATGAAAACATAATGCAGAAATTGAAATACTATTTTTGAGTTGATATTGCCAGACTTAGCAAATTGATTATAAAATTGTGGTTGCAGAGATCAAGGAATGTAAGCAGTCTTTATTTTCTGTTAACAGGGGGATGGAATCTCAAAGGTACCTAAGTGTCAAAGGAGTCTAATTCAATCATAGTCTAGGTGTCTAGTTTATTGTTAGGAGTACTTGTGGCACCTTAGAGACTAACAAATTTATTTGACATAAGCTTTCGTGGGCTATAGCCCACTTCATCAGATGCATAGAATGGAACATATAGTAAGAAGATACATATACATACAGAGAACATGAAAAGGTGGGAGTTGCCCTACCAACTTTAAGAGGCTAATTGATTAAGGTGAGCTATTATCAGCAGGAGAAAAAACTTCTGTAGTGATAATCAAGATGGCCCATTTCAGACAATTGACTGAAGTGATTTAGAATAACCCACATATGGAGATGGTGCACAAATCAATTTGACTAGCATGGATACACTGAATTGTTTGCCTTAAACCAGTGCATTACACCTCTGGATCAGTTGGGAATGATTCAGTTCTTCGTGTAGGCACAACCTGGGGGTTTAGGAGTGCTCATTGCACTTCAATATTTAAATTCCATTTGTCCAGAAGAGCGTGGGTTTGTGTTTCAGAACTGGCTTTCCTGCTTAGCAGTACAACATTCTGCCACTTGGCTAGCCTTATCAATTTGTGTCACACAAATTTTGAATTAAAAAAAGAAACAAAAAGCTTGTAAATCACTAATGTGAGCCTATATACAAATGGGGAAAACAGGTTTGCTGTATCTGTTTATGTACATTTTGATTTTTTGTGTGTGTGTTGGCCTTTTCTGTGGAAAATATCTAATAAGGAAACTTATGGGGGGAGGGTTGGACAGGGTTGAACTGTTATACCTCAGTTGTACATTTAGGTTCAGTTGTCACCATCTTTGATTCAGATCATATTCTGATAGAAGTAAATGTCTTAGTCATTTAATTCTAGGTACTTTGCATAGTAAAGATTAGTCATAAATTGTATGGTAGTCTAATTACATTTCTATAGTCTTTAAAGTTTTTTCTTTTAAAAATCATCTGTAAATACACAGTGTAAATTCACTTTAATTCAAGAATATATGCTGAATGCATTCATTGAACAGGTAGAAGGGTTTTCAGCAGGTGACTAGAAATTAACTTTTTTTTTTTAAGTTTCGTTGAAGTTGCAAGTTTCGTTAATGCAAAATGTTGAGAAGTTACAGATACCAGAGGAATCCACTGGAACAAGAAGGGGGCCCATTTGTTGGGAAGTGTACTCAAGTAGAGTCCTATTTGTGTAGTTTTTGAAATTCAAGAAAAACCTTCTAACTTCTTTTTAGTGTATATTAAATTGATTTCAAGGGATCTAGTTGGAAACTAAAAACAAAATATATTATGTGGTTAGTTTCTCACGGGTAGCAGATAAATCAAATTCTGAAAACAGGCTAGTTCAATTAGCAATATTACAACCAAACCTATTAAAAAGTAGTCTTGTAGGGGTGAGGAGAGAGAAGGAAAATAATCCGTTAACATGGCTTTTATAACATGGCCTTATTATCCTCATCAAATCACATGGAAGTTTGATATTTTGAACAATTTAATTTGATTAATTGTGTATCATTTTTTAAACAAGGATTAAATTCTCCTAATGTGCCTGATACAAGGCCAGTTCAAGTCCACTATAATAGATAGGCACTGGAAAAATAAAAATAACTAATAAAAATAATTCATTTCTCATAACAAACAGTAACAAACATAACATCTTTCCTTTTATAGCCTTTAGATTAACTGGTTCCTTATAGTAGGGAGAACTATGGAGAAACATGCCAAATCCTTAAAATGTGGTTCCCCTCTGAAAAGCAACTTTGGTGGTTTTGTTTTTTTAAAAGCACCTTGTCACTTGAGAGATCTGTTTCTTGTGGCAGAGTGCTGGGAGCTAGTAAGTGAGCCAACACTCTGATAACTTCAGGCATCAATCAGCTAATTGGCTGATCAGGCTGGGTGAGCCAATTTGTCCACTAGTAGGAGGGGGGCATAGGAAGGAACTATAGAGAGGGAGTAACCAGGGTTAGCTAAGCCCAATGTGTGCAAAGATCTAAAGGAAGGGAGACCTCTGTTCCTTCCTGGCCCTGCAGGAAAGGACTAAAGGTAGAGAATCACTGTATATAATATTGCTACATGGGACTGTATTGGTGAAGGAAGTGTAAATAAATCATGCAAAGTTGCCACTCAGCAGTGAGAGTCTGAGAGGTTCCTGGGGCATCTGAGGATGTTGACGGCGCATGCCCCTTTACTTGTGTATATTAGTCATATATGTTCAGTTTAGTGGCAAAATGTTTTTACTGCTTTTTGCTCCTGTTAGACTACGGTCTGTGTTTGAGTCAATCTTCTGTTAGCCATTATTTAATCATAAAAAGCTTTATTTATAGTAAGTCATTTATTCTTTCTCTTCCATATTTGGACTCATTCAATTTAGAACACCATTGATGGATTCAAGTCTTCACTTAAATAATTCTGTAACAAATGGAACATTTGAAAACCATACAAGGTGCAAAAATAACACTAGGATTTACCTGGCCTATTCTGGTCTGGCTACATACTCTACTGGTGTTCTGTGATAGCTATGATATTGTGGCAGGATGCATGCCGGGACATCTCAATGAAGTTGGGAGAGGGCAACATGCTACAGGGGTGGGAGAGGATAAAAAGGTGAGAGTTCCTCAAATTCTTGTGTTGAATAGTTTTGTGCCCCATTTGAGAGGGGCATTCAACAGAACTGCCAAAGCAAATAGAATTTTTATATTGGAAATTTATCTTTAAGCAAATGCATTAGGTCTGACAAGTTTTAGTAGAAATATTTGGCCAGATCCTTAGCGTGTGTAAACTAGAGTAGTTCCATTGATATATAAAAAATATATTTTTTTTAATGGCACTGTGTCAGTTGACACTAGCTGAGGATCTAATCCCTGGAGTTTAACTCTTCAAAAGGAAGATTTACTTCTCTGTTTCTTTTAGTTCATTTGTTAACTCCTGTATGATAAAGTTAGTGTCTTTAAACACCTTGTTAAAGTGTACACGTGTGTGATGGGTAATGCTGCCCATTTAAGTATCAGATTTATAAATCTGGAACAGGGTAAACTTTTAAGCATTGTCTGTTGTAAAACTAACTGAATGTTATCTAACGGTAACAAGCCCTTCTTCAGGTTGGTTGGTCTAATATGGGTGAAACTTGCTGTTGGAGAAGTTGGTTCTTTAGTGTACTCTTCCTATTCCATCTACTTCTGCATTCTCTTTATTGTGTTCCATAACAAAGGTTTGCACAGCCCATGTGAGTAACTGCAGCGAGGTAATCTAGCTAAGCAGATTCTTTTGAGTTAATGGCTTCAGCAGAACCCAGTGACTGCAAATCAAAATTTGGTGTTTAAGTTCAAGACATTATGGAGGAGTTATTCCTGGCCCCATACTTAAGATTGTGAACAGGGTTCCATTGTATGACTTACTCACTAGATGAATCTCAGATTTTGAGTTCATATAAAAACAAAACTTACCTATAAAGTTTATGGATAATATATATTTTTAATGGATATATAGACTGATTTACCCAACATTTAAAAGACAACTTCAGATCTTTGTAGTCTTGATTTTCCTTTCTTGAATAATTGTGGTGTTATGCGGAATTATTTGTAGTAAGTCATTGTCCACAATGTGATAGGTGTTCTCCACTCTTATAGGAAAATGCAGTCTCTGCCCTAAAAATTTTGCAATCTATGGCCCTACAGCCACTTAAATATGCATTACTTTACTCATGTGAGTAGTCCCATTGACTTCAATGGGACTGTTTATGTGTGTGTCAAGATACACAGCTGCTTACGTGTTTACAGGTTCAGGGCCTAATAACAAAAATATGGGGGAAGGGGATAAAACCTTCATAGTAAAAAATGTGGGATTTTTTTTGCCCACTGGGGATTGTGTTTTCAAGTTAGGATGAACTTGTCTGCAACTGCTCCTCTATTTGCCCATAATTAGTTGCCTAATATCTTGTGGGCATTATGGTAGAAGTGGTTCATGTTATTCACTGATACATATATCATTTATTTGGGGCTTAGTGGTGTGGCGAGGGCTAGAGTCCTGTAGTATTAGGTTCTTATTATGCTGAACAGTTTATAATACTAAAGACAAGAGGATAGTTCTCTATTTCCGTGTGAGGTTTAGATAACAGAGTCCCTGAGCGTCCTGTCCTAAATTAAAATTTCAGCAGTGATGCTGAAAGAAACTAAAATGAAACAAAGCTGCATTTTAGTCCTTTGATAAAAGTGCTTTCAGTTTCTATTTTGCTGCAAGTAAAACAGTAATAAATGAGTATATAAATTGACCTGTATATGTTAACCTGTAAATTAATCTCAAGCATGGTATAAAATAAAAAGTAGAAAAGGGGTGAAAAAAAAAAAAGAATCTATTGAACCTTGCCAGTTCTTTTTCAAAGTATATTTTTGATTTATTACAGAAATAATCTCTGGCATGGTAAAACACAATATCTGTAGCATCTGCAATTAAAGTACTTGAACTTCCATTTGTCTTTCTCTAGAAAAAGCAAGCCCAAAACAGTTTTTAAAATTGGGTAGACACAAACATCTTGTGATTTGACTCTTTGGATGTTATATTGGTTAGTGTAATTGTTCTTATTTAATATTTTTTTAATTACCCTAGATTGCCAGTCATAGTGGGTATGTGCAAGTTGACTGGAAGAGAGTTGAAAAAGATGTAAACAAAGCAAAAAGACAGATAAAAAAACGTGCGAACAGGGCAGCACCTGAAATCAGCACCCTCATTGAAGAGGTAAGATGTTTTAAAAAAATAAATTGTTCTGAATTGTGTGCTGTTTCATTTTGGTTAAGATTACATTGATTGAGGTTTCTGGCCTTCCACTGCATTTGGTCATAGTTATGCCTGATAACTAATATTCTAGACAGCATGTGCAAAATTTCAGGAGCATAGTCCCGCTTCTTAGGGAAGACTTACACAATCTCATCAACAGAACATATTTCTGTGTTTTAATAAATGTTAGAAGTCCTGCAGGAAAGCCCAGTACCTATTTGTTATACTAATGTTCACTTCCAGGTGAGATTTTTTGTTCTCATGCCAGACCATAGCAATTACTTGCCTTATGCTGATCAGGCTTCAGGGATTGTCTTAATAAAATAGAGAGGTACAACAGCCATGTGCCAGTTCTGGGAATTTGTATCCTGCTGTAAGGCCAGTTAACATAGCAAAATATTGGTTGCTTATCACTTTACTTGAGTAAAATAAAGTTGCTTTTTGGTGGTGGTGGTGCAGCTCAAAATTATGATTTTGAAAAAAGTTACCCTTTCCCCCTTTTTGAATGAAGTAAAAACATTTTGGAGCTGGTATTAAATCCATGGGTATTAGGAATCTTTGAGCTTCTTGCCACATCTGGGTAACAGGAGGAGGTGCAAACATCCATCTACAAGGCTTTACTGTTCTCTGTTATACTCTTAACCAAACAAGTGCAGAGAATCTCTAAAATAATTGCTCTTGAAGTACTGTACTAAAAGTAATTAACCCTAAGTGTTTTCATATTGACTTTAAAATGAGGAATGAGTTTGCTTATGCACAAGTAATGGGAACTATGCTTTAGATTGCAAGGAGTTGTCCACCTCATTCCTTGAACCAGTTTAGCGAGTGTCCCTCTCCAAAATGTGTCTGTGGTGTGCATATTGTTGATGCATTGAAGAGAAACTACCAACACTCTTCTAGTATAGCTAAGGCCCATTTAGTTTTAGGAATAGTTTCTCGTTTGAGGACTTCCCTTTACCAACAGAATATTAGAAAAAGTGAGTCTTTTTTGCCAGGAGATGTATGGGCTTTTTTTTTTCACACTTGAAACACATATGTATCTAATTTTCTGACTACTTGTCTTGAAGTCTGATTTTTGTTATGCTGAAGAAAATCATAGCAATGCCATAGCAATCATTGCTATGATTTTCTTCAGCATAACAAAAATCAGACTTCAAGACAAGTAGTCAGAAAATTGGTGTCTCTGTAATTGTAACTGTAACTGGTGTCTCTGTAGTTAAAGATGTTGGTGTCTCCAACATAACCTATATAGCATTATACCTCGGTTGCCAAATTGTTTTTATAATTTTAATTCCAGTCTGAAACTTGGTATACTGCTCTCTAAATCAGATGTAATTTAATCAGTCTTTTTTGACAGGCTGAGGAGTGGACCAGGGAGGAATTAAATCCTGTTCAAATGGCTTTGATTTTAAAATTGTAGATTACTCCCATTGTTTGAAATATCGAACGTTTTTGTTTTACAAAATGGCTATTACATCATAGTAAAGATGTAAATCACATTTATTTTGCATACCTGTCATAACACACAGTTTATATTGTGTTGCTACTTATATCCAAACATCTGTTGATATAGTACAATGCTTTCCTATGATATATGATTTACGGGATTAAAGGTTGCAAAAGTGTGGATCAGAAAGAAGTGACCTTGAGATTATAATTAATCTAATTATAATTAATTCCCTGTGTCTGGTTAAAACTGAAATGAGTTTAGTGGTCTTACCGTAGCTCTCACATTTTTACAAAAGAAGTGTACAGTGCAGAGTTTCTGCACAGAAAAAGGCCAGTATTGGCATAAGAACATTGCTAGAAGTCAAAAATGAGGCGCATTGTTAAAGTTTGCAGAGTCTGCGTGCACTACCTGATTCCAGCATGTGCTATATCTGCTAAACTAACAAGTTTTGAAAAATTAAGTTTATTGAAAATAGTACAAACCTCTGTTCTTGGTTAATCATGATAAAAATACGAAATGTTCCCATTAGGTGTAATGGTTTTTGCACAGATCACTAAAAACTATTTTCTTTTTCAGTCAACAGAATTTATCAAACAGAATATAGTAGTATCCAGTGGATTTGTTGGAGGCTTTTTGTTAGGACTTGCATCTTAAGGACCTGAATTTTGTCTTCCTGATGGCATCAACCACAACAGAGAACAGTAGTAGTGATTAGTGCACTGTTTTAAAGCAAAGCAGTGTGGGTCACTGATCACTCCAGAGCAAGGAGAATGGACTAGCCAGACAAATTGGAAGCTTTTATGTTTTAGGCTTTTGCCTTCTGACGCTTGGCATAAGATTTGCTGAAAAACTGCAGTGTGCTCATAATAGCATTTCTGGACAAAACTGGTTAATTTTCATCATGACTTTTTTTATTCTGTGACCATTCAGAAAATAGCATTTTTAAAATGTAATTTGTGGGATATAGCTATGTTACAGTAATATAAGAAGGAAAGCTCCATTTTCAATCTGATTGTTTTCCAGTTAAATGTTGTTTTATCTTTATTTAAAAGGTATTGTCCTTCGTGCTGTAGTAAATAGTGCCAATGACTAATAATGTATACAATGTGTAGCTTCAGCCGCAGGGCTGACAATCTTCCTTAGAAATCACTGCAATAATCTATAAATCTGTAATAACTTTTTACAGAAGTATTGAGTAACAAAAAATCATGAGCATATTAAAGATGAAAATCAAACCTTGATGGGGGTCTTTTTGTACTTCCTTTAACATTCAGGGATACGGCACAGGTATTTGCATACAAATTAGTGTATTGTACAAACAGTACACACATTATTTCATCAAATGCATGTCGTACATAAATGTGCAGATAGTTACAATTGAAATACGTGTATTTATTATGTAAATATGTACTCTTTAAACCTTTGACACTTAAAATTACATTTTTATATTTTGTAATCCAGGGAGAACAGCTCATTTAATCCACCCTGTTGGAAATCTCAAGTGCTGAGGTTTCTGTTTAACATTGAAAATGCTTAGTTGAACTTTAAAGCATGTCAGTACAGTGTAATTTGAGTAATCCAAAAGCTCTTGCCACAGTCAGTTTCAGTAGGCGATAGTTATTCACTTCACTTTCATGTTAACCCCTGGAACTAAACAAAGCTTATATTGCTGGTATGTTCGATCTGAGGTTTTTAGTAGAAGGTGAGTCACTTACTTTGATTTGTAGAAATGTACTCATCCGATATGTAAGTAATCAAAAACTATAAATTGGTAACAAAACAGGGATTCTCCTTCTCCATCCGCCTATTGGGAACAAATTCCCACTCATCCTGATCTCAAAAGTCTGGGAAAGCAAATGAGTCTTACAGCATGCTCCATAAGTCAGCACACTTGGGGCTGTGTCAGACCAAAGCAGGAAGCAAGTTCTAAAGGGAGAGAGGTTTACATCTGACAGTGAATTTGCAACCTTCCACCCAAGCAGAGATTTAAAAAAAAAAGTGTTTGTCTGCTGTTACCTCTTTATCCCTAACAGATACACCAACTTCAAGACCTGCCCTGGCCCTCAAACTTGTGAAAATGTGTCGCAAAGAGCAGGCAGATCCCTTAAATCAAAGGAGATGTCATATTTACCAATTTTCCTAATTACTCTTTGCTTCCTACCATACCAACAAGCATTTCCTCACTTATTTCTTGGATTGAGTCTCCCTCATCCTGGTTCAGACACAGGGTCTGGTTTACATCCGATGAACCAGCCCTCAACATGTAACCCATTTTCCCTTGCTAATATGTTGAATGGCCCAGTATATTTTTAGAATACACAGTGGGGAACCCCACATGTGAGATAGCATGTGTGATATGTGGGCTATGTATGCTTACTCCTGAACACAAGGGAACAAGGAAAGTAGGAAGTAAACTATGACTACCTGGCAAGTTTGGGGTGGGATAGCTCAGTGGTTTGAGCATTGGCCTGCTAAACCCAGGGTTGTGAGTTCAATCCTTGAGGGGACCACTTAGGGATCTGGGGCAAAATCAGTACTTGGTCCTGCTAGTGAAGGCAGGGGGCTGGACTCAATGACCTTTCAAGGTCACTTCCAGTTCTAGGAGATAGGATATCTCCATTAATTTATTTATTTATTTAAGTTTAGAGGGCTATCTGAGCCAGAGAGACTTCAAAATGCAGAAATCTAACCATAGAGAAACCAATCACTAGAAGCATAAATTAAAGCAGGTAATATGTAAGAGGGCCAAAATAGATTTTGAAGAGCAAATATATAAAGGTAGAAAACAATATATTTGCTTCCTGCTTCTGTTAGAATGAAAGAATCTGTGGGTCCTTGGTATCACTAGAGGTTACAGAGCCATTATACAAATCAGTAGTCTGCCACCATTTAGAATACAATGTGGATTTATGTCACTCTATCTCAAAAAGGATATTGCAGAATTAGAGGGGCTCCAGAGAAAGGCGACAATGATTAAGGGATGGGAAAACTCATATAAAGAGAGATTGAAAAGATTTAGGATTGTTCACTTTAGAAAGGAAACAATAACCAGGGACAGGATAAAAATATGTAACATAATAGATGGTCTAGAGAAGGTACATCAGGAGTTTGTTTCCCCTCTCATGTAAAATAACAAAGGGATATTCAAAGAAATTGAAAGGTAAAAAATTCAGAACTGGTAAAGGGAAATACATTTTCACTCAGTGCATATTTGGATGGTGGAACTCATTGCTCTAGGAAGTCATTGAAGCCAAGAATTCACTGATAATCAAGGAGGGACTGGACATTTATATGAATAACAAGACTATCCCGAGTTGTTATAGTTAATTCTAATACATTTTTTGGAAAAGTTCTAAAACTTCATGTTTAAAGACTTATCCTAATCCTTAATAGACAGATATTAGTTTGACACCTTAATGAGGAGCAGATTAACCCACATCTGCTTCCTGGTGGGTTTTGTGAACATTCCTCTGTAGCATCTGATGCTGGCCACTGTTGGAAACTGGATACTGACCAGACAGACCACAGGTCTGATCCAGTATGGCAATTCCTATATCCCTGTTAACATGTAACAAACATAATGAAGTTTTCTGCATAGTGGGTTTTGAGAGTGCTCTTTAATAAGTTGTCTATTCAATTTGTATACATGTATCTTGATAATCAACACTTCAACAGTTATTTCTAGGTAGCTAAACCAACGTCAAGCAATTTGTCATTTATACCGAGCCTCGTTCTGTTCCCATTGAAATCAATGGGAGTTTTGCTATTGAATTTTAAGGGACCAGAATTTGTCTCATTGTCTGTGGAGGCCATTTTCATGCAAAATGCAAACTGAAAATGGCAGCACTGAAATTAAACATATAGCAGATATTCAACAGTGCAGCAGTTTTCAAGTGTATTTGTCTTAAGAATAAAGGCATAAGCATGCAGTAGTCTTTAGAAATGGAGAAACTACCAAAATTAAACACAGAAGGAGAAAATGTTGCTCTTTAAACAGTAGTACTTCAAGATGTTTCATAAAGTCTGTAATTTCCAGTGCTGAGAAGGAAGCATCACAAGTTATATCATAGAGACCTTTATTCACATCTAAAGATGTGGGGGGAAACTAAGCAGAAGAGTGTTTTCATTGTTGAGTGCTGTTTTTTTATTTGCAATGCTCATGTATATTTCAATGGAAGTATCTGCAGCTGGCTGACTGTGACCCAAATGTTGTGGTGATAGAGGTACACTAGCACTCCTTTCTCCTCCCCAGAAATAAGCAGAATGCTCTTTAATACGTGTGCAAGCATTTCTGCATACATGCAGTGTACATTTTTCAAATCCTTCATAGAAAATAGTATCAAGAAATCAGTGAATAAGAATTGAATCATGAATCCCATTTACAACAGATGCTTTGAAGAACTTCCATTTCAAGCAGAGGTTGTCTACATATGCTTGCCAGTATTGATTCAACAGAAAAAAGAACCAGTGTGTCTTGTAATGATTGTTGTTAAAACTTCATACTTTTTCAAACTATACATAAATTGGGATGGGAACTTTACCCAATTTTCTCATATAGTTAAGGAACAACAAACTTTCAATGTCAAAAAAGTGAAGATGGTTTTATTTTGAGATTTTAAATCCTCTGCCGTGAGTCAGTCCAAATATCTTGGTGGTTAAATACTGAATATTGAAGATGCCACACTTCATCTAACCAAATTTTTACAAGAAAAACCTACAGCTGATAAAGCTTGTGCAGCTCAAATATTACCAGACATTTTTTCAGATTTCTTTTGAAATAAAAATAAGAATGAATCTTAAATATTAATAATGTACTCCACGTGGTGTTCCCATAGTTGTGTGTGATTGTCAAGGATAACAAATTTCTCCAGAAATTATAGCATTTTAAATTAAGGCTGTTGTTATTTATATAGCATCAAATGTGATTATTCGTTTATAAACATACAGGTTCCCTGTCCCATAGAATGTACTATCTAAAACCCTGATCCTGCAGACACTTATGTATGTGCTTAATTTTGAGCATGATTAGTCTTACTGACTTCAATTTGACTGGTTATGTGAGTAAAGTTAAGCCCATGTTAAAGAGTCAGCATGATTGGGACTCAAATGGATGACATTTAAATGAAGGTTAATAATAGTAAAACTTTTAAATTGGAAGTGGTAACTTGCTGGCTACACATTTTTTCTCTTTCAACAATGAAGCTCATTTCTTCACAAACTGTGGTCAGCGGCCTACAAATGGTCAGTAAAGCTTTTTCATTTGGATCACAAAACCAACAGAAATGGTACCATCTATTGAGAAAAATAGAGAAATTAAGGGGATTGGAGTAATGAATGAGCCCCACTCTTACGAAGTAAGGTGTAACTGACTTTACTATTGACTAGCTGGCCTTCTCTGTGTTTATCAAGCTGTTAAGTACTTAACATTTTCAATTGAAGTCAACACTACTAGCATATATTATCAAGTTGCAGGTGGCGGTGTTTTGGGGCTTTTTTTCAGTTCACTACCTCCAGTGATTCTTGAAATGAATTAACTCATCTTTCAGTAGTGAGAAAGGCTGATAACATTGCAGTAGTACTGTAGAAGGCTGAGGTGCATTTTGAAGTGCCAGTGTACAAAAATCTGAAAAAGTCCATATTATTCCCCTTTATTCTACCTTCCATTCTTGTGTGTTCCTGGGGGAAAAAAAAAAAGGAATCAAGTCCATGGCTTAGTTCCCCGCCCATGAAACATTCTATAGAGGATGATGTAGTTACATTTATTTTATCCATGTGTTTTTGGTAGGTTACCTGCTCCTATGTCTTTTCAGACAGTCTTTCCATTAACTTCAGTGGGTACAAGATCAGGCCCTAAGTGCTTGTATTTCTGAGTATATAGAATAGAGGATCTTATGGTTAGTGTCCTTATACTCATGAGTCTCATACTGACCAGAATAAATAGGTACTGAGGGCATATTATGATGTTATAACTAGTTTTAGGTCTTTGTTTTAAAAGGGGGAGTTCATTGTATAAAAGTTGAGAGTGTAAGATATCTACCAAACCCTTCTGTGATATTGGTATTTTTTTTTTCACTAGAAAAATAAATTCCTTTGCTAGAGGGCATGTAGGAATATTTGCTGTGGTTTGCTTAGACTTAATGTTATAGTTATTTGTCAAATACCATTTCTGTAGACGATGAAGAGAGCTACAGAAGTAAGAGTAAAAACCAGATGACTTTTTCTGTCTCCACAAAGCAGTTGCAGTTCCTGTTAAATAAGGAGCAAAGAAAGGTAATCTGTGTCTACAAAGTTCTTAAAAAAAAGTCACAAAAAAGTTGACTTAAGATTTGCGTTTGTATGTAAGAAACATGTTTATAATATGGGGCAGCAGAGCCACTTAGTGTATAGGTCACAGTTTGTTTTTTAACACACATGATTCCTACAGCATCATAAGTAGGCATTTTATCACCTGGGGCGAGCAAGCATATTTGCTCCCCCTACCTTTTTTTCCCCACCCCCGCAGCTCTGCGCCCTGAGCAGCTGCCCCACTTGCCCCGCACTGGTTACGGCTCTGGATTCCTAAACTACATTTAAAAATAGTAAATTGAAGTGGGATATATACCACAAAACCCACTATGAGGAAAGTAAGCCTATGGAAAAGCACATAGATAAATTAAAAGGGTAGAATACTGACAGAAGATTAAAATTGCAAATAAAAAAAGAAAAAATGACATTAAATAACCAAATTTACAAAGTTGCTAGGGGCCATCAGCATGCAGGAATAGATGGATGAGGTTGATAACGCAGAGGGCCTAAAGGAATTCTTCGCCCCAATAATCACAGAAGCAACAGAAGGTAATATCCCAGGAACTGGGATACATTTTCCTGGGGGGAAGGAAGTGAAATATCAAAAGGTTTTACTGTTGCACTAAAGTGGATAATAAGGCAATAAGAACTATTAAAAGTTTACGAAGCACTGGTCCAGAATGATTAATCACATCCTAGAATTCTAAAGAAAGCAGACGAAACTGGAAAGCTTTTATGGAACATTTTTGATAGCTTACTAAAAACAGGGTTATTAAATGCTGGTGAGTAGTTAATGTAGTTTATACTCAGAAATGAGTGAGGGAGGATACAAATCCAGGAATTTATTGACCTGTAAGCTTGCCTTTGGTTCTACAGAAGAAACTGGAAATGTTGATGAGTCATGACTGTATAATTTAGTAAGTGACAGCATGGATACACAAACAGAATATATTATTCAAACATAAGTGTCACCGGAAATGTAAATGATGCAAATAGAGTATAGTCTATCATTGTACAAAGAATTTACATGCACAATTCCTATTAACATAAATGGGAGTTACCTATGCAAATCCCTTCCTATTGATGCAAGAACAAATTTCAATGATATTAAACTTTACTGTTACTCTTCCAATAATGTCTACAGTTTAACTGATTTCAAATGGTTTTCTGCATTTATACATTTTATAGAGAAGTTTGAAGTAACACTTTTTTAGTCCTCTCTAAAATTATAAATGCACTCTGCCCCAAATAATTTGTTTCAGTATAGTATCCTAGTTGTAGTTTATCATCAGCATTTTTAATTACAATTTTTGGACAAAAAATATTCAATGTTCTGGATGATATAGCTCCAGTCAACGCTCTAGGTCTAATCTATATAAAGGTGTTTTTTTTTTTTTTAACAGTAGAGCTATTTCAGATAGGGGTCTGATTTTTTTTATGAAATAATTAAATCGGTATAAATTCAAGTGTGGATGCAGTTAAACCAGTATAAAAGAGCATTATACTGGTATAGTTTATTCCTCTTTCCATATGGGAATAAGCCAAACCAGTATAAGCAAAAATTCTTAACCTGGGGCTCATACCCTCCCTTTCTTTATGGCTGAGAGAGAGAGAGAGAGGTGTAAATTAGTGGCAGGGGCATCCCAAAACCTTTTTCTGTTATAATGTGGGGTCATATAGAAAGTGTTGAGAGCCACTGCTCTAACTCATTCATTGTAGAATATGTTTTTTCCCCCCATTTCTGCTTCTCTCAACTCATCGTCTTCACCCCAACCAAGTGTGTTCTCAGGTGCCTGAACTACTTGAATAAAAGTCTATAAGCTGCTTCCATAACTCATCCCTGCTTACCAGCTGTACCTCTGCAACAGCACTTTAATTTTTTTGCTCTGATCTAAATAGAGGAGATTTGTGTTTTGTTTGTATGGCTTTAAAAAAAAAAAAAAGGCAAGTGAAACTGATTCTCCTGAGGGAGTCAGAGAGCTGGTCAGAGCCAACATAGCTTAGATTGGAACTGTCCAAGAGTCCCACCCATTTCTGCCAATGCACTTTAGTTCTAACCTCTGGCTAGAATGACCCAGCTCCTATCAGGGCCGGCTCCAGGCACCAGCTTACCAAGCAGGTGCTTGGGGCGGCCACTTCGGAGAGGGGCGGCACGTCCAGCTGTTCGGCGGCAATTTGGCGGACAGTCCCTCACTCCTGCTTGGAGCGAAGGACCTCCCACCGAATTGCCGCCGCAGATCGCGATCGTGCCTTTTTTTTTGTTTGGCTGCTTGGGGCGGCCAAAACCCTGGAGCCGGCCCTGGCTCCTATCTTGTACCTCTGCTGTGTATAGAACACCCAGCATCCTCAAAAAGCGGGTGGGATTGTGATTTGATGAGGGTATAGTCCTCCTCATTCAAGTGAATCTGAGATGATTTCTCTTGTGAGCTAAATCAGAATTTTTACACATTTAGAAATGAACAGCGCTAGCATTTTCTTTATTTTGCTACACAACTTCTTAATGTCCCTGCTCATGTTGCCGGCTAAAGAAGACCTGGCTTCATGGATATGGAACCACTCCTTAGCCGGCTGTTTCACATGGAATCAGAGTGGCAAAATGAGTATTGATGCCATTTGTTGTGCCATATTTTTAACCATATAGGTTGGGTTTTGGTTTGGCTTGCTGCAATACATACCAAGGACTTCTTCAGAACAACAAAAGATGGTCTAATGTATCATAGTTTATGTGTTTCTAATGTGGCTATACTTAAGCATCATTTATAATAATAGTAATAAATACAAATACTTAGCTCTTACACAGCACTTTTACTTGGTACATCTCAAAGTGCTTTACAAAAGATGTAAGTATTATTAGCTGGAAGGGAATTTATGAAAAGATACTGGGTAGGAAGACAGCCAGAAACTATGGACAGCATTCTGTTTACCTTTGGTACCTTTGCAAACAGAACCTAGCTGGAATTGCATAGATTGCCAGGGAAGCAGGGAAACAAAGGGAGAGGCTGGAAGAGTATGTAGCTCCCCTAGCCAAGGTCCTCAGCATGTACTAGCTGAAGAGTCAGTCCCTGGTGTGGATAGTAGGAGTAAATGTATACAAGATGTGGCAATATAAAACACATGCCCATAGAATACAGTGCCCAGCACAATGGCTGTACAGCACGGAGCACAGTGGGGGCCTGGCCCATGATTGGGGCTCATAGGCACTACCTTAATAATCAATAATAAAGAGAATCAAATAAGGGATGGCTGGGATCTTGAGCATACAATTCATGCTCCACACATCACGCTCTTTTATTATGGCTAAGCACCTTTTCACTGATGCCTCGGTTATGCAGGAGGCAGCTATGTGGGAGTGACAGTGCTAAATGATCCTGGGTAGAACTTCAGTGTTCAGCAACAACATCTGGGGCAACACAGCTGTGCAATGTGAGTGCTATCCAGAAGAGATCCAGAAAATGTGTGGCAGATGGTACTGGCCCAGGGAACTATATGCATGTCCAGGCTAAGCCCACGTTCCAACACCTCAAATGTCTGTGCTGGAAGAATGCCCTGTCCATACAGGTTGCTTTTCTTCCTGGTACCATAGCTAACACCAACATGTCTATGCACCCTTGATTACACTGGACTGTACCCACGCTTCCTTATATTAAAATAACATCACACTTCCATTGTGGTACAAAATACCTTCTGTGTACTGGGAATGGTTGGAATCTTAAGCATGCCTATCATTCCTGTGAAGTGGGATGGTTCATGGCTGCACCTGTGTGGTCTCGCTGACATCCTCAACCAGTGTAAGCTGATGAGATCATTATGCTGCCCGGACCATGTCCTTGTGTGGTGTCAATTTCAGATGTAAACAGTTATACATCCTGGTACACTGCCTGGGGGATAGCAAGCCATATGCACTGTTGCTACTTGATGGGAGTGAAGACTATGAATTTGCAAGGGGACATTAATTCTGAAGTATGGCAGTAATGGACAGTGGTCTCAATTCCTATTTGCTAAGGTGACCTGCAAAGTATATACCAATGCCTGCTATCCTCGCCTGCTCCCCAAACTGCCTGTGTCACATTGCTGAGGAATTACATACATTCATAGAGTTTAAGGCTAGAAGGGACATTAGATCATCTAGTTTGACCTCCTGGATATTGCAGGTCATTAAATTTCAACCAGATACCCCTGTATTGAGCCCAATAATTTATGTTTGACTAAAGCACAACTTGTGTTAGGCTAAATCATAGTTTCCAGAAAGGACTCCAGTTTTTATTTGAACACACAAAGAAACAGAGAATTCACCACTTCTTGTTTGGCAGTTTGCTCCAATGGTTAATCACACTCACTGTTAAAAAACTGTGCCTTATTTTCAATTTGAATTTGTCTGACTTCAGCTTCCAGCCATTTGATCTTGTTCTGCCTTTCTCTGCTAGATTAAAAAGCCCTTTGGTACCCTGTATTTTCTCCCCAGATGGTATTTATTCACTGTAATCAAGTCCTCTCTCAGTCTTCTTTTTGATAAGCTAATCAGATTGAGCTCTTTAAGTCCTTCACTGTAAGGCATTTTCTCCAGCCTTTGAATCATTTTTGTGGCTCTTTTCTGCACTCTCTCCAGCTTTTCACCATCCCTTTAAAAATGTGGACACCAGACCTGCATGCAGTACTCTAGTATCACACTTACCAGTGCTGTATACAGAGGTAAAATCACCTTCTTACTCACTACTCCTCTGTTCATACATCCAAGGATTGCATTCGCCCTTTTTGCCACAGCATCCCACTGGGAGTTCATTTTCAGTTGTTTGTCTACCATGACACCTAATCCTTTTCGGAGTCACTGCTTTCCAAGATACAGTCCTTCTTCTGTAGCTATGGCCTGCATTCCTTGTTCCTAGATGTGTAACTTTGCATTTGACTGTATTAAAAGGCTTTTTGTTTGAATGGGCCCAGCTCAGAGGCGGCAGTTCTAGTAGGACGGTGGGGACTAATATGCCCACAATGGAAATATTGTGGGAGCTGTTCCCCTCCCTCCCCACACAATATTTCCTCTGTAGCTGGGGAGGGTGTGAGATGGAGCAGCCCAGGCCCTGCTCCTTCTCCAGCCGAGGCCCCGTGGTGCCAGGGAAAGGGGGTGCTTGGAGGTGGGGGCTGGAGGCGGACTGGGCAGGGAAGGAGCTGCATCATTTGGGGCAGAGGGAGAGCTGTTTCCCCAGCAGGGCAGAACCCACTGACATTTGTGTAAAAGCAGCAGGCAGGGTAGGGAGCTGGGGTGTCTGGAGGTCTGAGGTGGGGAACCGGGGATATTATTTTGCCGCAGACACCCTCACCACTTCCTCTGCCTGCCGTGCCTCTCTGAGGCCAAGGTGAGTGCCTGCCCACCACTGCCAAAGCCCTGGCAGTGCCTGAGCTCCCTCTGCACCCTGGGCTCCTTAGCATACCTACCGCCGGATCCAAATCTCAGCCCTCCCATTGCCTCTGGCCCAGTTTACCAAGTGATCCTGATTGTTCTGTATGATTGCGCTGTCCTCATCGTTATTTATCATCCAGCTGATGTTTCTGTCACCTGCAAATTTTATCAACTGTGATTTTGTATTTATTCCCAGATCATTGATGAAAGTGTTGGAAGAGTGTTGAGCCTAGTACTGATCCCTGCAGAACCCCACTAGAAATACTCCCATTCCATGATGATTATCCATTGACAACTACTTTTTGAGATCCATCAGTTAGCCAGTTCTTAATCCATTTAATGTGTGCTCCATTAATATTGTATAGTGCTAATAAATGTCATGTGGTACATAAATTGCAAAGTTGGTGTTTTCTGAGTGAAACTTGCACATGCATATTTCCATAAAGGGATTTGCCAAAGGCCCTGATGTGCAGTCTCTGTTATTCCAGCTCTTCTCCTGGGGTATCTTTCAGTACCCACCAGACCTGCTCCACTGTGCACTTTGCAGGTAGAGCATGTGGAGCTGCAGTGCTCGGGGATGGATATGTTGAGTCCAATCTGGCTATTTTATTTCTTGCTCAGGAATGCCTACCTATCATTACCTTGGTGCTGTGAACATAGGTCCTCAGCCATGATGTGAATATTGGCCAATTTAATGCCATTAAACGGAGCAAAAGGTAAATGAAAAATCTGAATTATTTTGTTCAGACTCAGAAGATAAATAGTCACCTTTACTTCATATTCCTTTGCCAAACTATTCCCTTTAATGATAATATCAGTGTGTGAATTGATCTCCCTTACTCAATAAACAAAACACTAAAATGATAGAACTAAAAGCCTGCAATTTTTTTGCTTCCTTTCGAAAGGTGACAAACATCTCTCACAAATCAATGGAAATAGTGCCAACTTAATTCTGGGCTTTTGCAAATCAGACAGATTTCAATTTCTGTGATAAACGTCTTATTTTTCAAAACAGAAAAACACACTCAAGTTTTTTGCAGACGTGTTTTTGAAGAGAGAAGAAGAGACAGTCTCGGGCACAGAAATGAGCAGCATGATCTACAAGAATAAGAAGAGTCCAAAAAGGTATGGCAGAAGCAACAACATTGGTTCCCGGTGCGTGAGGTAATGCTGAGTAATGGAGTGACTGCTCAAGACTATATCTCAGTGTGTTTTGATCTCCTTGATCATCCATATTGCTTCTCCTAATCTCTAATTAACCTTATTGGAGATGGAAAATCTATTGCCTTAATATCCAAGATTACCTAATGTAGCCTTCTTTGACTCAGCAACAAATCACATAGGCCACTACAAGTTCAATAAGGGATCAGAGGCAAAAGTCAATTAAATGCTCCAAATATTTTTTTTGGAAGCAAACTGCAGACCTTTATCTCATTAGAAGGATTTACAGATTATACTTGGCACTGATAAATGAAGTATCAATTTAATGTCTGACATGTCTCCTGTCAAAGGATTAAATTCTGCATTCGCAGAGGGATGGTAATGATAATCAAATAGGTATTTTCTGTCTCTTCCTTTTATGAAAATAATCAAAGCGATCTTGTGTCCAACGAAAACAAAAGGGAAACAATATGGAAGAGTTACCCTGAGGAGAGAAAGACCTAGCAAGTGCTCTCAGAAGACTGATACAAATCCATTAATGCTATACATTTTCATTGACTACAATGTGATATTTAAAAAAAACAAAAAAACAAACCCATATTGCTTATCAAAATCTGCAAAAGTGTCCTAAGCCAAATAATTTATTTTAAATAAAATTTATTTTCAAAAAGCCTGATGCTGTACTACAATGCCTCCCTTTCATCCTCCAAAGTAACCACAGAAACATAAAATTAATATTTAAAATTAAAAGAAAAATTCTTAGGCTAAACACACTAATAGAATCTATCTATCATTGCCCTTTTGGTCTGAGTGGTCAGGTTGTTTCCATTAGGATATGAAATTCATGACGAGTCAGGTATATTCCTGGTGTAATCTTGTGTATTTACAACAAAAATGTACGCAGAGCCCTGTTTCTCTGAACACAGTATAAACAAACAACAGCAGGCAGTTTTCTTGTTCAGAAATCCCCAAGTCTGCTACTCCAATGAATTCTGCACTCAAGAAGCCCTGTCCCTCTGCTTCCTCTCCGCATCATGCTCACAAATCCTTCTTATGGCTTTTTTCTGTCTCCAACACAAACAAGCCTGCCACTGATATCGTACCCCTTGCATGTGCAACCAGGGAAACCTCTCATTTCACATAGCTTAGCTCTGCCCTGCCATGCAGCCTATTGCCTTTGAACACAAGTGACACAATCCCGACCATGACTGACTGAGCACTATAGACAAGGGCAAATTGTGCTGAGAAGTGGGTTTCAGGAAACTGTGCTCAGCATTACACTGGTTTTCCATAACCGGTTGATACAATGTTAAACATGGCATCCCTATGTTAAGACTGCACAATTTTCTTTAACATTGTGCTAGTTAACACAACTCCTCAAGGTCATGTTCTGACACAACCCAATTTTCTAGTGGAGATAATCTTTCATGGTGCAATAGGAGAGAAATAACCTTAAAAATAAATAGGAGAATATGATTGTAGATCTATAGAAATTGACAGAGGGGCCCTTTGCAGGGTTGGTACCTGAAACTACTTTAAATTGAATTTTTTAAGCTGTCTTTGTTTCGGCTGACAGGGTCCCTTTAAAACTAAGCAGGTCATGTAGCTAAACTAAGCAAGAGCTGGTCTTCTGTATGAATTGCTGTGAGTCATGTTTGTACTCACAGGGAATAGTGTAATGCGTTAATTGAATCTCTCTCACTGATTTAATTTTCAATTGACAAGTAAATAGGTCTGGTTTAAAAAAATTAACATAGAAAAAGAAGCTGTCAGTAATACTTTGATGATAAATTTCTCTGGTGCACATTTCCCCCTCTTTCTCAGATCAACAAAAATTGCAAGGTCTTAAAATTTGCAGCATTCTCTTTTCAATGAATGTTACCACGTTTCATTGCATTAATTTGATGGCTCAGTATTTTGGCACTTATTTCCAGAGAGATTTTCTTCACATCTTTATATAAAGCTGAGTGTTTCCAGGAATTTTAACACTTAATAGAACTACTAGTCATTTTCATAACCCTGACCCAAGCCCCAATACAGAACGTACAAGTAATGCAAAATTGATAGATAAGAAGCCCAGTTTGAGAGCAACATGACTACATCTTAGAGGTCAAATGCTCCCATCCACTTACAGGAGCAGAAGGAAACTGGAACCTCTTGATGATGTCTATCCAGGGGCGTGGAAGTGGAGTGCATGTTCTTCTAGTTCCCCAGACTACACAGGAACTCCTCTCTTCCTTCATGGGGTTTGGACTCCACTGCTCAGGTGGGGGAACACCAAAGGTAGGAAGGGGTTGTGACTGTGGGCCTGCTGTACAATGACATCATTCCTCCACCCCAGTTGCATGGGGCCAAGCAGCACAAGCTCTCATTGACTGAGTCAGCATTAACATGTGCTGATTCCCATTCCACATTGAAAAAATTATTGCGAGGGGGAATGACAGGGGCAAGGATGATATGGGGAGCCTCTGGACACAGAGTTTCTTAGAAGCCCAACAGCCAAGGAGCCTCAGGAAGCAAGAGTCAGTGCAGAGGAACAGAGTGTCTGTGCAGAGGGCCTTGGCTTCTGGTGGCATCTTGGAAATCTGTAGGCTGCTGAGCTACTGCCATTTCAATCCTTCCCCACTTCCTGCAATAGAAGAATTATGAGGAAACACTGCATGTATCAGCTCATGGAGTTCCCAGTGCTCTACCTGAATTATTCCCAGGCAAGGAAGCATGGTGTCCAAGCTGGTTTTGTTTCAAACAGGTTATTTTATTTCAGTGGGACACTCAATCTAAAAAACCCTCCCTTATTTAATCATAACCTCATTTGTGTCCATAATATCCCCTTGGAAATTTGAGATGGAGGGCCCTGATTCTCCACTATAGTCGAATTGCACATGGATACAGGAGAGTGGTGGTGATAGGGAGCCAGTTGCTGCTCCTTGATCTTTAGCTGCCCAACTCCAGTGGAAGTTAGCCCACCCCCAGGTCTAACATCTGCTGCTGGTAATAGAACTTACAACAGCGAAGGATCAGGCTTAATGGAGCTTTACTCCACCGCACCTTCTTCTGTCTATGCTCTGTCTATGACTCATCCATGTAACATGCCTGACATACGCCATGCCTCGCCTTGCAATAGAGGGGAGTGCATGAGGGGGAGAGAGACAGCTGGTATAAGAGGTGGCAGAGTGATCTCTGCTGTCTTTCCACAGACAGAGAAAGTTCCCCTATGCAAGGGAATTCTCCACTGGCTATCTTTAGCCATTTTAAGATGGCTTTTTGGTTTGTTGTTGCTCAGCAGTGTTGGCCTAGTAGTAATACTTATTTTAGAAAAAAGCAGTCAGTCACTGGCTTGGGAAAAACACACATATAAAGAATGACCCAGGCTTTGTAAGCAGATATAAGGGGATAAACTGGCACTATAGGCCAAATTGGGGGCCTTCCAACCTGGACAGCATCTCTTTAACTTTCCATAGAACAATGTATAATGACAAATCTGTTATAATTTGTCATTATAATACTGCCCCTTCTCCTCAGGTTCTATATGCCATTGTGGATGGAGCTCCCATGACTTTCATGGAGTTGATCTGGGGTGACTTTTCTATGTGTATGTAACCAAACTTCTGTTGTGTATTATTATTTCAAAAATCCCTTTAATTAGAAACATTAATAATTTACTTCATAATAGCAATGAATGGCCTCTGTGCCGTGTTTCTCTTTATGTGGACATGTAACATTAATCTCTGGAATTAATTGTGATTGCTCACCTCATTGTTTTCCTTTGAATAGTGGACTTTCAAAACAAAAAGTTCATAAATGTATGAGGTAATAATAACAATATTTTACTACACACAGTTGATATTTTATTTTTTACTAATCTGTATGCACTATGTTATTGTAAGTTACACAAGATAGACAAATGTAATGGTTGATTGTAATAGTTTACTGCTATAGCTACCAGGCATCCCACATCTCTACATTTCCTAATGTACTATTAGCACCAAGCATGCACAGAGCAAAATCAACACGCTCTTATCTTTCTCTTAAGGACGGCAACTTCACTATTTATTTAAAAGAAGAGCCAGAAGTAAAGGACTCATCTTGATGGCCTTTTCCCCATCCCACTTGTATAGATACAAAACTAAAGTAAATCTCTTCCATAGGAAGCAGATTGGTACAAAGAACATGCTTTCATCATGTATAGAGAGGAAAGGCTAGACTGGGGTACACCTCAGGCAATCTAGGACTGTATTCCCAATAGAGCTTGAGCATGCATTTATTTGCAGGCACCATATGGCTTTATCATTTGTTAATAAGCATTCATATGAATAGCTCCTCATTGTTATCAGAAGAAGATAATCCCCAGGTGAATAGAATGTTGACATTTGTGTAACCATTGCAGTGGTTAATCACAGCATAAGCATGAGCAACAGACTTGGCTGGATAGACACAAAAATGTCCTCTTCGATGATGACATTGAAAGGTGGTTTGTTGGCTTCTAGATGCTAAACTGAGGGTCACTGAAGAGCTAATATCAAACCAGTTTCTGAAAAATGCAATTGAACAGTTGCAGTTAGAATCAGCATTAACTAATGCAGATTCCTCCTCCACACTTCTGAAAACCTCTCTAGGGTGAGTTCTTGAGATACCTGAGAGCATGGCTTTGTGCCTGACCTACAAAATTTGGTTCTGGATTCAAACTTCCCCAAAGACCGGTGGTATTTAGAGCTGGTGTTTTAGTATGGCTCATTATAAAGATGGGGCCATAAATAAAGTCGGGGTCTGGATGTGAACTGACACAAAGTTTAGATGGTCTTTGGATCTGGAGCTTCGATTTGAGCCCATTTGTGCCAATTTTTGTTGAATTAGGAATGCCTTATTGCAAAGTTTACAGTCATTTCAATACAGCTCTTAATGATGTTATCTATCACAAGGAATTTCATTTAATATGAATAAAATAGATGCAGAGGCTATGTAATAGGAAACATCCAACAAATACTTCATAGTTTACAGTTCTTTTACTCTGCCTCAGTATAGAAAGCTGTCATTGTTAAATGAAAGACTAATTTCAGAAGTCACTGTAATTTTTTCCTGTATAATGCTCTGTCTGATTATCAAGCTAATTTACAATAGGAAGAAAAAAGGAAAAATTTAAAGCCTTCCATTTTTCTAAAATTGAATTGTGGCTGATGTATAGATTAAGCCCCTGATGTGCTGCACCTTTAAACTATTTAAACTCCACAACCCCTCTCCTCTGTGAAGCCCACAAACAATAACCCAACTCAATAAAATTACTGTCACTTACCCATAAAACTAAACAGATCTGAAACCAAAACAAATATAATGCTAAGGCAAAACCATCTTTTAGGTCTCCCAGTGCAGTTTATGTTGACCATCTAGTTAGATAATAAGCACATTGGGCTATTTCATGGATCAGAAATATTGAATGGCTATCTATTCAGTGACCACCATTTATCCAGTGCACTAAATGAGGCAGAAGTCCTGTGGAAAAGTAGTAGGTGATTATGTAATTAAAGACTATTCATAATACATACACACAAGAGGGCACAGGTAGCCTTAATTCTGGAATTTCCTAAATTTTGAGGGCTTGACTTTGCAACTTTAACATTCTTGCAATGTCATTTTTGGGGATGTAATATGAAAATGATAATACCATGAGGTATCATGCTAGGGCCAATGCTGTTTAACTGTCGTTATCTAGAAAAAGGAGGGAGCAATGAGGTGGCAAAATTTGCAGATGACACCAAATTATTTAGGTTACTCGAAGACGGAGGAATTCCAGAAAGCTCTAACCAATTTAGGTGAGTATACAACACAATAGCTAAAGTATGTCAATGTTGATAAATGCCAAGTAATGTACATTGGAGGGAATAATCTGAACTGTCAAAAACATTGCTAGTTCCTAAATTAACTGTAGCAAGTCAGGAAAACGACCTGAATATCATTGTGGACAGCTCAGTAAAACCAGTGGTCAAAAAAAGCAAAGCAGCTGTTAGGACACATAAGGATTGTGATGGAAAATAATACTGAAAATATTAGAATGTCATTATAATTTAATATATGCAGTGTTGTTGTAGCCGTATTGGTCGTAGGCTATTAGGGAGACAAGGTGGGTGAGGTAATATCTTTTATTGGACCAACTTTTGTTGGTGAGACAGACAAGCTTTCAAGCTTACACAGCTTCTCTTCAGGTCCAGAAGTTGGCCCAATAAGAGATATTACCTCACCCACATTATAATTTCATGGTATGCATGGTATAGTATGTTCAGTTCTGGTCACCCTGCCTTTACAAGGATATGATATGTAGAGGTGGTTCAGAAGCAGGAAATGAGAGTGACCATAGGTATGTAAGAACATCCAGAGATGGAATGTTTAATTAAGAGAGGAGATGAATACGAGGAGTATACAAAATAATTAATTGTCTACAGAAAGTAGGTCACATTTTTTTCCCTCATAATGCAAGAACAAAGGGACATTAAATGAAACTGAAAGGCAACACATTTCAAAATGACAGAAGGAAATACTTTTCCAAGCAACACACAATTAACCTATGGAGCTCATTGCCACAAGATATCAGTGAGGCCAAGAGCTTAGCAGGATTCAAAAAAGGGCTGGACATTTATATGGATGATGAGAACATCCAGATTTACATTAGTAAAGTTTACACTTTAAAAATCCAAAAGATTGGAAGAGACAAAAACCCTCCTGCTTCAGAACCTAACCTAACTTCTAAATGAATGGATTAGGAAGAAATGTTACCTACTGTGGCAAGACATCTTCTCTGCCTCCACAGGCTCAGTGCTGCCCCCTCTGCTGGTGGGGGCCTGGAGTCTGATGGGAGGACAGTGTTGTGGAAGGGACTGGACCTTCTTCACTTGGGAGATGTGACAGACCTGCAGGGAGGGGCCCATTTGTTTGGAAAATCTATAAGGAAGATTTCTCCACTACCTCAAAAAAACCCCAAACAGTAGTAAGTTAGCACTTTCCCTATCCTATCACCTATAATATCAATAACAGTTACCTTATTTTTTCTACCTCCTTCCCTCACATCCAAACAGTTTTAAATTCTGTATCGAGCATATTCAGCATCGCTAAGGTTAATCTGATTTGATCTTGTCTTATTCCATATATTTAGACATCTTTATCAGGCACTACAACTTGAAACAGAGATGTCCCAGATACATTATATAACAACAAAATTACATGCCAATGTAAAAATTAACTTGTAATAACTTGACTTATTGCTTGGGCTTGAGGATCAGCATGATCCTGGTCTCCTCATCCACATAAAAATTATTCAGCCGCAAAAGGCCCTTGAGCATAACATGACATTTACAGCATCTATCTGTATTTCTTGTTTATTTCTCATAAATTTCCTTTGGTAATAACTTGATAACTGAGAAACATTCTGCAGCATCCAAATACAGTACACGATTATCCCATATTTTATACAACACATGTTAAAGTAATTAATTTTCCCAGGCAAATGTCATACCATTTAGTTCATAGTTAAGAGCCAAATATTTGTGCACTCATTTGTTAGAAAGATATGCATAAGCACAGAACACTTTAGTTCCATTGTACTGAACAAGTGTAATTTAAAGGGACACTGTCACGGCTGTTAAGTTCTTAACTTTCACATTAGTTGTTGTTCCAGTTAATTGCAATTCCCTTAAGGATTCTGTCCAGTTTTTTTTTTTAAAATATCCTTGCTACAGCATTTAACATGAAAAAACAACAAAAGACTAGACCCACTGTGTTGTGGAGTGCACTGCAGGCAGTCTGATATTTGTGTCCTATGGTGCCAGAAGGACATGTTTTATTTTAACCCTCTCTATCCTTTTTATTGACACGATCTTGAGCCTGCCCCATTTTTGGTTTGGAACCATAGCAATTAAGAGCCTGTAGGTGACTCATAAAAGCAACTGCATTTAATACGAACTTGAACAGAATTGCAAGTTGAAGAAAGAAACTTCTTTAATCTTTCCCCCTCCCCACCGCACCCCCTAAAACAATAACAACTCTGGAGCAGCAATTCACAAGACAATACCCTCCATCAACGAAATACAAGTTAGCAGCATTACATCATCAGAACAATCTCCCATTGGTGAATCATGCTCTGAGGGCATGAAACCATTTCTGGCAGTTTCTCATAGCTGTTTATTTCCAAATGAACCCTTTTACATATACTATACCCTATAATACAAAAGACCCTCACACCGCTATATTTAAATTGGAACTGAACAAACCAGTGCACTGAAGAGTAGAAATACACCTGAGCAACTACAAATTCTCCTCTCACTTGACAAGATTGGATTTTCTGAACAAAACCAGAACTTTCCATTGAAAGTTCCAGTTCAACAATTCTAACCTGCACAGCCTCTCCTATTTCCTGCATGGCCACTTGTTCTTCAGCATGCTCAACATGCTTCCAACAGCTTTGGAAGCAGGGGGCCTGATTCTCTTCTCACTTACATTGGCTTTCCACCAGTGTAAGTCCACTGACTTCAGTGAAGTGAGAGGAGAGGTGGGCCCATACCTCTTGTCAGTCACTGAAAGCCAGGCAGTGCTGCTTCTGGAAGGACTGATTCAGAAATGGGAACGGGTGGTTTGGCAAAAAGTATGAGGAGGACTGTCAGACATAAAAGCAAAACATGAAGCAGATGAGAAGATATGGATGGTCAATGGGAAGAAATACAAAAGAGGCCATGAGAGTAAGGGGGATCAAGAAGAGAAAGAAGTAGCCAGGAAAGGGATGATGTGGGGAGGGAAGAAGAGAACATAAGAAATACAAGACAAAGGGGAAAGAGGACAAAAAGAGACAGGAAGAAGTGCACAAATAAGAAAACAAAAAGATAAGAAAATGAAAGGCAGCATGAAAAGAGATGGGGTTATGAAACATCTGATTTTATTCAGATCTCTGGAGCGTTCACAGATTTTTGAATCCTTAGAGTTTCTCCCAGCACTGCTTTTAGTGCAAAAATGTACCAGCTGTTTTAATATCTTACACTGCATTAACAGTCTGTATGGACAATATGCTATCCTATTCTAGGCAAAACAGATGATTCCTCAAAGCAGCTTTGATCAATACCAGATCCTCAAAGCAGCCTGCAAGGGTAGCTTGAAAGCTTTTTATTTAAAAAATAAATGGCATTTCCTCCTCTATTTTCTTCATTGAAATAGATACTGAATCTAGGACACAGTGTACCAGTAGCATGAGGGTGGAGTACAAGTACATCCTTAAAAAAGCCTTGATCAATATTAGAGTCTCAAGATTGACTGGAAAAAGGAAGCTTAAACATAGGCTTGGGAATTTTTTAAAATGTTTTTGTTTTTATCCATCAGCCTAAAAGCTTAAGCTGGGAAATGCAGAATTTGGAGGAGAGAGGGAACTGGTAATTCCTTCATGCAGCTCCAATTGATGTCAAAGCTTCAAGGCAGCCTCCAAGGGGAATCTTGGAGAAATGCCTGGGGAATTTTCAAAGGCAGTAGGCAGCAGGTTAACAACCCTTGATGAGCAGAGACAGCAACTGGGCTTTTAAGCAACTTGCTGTATTTCAGTTATTATATTTGATAGTGTTTACAATAGAGTATTCAGGCTGCAGACAAGTAACCAATGGTGGAATCAAGAATAAATTTCTCTGGGCACTTCCTCTGGGCCAAATCTGTAAGTTTTGTTACCTGGGCACATCACACTACACAAAGCAGAAATTCACAAGATGCATGTGCTGTGTGTAGTTTGTGTACTATCACTGAAGGGAAATTTTACCCAGTGATTAAAGTAAAAGGAAGTGTATATAAGCAAAGTACAGCCCCCTCCCTGCCCTCCCAATCCTCGGTTGGTGCAGTGAGAGTTCCTCCTCCTCTTTCATTCTACTTTAAACTCTGATGTTGCCATTCTGTTTTTTAGATACTGCACCTTTAAATATAGAGGCCTCTCCTTGGCAGCTGCAGGGTTGGCTGGGGGACAGATTGCCATTTTGCATTTCAGTCCAGTTGCAGAATGTCACAGAGGAAGTCACAGGGCTCTCCCGCCTCATGGTGACTTTACATTAGTTCTTTCTGTGCAGTTTCCAAATCTAAAATAAATGTCACCTAGATTGAGAAATACATGCTTTGTGTCTGAGAAAATATAATAGGGAGGCCTCAGTAAATGATGAAAAAATGGTTATTGCTGCTGAGCAGTGTATTCATACTTCCCTTTTGCTTGTGTTTGTCATGTCACTTGGGGCTAGAGCTTTCCTAGTCTTCCCAGCAGTTGCTGTGTGTTTTAGTAAAAGTGTGTCTACAGTTTTCCTGCAAAATCTGCATTCCAGCTCCGAGTTTAATCAGATGCTTTACTTTCAGATGCATCTCACATTGGCCCATAATGTGGGGGTGAGTAGGATCTGCACAGTTACAGCATATCCCAGGTCACACTGAATATATACAGTGGCTTCACTTTAAAAGTTTCTGTCAGTTGGAAAATATTTGCTGCTCTTACTGGTGATCCCCAGTATGGGTATAATTTTCAAATGCGCTCTGTGTAGGCCTAACTCTGCTTTTTTTGAAGTCAATGATGACATTCCCACTGATTTCAATGGCAGCCACGCTGACTTCTTCTGATCACCTCTGCCTACATGTACAGGGTATGTATATCAAACTGGTAAGAACTTCAAAACCTGTAGAGACACTTTAAAAGTGCCACTGTACCTGATGTAACTTTACATCGAAGTCTATCTCATATTCATGCTCATTATTATGAAATGGCAAGCGTTTACTATGAAGTACCGGTATTTCACATACAAGCTCAGATTCTCCCCTGTGTTAGGGCAGCTTAGCCAAAGTAACTAGCCACAGGAAGGTCTCTTCAATGTAGGGGGATCTGCCAGTAGTTTAAAACTGGCATAGCAGCTCTTAAACCATTCCTCTCTCTGCAGCTAGGGTGACCAGACGATCAGACGTCCCGATAAAATTGGGACCATCCCGATATTTTGGTGTCTGTCCCGTGTTTTTTGCTCTGCGGCGGGCACCCCTTCCCCCCCCCCCAATATTTTCTTCCCCTCATCTGGTCACCCTATCTGCAGCTGGCATAGGCAGTATGGCTGGGAGAAGGGGATTATGGTCCATGTGCCGGTGCTCTTTCCGACAGCTATATCGTAGATGCTCCAATTACTTGAAGATTTTGCAAACATGAAGGATATATAGATTAAATGCATTCTTGGGACCTAGTTCTCCACCCATGTACACTGGTGTGAATCAAGTGTAACTTCATTGAAGGGAATGGAATTACTTCGGTGTAAAACCAATATAAATGAGAGGAAAATCAGGCCCTTTGTGACAAAATGCCCAAGTGGTGAGTAGTTTTGTTCAGAGCAGATCAGTAGATCATAGTATGAATATTGAATATTTTCAAATTTGCTTGAAAAACAGTCCCAATACAGATTAGAATCACTATGTTTCTCTTTTCAACATGGTAATAATATATTGTATTTTTTTTTTTTTTTAGCCCTTTGGCTTCCTTTCTGCCTTCTTCCTCCTTGTACTATAGAACAAATGTAGTGTCTGATGTACATTCGCCATTATAACTCTCTGTTGCTGTCAGGATGTACAATTAATTTAATATTACTATCCTTTGTCATTAAAATCTTCATTTAATACAAAGATTTTATTCAAAAATATTTTCTTTTAACACTTTTTCAGTAATGGTACTAATAAATTTTGTTGTTGTTTTGGCCATATTCTCAAATGAATATAAAAAGTGAGGAACAAAAGATAGCCATGATGAATCAATCTCAAAGAAAGCTTGATGTGGTAACAGAATCAATGGTTCTAGACAGGATATATTGCTCCTTCACTTCACACAGCAAAATGTGACTGAAGAGTAGATGGAAAATGTTTGCAATGGTGTGTTTTGTTCTTACAGAGGAACTGTCTAGCAGCAGTTCTCAAACTGTGTTTCAGGACCCCAAAGTGCGTTACAACCATAGGCGCCGACTCCGTGAGTGCTCCGGGGCTGGACCACCCACGGGGAAAAATTAGCGGGTGCTCCGCACCCACCGGCAGCCAAGCTCCCCCGTCCTTGCCACCTCTTCCCCCCCGCAAGCACACTGCGTGTCCGCTCCTCCCCCTCTCTCCCAGCGCTTCTCTCCCACCCCCCTCCCCCCGGCAGCTAACAGCTGTTTTTTTGTTGTCAGAAGGGGGTCACAGTGCAATGAAGTTTGAGAACCCCTGAAACAAAGCATATGCTTCCCTCACCTGTTACAACATGTAGGCCAAGAGAAAAGTCCTAACTGTGCTGAGTAATTGTGCAGGATGAGGGATGATGTGGAGGGAAAGCAGTAATTCTCTGCGTGTTCCCCTCCACAGCTGCCTCTGGCCTCTCCAAGGCCACTATGCAGGAGCTAATTTCCATGTAGCTAAGAAAAGCTTGGCCAGAATGTGGGGAAGAAGACATGGGACTGTTCACTGTGGATGTTCCCTTGTTAGTGAATTGTACTTTGCAATGATGTCATCTGATACAATAGTAAGGGCTCAGGCATTTTTATCACCATGTGGTCTAATCTTGCTCTGTGTTGTGTTAGATGACATGGTAGCAAAAAGGTCTGAATCCTGTCTACAGTATGACTTCCACTCTTACTACCTCTGATGGAGGAGCTACACCAAAGGTGAATTATGGCTGCCAGTTTTCCTAGTTAGATGCACGAAAGAAGTAGGAAGAAGTGTGAGTGCCTTTTGGGCTATAGCTGTGTGAGTCAGACTTCCATTGCTATCTGGAAGGCAAGAACAACACAGATCTTGTCTTCATTGGAAATTTAGATCAAGTTAAACCCAACGTTGTGGGTTCATGTTAACTAACGGGATGTTAAACACACTTTTGCAACCATTGTAGATTCATACAAGTTGTGTTTAACAACATGTCAACTGGTTGCGGTTAAATGTATAGTTCCATGACCATCTGACACAATATTAAACACAACAGTCCCTGCCTATATTGGTTGCAAAGTCTGTTTGACATCATGTTAGTTAACATGTCACCTCAAAGTCATGTTCTAACATGACCTAAGTTTCCAGTGAAGACAAGCCCACAAAAGCAACAAGGAAACCCATATATAGCCTGAGATCTGAAGGGTATTCCCTGGGTATCCCTGTAGGTCTCTGGGTGAATGAAAAATCCTAGCTGGGAATATTTCTCCTGGGCTCCTGCTCTATCCAGAAGTCAGGGGAGTGGCAGCTTTTTGAAAGTCCTGCAACTTTGGGGGCTGTGTTTCCATTCTGTGCATTTTTACACAGGAAGAGAAGCATACGGCCCACAGTAAATAACATGTTTATGCAGAGTGTTAATTGTGCTAAGTATGGCTTTCAAAACCTCACTTGAAATTTACTTATGATTTTTAATAGGATGCTGATAATACTGTAGCATAAAACCATCTTTTGTTGCTTGTGACAGATGAAAGCACACATTCCTCCAGCTACAGAGAGGAAACTGAGTTTTGTACAATTTCAAAATATTTTTACAATCTGAAGTCACCTAGCAGCTCTGTGTTCTTGGGGAACCAGGGCGCAGTACCCAGCCTGTCTGACTCACAAAAGACCTTTCACCCTTCCGCCCCCCACCAGCCTCTGCTTGAACCAAAACCGATCAGAAGAAAGACTTACAAAAAGCAATGAAAAGGCAGTGAAAGACACACCTAAACCACTGGGATAAAGGTGACAGGATTAAGGAAACTCCCCTTGCCTCATTTGCATCGAAGATGGGACAAGGAGGCATCGCCATTAGCATACAGAATGGAGAACAGAGATTCCAAGGCAAGAACCGCACGGAACTCTGGGACCAGAAAAGCAGGGAAGCACTGCATGATCTCTGCTCCAGATGTTAATGAACCCATGCCTGCATACACTCTGCTCAGTAGCTATTCAGACCAATTCTAGTAATAAATACTTTATTATATCCAAAATAGTGAACCTCCCTGATTGCATTGTGAGCTCCCTCCAAGGAACACCGCCCATAGCCAGGAATGATCAGCTCCCATTGTCTAGCCTGAACAAAACAACTTTGGTATACTCCCTTGAGCCATCAGTTTATGCATAAACAAATCTAGTGTTCTCCCTTGAACCATTGTTGTTTCTCTCCAAAAAACCCCTACCCATGCTCAAGTAAGTGTTCTGATACCTGGATCCAAAATCTGCATCAGTTCCATTGGGACTTCATCTTCTCCTGACTGATCGTGCTGGGCGCTCTGCCTGTCTCCAGCACTCCAGACCCTCAGCTACCACCATCACCTGGGTCCCCTGATTGATTCAAGCTTCACGGAGTGGTGAGAACCCAGCTTTCTCTCTCTCTCTCTCTCTAGGTATAGCCTTCTGACCCTGACTTGTGTGATCAGTTATAGTTTTCTAAACCTGAATTTTATAATCAAATTTAAGTTAGATTTAATATTATAACTGTTTTGTTTGTTTGGCTCCCCTATGGTTATTACCTGGCAATAAATAACTTTAAAGATTAAACTGGTTGCTTCTCTCTCTCTCTCTCCCCTTCCCCCCGGGTGATTTTTGGTTTCCTCATTCACTCTGCAGCAACGCTTCTCGTACCTAAGCTAAAAGATCACTGCAGCGCCCAAAAATCCTGTGGGGTTTGCTCATCAAGTGGGTTACTACCAGAACAACTGTAACGTGAAAGTGGGGATAGGGACGTGCTGAACCTGGGACATATGAGGGTTGCAGATTGAAAGTGCTGCTCGACCCAGCCTGCTCAGGCATACTCTATTCCAGTACGGTGCCCAGGGCATATGAGCGTGACAGCTTGGAGATGGTGTTCGACCCAGCATACTGAGTCCAGGGACATATAAGGAGTCAGCTTGGGAATGCTGATTAACTCGGTCCTCTCAGACGCGCTCTGCTAATGTGTGTGTGTGTTTGTCTGATTCTGGGGCTGGACGACCCCAGCCCTGGGAAACCTAGGTCCTGCAGGATAGCTCCATTGGGAGGGAACTTGCAGCAGGGAGAAGTAGAGCTCCATAGGAGAACACAAGTGACGCAAGCAGTACATTGATAGAAGTAAAGAAACCCTCCCACCCCACCCCCAGAAGAGTAACCCTAATAAATGAGCATACCCCAAAGTAACGGGCAAAGCTGGTAACACTGACGATTTGAAATGATAAAGTTAAGGACATTATTTCAAAAGTAAAGTATATAGGAGGAAAGTTTGCATTTCTGCTTATTTGTCTTGGATCCAATAGGGTTTTAATAACACCGTGCATGGACTATGAGAAAGGGACTGAGAGACTTTTTCTGTTGGACCATATGAACTGGAACCATAAACTCACTGAACGTTAATTCTCACCAAATGAGGGTCAATCCATCCTCATCATCATATCCACTTATTATACTCCACACCTGAACATAGCCATTATATGAACACATACCCTCATATCTCAATGTCTGTACTTTGACCCATCAACCTTTTACCCCCAATTGGGGATATTGCAGATTATGTATTCCTTACACCATCTGATCTTAAACTGAACTTTGCACCCCTTGATAATCTGTACATTATTCCCTAATAACCAGAAACTCTACGCTTAAACTCTGTACCTTTCACTTTTTTTAAAAATCATCTTAATAATGGCAGGAGTCCATGCTGATGGAAAAGCCATGCTCACTTCTGTATTTTCACACTTTTATAGAATTGTCCCTACCTAATTTAGGATAAACTCTGCAGTACTTTCTCAATTCTTTCTGAGTTGAAAACTGAGGTATTAAAAGGTATTTTACTAATGTAGTAATATCATTTCATCAGCCTATTGGTCAATACAACAAGTGTCCTTGAATAGTTATTATGAAATTGCACTAGTCCATGTAAGCATTCCCTGTGGTTAACTTATGTAGTATGGGACGGGGGTCATCATAACTGCAAAAGAGACTGAACAGACAACTCTATTTTGCTCAGATATTTAAAAAAGTAGAAATAATTTCTCACCATGAATTAACAGTGAAATGTATTTGAAAGTAGAACTTTTAATTGGCTTCTCTGAGCCCATTTTTGATAGTGGCCCTCTTGCTTTCAAACAGGATTTATGATGCTGGATCTATGGAAGTGTAAAGAAGCTTCTGTGCTAGTTCAAAAAACACAAAAAGAACAGGAGCATATTGGCATGTAAGCTTTCCAAGATGCTTTGTGTCAATGTCCTCCAGACCCTCTCTTTCAAATGAAAGCTACTAACATTGAAAGTTTTGCTGCTTGAGTATACACAGTGTTTCCTGAGGACTAGACAGATAAATAAAAGGTAAAGACACATTAAAATGGATATAGAAGGTACATGTATCTCAGGGATGTTCTTAGAACTTCAGGGTTCAGAGTGGTAGCCGTGTTAGTCTGTATCAGCAAAAAGAACGAGGAGTACTTGTGGCACCTTAGAGAAAGGGGTTAGTCATATGAGTGGTACAGGTGCTACATACACAGAATGGCCCCTTCAAAATGTGTACAGCTCTTTGCAAAACTTTTTTGAAACTAGAGGTGGTGACAAAACAGGTTATTTCCCCCAGGGAAAAATTCAACTTTTCTGCAAAAAATCAAAAACTGAAATATTTCTACCAACAACCAAAGTAATTTGATTAGGAAATGCTGCTGTGGGGAATGTTTGAGTTGTTGTTTGGGTGCCTCATGTTCCCATTTTTCTCTATAGGCTGGGCTCCCTGATCAGACAATATCTCCTGTAATACCCCATGGTCTTCTTCCCTCCTGCTGAAGGAAGGCAGTGCATTATGGGAGTCTCATGATTGTGGCGCACCATGGGAACTGCAGAGTCTCACCCATGGAGAATACAGATATGAAGCAACTGAACTACAGTGCCCATGAGGCACTGTGGTGGCAGCATATCAGAATCAAAAATTTTTTTTTTTGGCTAAAATATTTCAGGTATTGGCCAAAAATCAAAATCTTTTTGGATTTAGGCTGTCCAGTTTTTTTTTTATTAAAAATTGAAATCTGCTGTGGAAAGCAGAACTTTCTGTAAAAAAAAAAATTAGTCAAAAATCCAAATTTCTGTGGAAAAACAGTTTTGACGAAAAAGTTCTAGACCATCCATATGTGAAACACAAGGACAGACAGGCCGTTCAGCTGCTGCTTTTCTGGACTATGTTTTGGAGGTGCACTGAGCATCCAGAATGCCCTGAAGAGGGTGTCCTATTTACAGGGGGAAATTAAACCTCCCTTGGACACTATTAGCTTAGCTTGTGCTCAGAACCCTGCTCGCCACTACTTATAGTGAAGTTCTTGAGTAAAACATTATTATGATGTTTTTCTTTTTAATTTCAGTGAAAACAGTTTAAAAATGAGGAGTACTTGTGGCACCTTAGAGACTAACAAATTTATTTGGGCATAAGCTTTTGTGGGAGCTCCCTGGTCACTCAATTACAGACCTAAAAGTCGCAATACTCCAACAAAAAAACTTCAAAAACCGACTCCAACAAGAAACTGCTGAATTGGAATTAATTTGCAAACTGGACACCATTGAATTAGGCTTGAATAAAGTGGATTGGTCATTACACAAAGTAAAACTATTTCCCCATGCTAATTTCCCCCCCTAGTGTTACTCACACCTTCTTGTCAACTGTTGGAAATGGGCCATCCTGATAATCACTACAAAAGTTTTTTTTCTCTTGCTGATAATAGCCCACCTTAATTGATTAGGCTCGTTATAGCTGGTATGGCAATACCCATTTTTTCATGTTCTCTGTGTATATATATCTTTCTACTGTATTTTCCACTGCATGCATCCAATGAAGTGGGTTTTAGCTCAAGAAAGCTTATGCCCAAATAAATTTGTTAGTCTCTAAGGTGCCACAAGGACTCCTTTTTGCTGATACAGACTAACAGGGCTACCACTCTAAAAAAAGTTTTAAAATGTTTACATATTGCCATGTAATCCTGGAAATGCAAATATCGGGGCCTGGGACCAGTGCATGGGAAGCAGAAAGTGAAAACCACTGAGCTAAATTTCATGCACAAGTACTCCTGTTCTTTTTGCGGATACAGACTAACACGGTTGCTACTCTGAAAAATGGTCAGAATTGTGTAACACGCAAGATCAAACAAAAAATGTAGGAGATTCTCTCTTTAGGCCACGGGGTGGGTTTTGCACCTTCCTGGGGGCCACATTTCCAAGCTTTTCTCCACAGCCACCAGGGGGAAAACAGGCGGAAACGCCGCCCTGACCCCCTCACTCCAGCAGCTGGCGCTTTAAGGGAAGCACCCTGCCACCCGCTACAAACCCCGCGGAGTCCCCGGCCCGGGGAAACAAAAAGTGGGAGCCCAGGCGGCTGAGCACCGGGTCCACATGGGCGGGGCAGCCCGCAGGCGCACGTGCAATGACCGCCCCGAGCCTGCAGGGGGCAGCCGAGAGCAGGCACTCCTCGGCCGGGCCCCGCCCCGATGCCATGACACCTCCCCCTGTGATGTCAAACGCACGTCTCTAGGCAACAGAATCCCAAACAGCGCGTTCACGTTCCCTCTCCGCCTGGCAGCGCGCGGGGCGCGAGTGGCCCGTGTCCGGGCAGCAACACCAGCCCCGGAGCGGCGCCGGGCTCGAGACCGGCACGAGCATGGCGCTACCGCTCCTGCCCGGGAACTCCTTCAACCGCAGCGTGAGTGACAGCGGCAGCCCCGCGCCAGAGACCCCGCCCCCCGCCGCATCCTGTGCCCTCCGCCATCCGCACAGCCGCCTGCGCCCCCGCTCCTAGCCCCCCCCGTCCTTTGCCATCCCCACCGCCCCCTGCTCCTAGCAACCCTGCATAGCCCCCTTCTGCACTCACCTCCCCTACAGTTAGCCCCCTTGCACCCCTACTCCTCCTGTCTCCTTCCCATAGCAACCCTGTGCATCTCCCCAGCCACCCTCTGTGTCCCCCCAGTGCCCCTAGTACCTCCCACCCTGCACCCCTTGCATAGGTCTTTCACCAGCAACCCTGCATAGCCCCCTGGCAACCTCACATAGCCCCTCCCCTGCACCTACCACTCTGCATAGCCCCTCTCCTGTACCCCCTTGCACCTAGCAACGCCTGCCCCAGAGCCCCTTGTATCAGCAGTCCCACTCAGCCCCTTCACCTGTACTCTTTACCCGTCACACCTACCCTTCACAGAGTCACTACCCCTGTCCCAGCACACCTAGCAACCACACAAGCTCCTTGGTCTGCACCAGAGCCCCGTCTGCACTGCTTCTACCTTCTGGTACCCTCACACACCTCCTTGTAGCTCCTGCACCTAGCGACCCACCCTGCACCCCTCTCCTGGCACCTGCCCCATGAATCCAACAACCCCCAGATATTCTTTCTAATCACCCCCCACCTACCCACACACTCCCAGCTCCCCCGCTTTGTTCCCCTCTATATGCTCCCTAGGTATCTCCCCAGCATACTGCCCAATCTACCATGCAGGTGTCTGATGTCTTTGTTTTCTCATGTGCGGGGAAATAGGGATAATGATACTTGGCTCCCTTGGTAAAAAGCTTTTGAGATCTACTGATGAAAAATGCTATGAAAGAGCCAAGTGTTGTTGTTGCTCCCCTTCAACGTACCTCCCAAGTGCACCCTAATGAACCCCAGGCTCCCCCAATATTCCTCCACAACATACCCTTCAGCATGATCACTTCCAGTATGCTCTCTCAATATACACAAGTATAGATCTTGATTGAACTCAAGATGTGATTGCTTCACCCTATCTCTCTTATACTTATCATGTTCCTAGAAACCCATACATTTGAAATGACTGTGCTTATTCCAGGGGAGAAGGGAGGATAAGTCTAATTTTCAGAAGATTGTTCAAAAATAAATGTTTATTGCCGACATCAGGCGTTGGTAGTGTTTGCACCTGATGAACTGCTGCTATGAACATGGTCTAGCAGCAAGTGTAGATGAGGACAAACACAACATGTGTCCTTGTCTATACTTGCAGGTAAATCATGTTTCAGCTGTACCTGTTGTCAGCAATAGTTATTTTTCTCTTGTGTATATGAGGCTTTGCTTCCAATACACTTATCCTCACTGGCCTTGTCTGCACTGGAGAACTATATAGTGCGTGATTAAAATATTAGTCTTGGCCCACATGTAAGTGGTATGCTAGTGTCCACACTATCAATAATATTTCACTTGCACTTATCTCTGCATCCACACACAGCTGTAAAATAAGCACATTGCCCTCAGGGGTCAGTGATAGGAGGACGAATTGTCATATACAAACTAGTTTTAGTGCTTCTCATGTTCATGAACACTGTAATATTGAAAGCTAGCATTGACTAAGAATAACTCTATTCAGACTTGCTTATAGTAGAGCAAACAAAAAAGATATAAAGCATGCCTTTAAAACATTTGTAGCAAATCTGGGACTTTCTGGGGGTGGATGGGGGGGGGGGGAAACTGACCTCTAGTGCATCAAAAAAATCTCCAATGTAGGTACATCATGGGTGTTTTTTTTCTGCTTCCATTGAAGTCAATGGCAAGACTCCTATTGAATTATTTGGCAGCAGGATTGGGCTCCACAGTAGTTGTGACAAGCAGAGTTAACTTAAATTCTGGAGTTTGCCACCTCCCCATTACACATTTATTGAGCAAAAGTGAAATAGTGTTACATTTATAACATTTCTTCTTTTTGAGAGCTTAAGTCAAAAATGAACATATTTAGCAAGCAAGGAAGAACTGAGTAACCAACCAGTAGTTTTTAGGACAGTTTGAACTTTGTTTATTTATGTAACAAAGGAAAATGGAGAGACAAATACAGTTTAAAAAAAATCAAAACCAGGACACTTCAGGGATAAACAAAGTTAGGAACGATAATTCATCATTCATAGCTGACAACAGCATTCTTTATATAGTTCCATAAGTATTCATGGCTGTTTGTAAATATGTAGAAGGACAAGGTTCTTACCATGAACTCTAAAATAAAAGAAAATAGAGTTTAGGCAGCCACCACTTTTTCAAATCTGCCCATTAAGGATGGGGAAATTTAAATAATAAATTAGTTGAATGGCACAAATATTATCAAATATTTTTGAATATCAGTAGGTAAATACTCAGAAGTGAGTGTGACAAAATGAAGTTCAGGTTCAAAGGCTAGAGAGAGAGAGTTAAATCTTTATGAGAATATTCTACTCAGTCATGTGGCCTCATTCATCTATTTTGTAATCATTCTTCAGATATTTTGGGTGCTGGTTGTTATTGCTAGCTTGTGCTGTTCGCAGTGCCCTTTTCTCGGAGAAGACTAGGAGGTGGGACGGGGGTGGAAATCTCACTCTAAAATTTTTGTCATGAGCCACTTTATCTCAGCTGCTACAGTTGTTGGCCTATTGTGTTTAATTTTGTAATGAACTGGCTGGTGTGTATATGATTCCTCAGATACTCTGGTGATGAGTGCATTCAGAGGCGCTGGTGCACCCCGTGGCTTGAAGTGATTTCCATCATATACAGGCTTTACAGTTTGTTTCAATGGCTCTCAGCACCCCTATGGTGCAAATAGTTCCAGCAACCCTGGATGCATTAGAAATACCTACATAGATGTGTACCATCACTATCCACTGGACGGAAGCAGAACTGCTCAATTGTGTGCTATACCTTCTTTCTAACAGAGGAGCTCCTTTTAGCTTAATCGGTAGAGGTCTCTGTTTTTGGGGAGAAATGTTAGGAGTTGTCTCTATTGCTTCTGTGAAGTTTTGAACAGACTTTGAGAACCATGAAGGTTCTACTTTATCACAGATTAGATACAGTACTTGGCTTTATATACTAGAGGTCCAGATAAGGAATATATATAGAGAGAGAGAGTGTGTGTGTGTGTGTGTGTGAATATAATATATACATATGGTTAGAAGTCACTGAATTATATATACATGTATACATGCACACATATATATAGTCCAGAGAGAGCTAATTATAGGCATCATTTTCAAAAATTAAGTCACAGTTAGTACAAGACAGTACAGAACACAACAGAGCCGGACTGTACCATGCTCATAGCACTAAGGTGGTCTTCCATTGCTATGCTTGCTGTAGTGTAGCAGTGATGCCCAATTTTGCTGGGAGGCATGTTTGTGGAGGTTGCTGCTTTTATATACTTTTATATACTATATGCAGACTAACAAAAAGGTTTGGACCATTCCTGCCACAGCTGCCTTCCATTCTCTTATCTTCACCATGAGAACAACAGGTGCAGAGCAGCAGCAGCAGTGTTCTGGATGTTTGTGGAGGTCGCTGCTTTTATATACTGGAAAAAACAAAAGCCACATTGGTTACCACTAGGAGCACTGCCACCAGTGTCTCATCTTTTGTGGAGAAATCTAGTTCCAGCAATAGCACCTATAAAGCAAGAAGGATTAGTGGCCTTGTCGTTGCTACTCCTGTTAGCTCTTGGCTTATTTTTTCCCCTGCTGTTAATTCCATCATTGCGCTTCTTGTTGCTGTTGTCAACACTACCACAAGGACCATTCTTTTCTGTTCCCGCTGCTACCGATCTGTCAGTTACAATGCCTATGTGAAGGGCAAGAAGTGTGGATGAAGAGGTGAAAGTACCCATTTTATTTGATTTGTACATGCCTAATCAGGAAATTTGCCTAACTGGGATGTCTCTCAGGGGTACTGGTTGAACTTTGTGATAATTTATGGCAATTATTCTAGCTCAGTGGAGATGATGATTTTGTTAAAATTGGGGCTTGTAAAATGATTTCATGATGCTTAGGTCTTTGTGTATGTCTGTCTCATTCTGGTTCTGTATTTGTCAACATTTATCTACCAGCAGCATTCAGTCCCTCCTTAGCTATGATACATCCAGAAAGGTTTAATCTCTGCTTGTTTCCTCTTTCCATATCAACTGTACACAATAGACTGCTAAAATGGACATCTCGCAGCTGCCCCTGTTGCTGGCACTTGGTAGGTAGCAGTCTCTGTCTCTGTCACTGTCCCTGTCCTACTGTAAATAGTGCCTCCTCCCCACTTGGCAACTTCCTGGAAAACAGTATAACTACTGAAATGGCTTATTCTGTTAGTGGCCATTCTACTTAATTGGGACCAATGTCTAACCATTTGGGCATCCCAGTTAATTAGACTCAAGGATTATATATATATACACTTTATAAATACCTAAAGATAGATTTTACTGTATCCTAATGCCCCCTTTTCACTGGATGAAACAGCAGAACTAATAGAAACAGTGCAAGTTTTGATGTTCCATTTGCTGCAGAGGATAGGATGATTTCTGGTAGAAATGGATCAGGAGGCATCGGAAGCTTGAAAAATGTACTGCTTGCAAAGGGAAAAGGGAGGAACTCTTCTCCCTGCCCCCTCCTTCTTCTCCTTTTTCTTTTAAGGCACTTATCATGCTCCATTGAAAAACAGGGGAAAATATATTGTGCAATTCCATTTTCCTGATCCTACTAAGGAGGCCAGGATTAATTAAGAACCAATGGTGTCTTAGTAGTAGTTATAGCAACAGGACAAGCAAGCACAGCTTCAGGAGCAGGAAGTCTCAAAGGCCAACTAGCCTTGCTATTGTTAATGTGGTGGTTGATTTTTAATCCATGTAGAATGGCAGCATTTTGAGCTTCATATAGTCAGTGCCACACAAGCTGTAGGCATACGCTTTAGGAATGTTGTTTGCTGGGGCAGAAACTTGTGAAGCCTGACAACTATGATCCATCTGTTGAATCATCTCTGTAATGGATGTCCCAATTTAGAGCATGAGAGGTATGCCCAAGTACAGCAAAAAGAATGCACAAGCTGTTTCGAGTCCAGAATGGGTAAGGAAAGTGGTGCGGTGGCATGCCTGGCACTATCTCCCTCTTCCTTCTCTGTCATCCTGCTCTCCTGCTGTTAGTACTGTCCCATCTGCCTCCGCTCAAGGTAGCAGTACCATCACTTGTATTCTCTGTTCTCTTCTCCACTGGGGCTAAGGGCAAAAAAAAACAAAAACAAAAACAAAAAAAACAACCCCAACCTAAATCGGTGGTAGCAACATGAATGCCTATTATTGTTCCAATCATGCAGTGCTTTAATACCAAGATCAAGCACAGTTCCTCTCACCCCACCATGCAGCAGATCACACAGCTGAGATGATGACAGTGGACATGCAGCCCTTTTAAATTAGTGGGGTGAGGGAGAGAATGCTGGCTTTTAGCTGACCAATGAATTTTTGTTCCAAAAGTTTGAGGTCCTGTGGAGATGCACCTTTTCTCAAACAGTTCTGCCTGGTACTTCTCAGAAGATCTGAAAGTGAGTTTACAGACCTTAGAAGAAGGTGGCTGTGGAGGAAGGTCTCATCTTCTGTGCCACTAATGTTTGGAACAGCTCAAATTCCATGCATGCACCTCTGACTTCAACAGCTTACTGGAATTACCCTCAACGATGCTAATGTTGCTATTGTTACCACGACAATTGCTGCCTCATGCATTCTCTGCTACTTCTCCAATGTTGCCAACCTCAAGAGATCAAAAGTTGCCCCCCCCATCATGAAATTTAAAAAAAAAAAAGATTACATTGTGTAAGGGGCATTTTGGACTGTCTTTTGATTTTTGAGCACCCCCTGCCCATTCCCAGCGTGTCTGTGTGACAATTAGTGCTGCCCACTCTCCCACATGTACTGGGTAAGGGGATTTTGGCCCCTGCTGCAGGAGCTCTCACCTCCACATCTGCATATCCCCTACCCAGCGATTAATCCTGTCCCCCCCAGCCTCACCTCTGGTCCTTCTCTTCATTCCTCTTTTCCAGGCCTGCGGGGTGGGGACCCTCTCGCCCTTCCAGGCTGTTGGGGCAGGTCCAGGGACTCTTCCCACCCCTCTGCCCCTTCCCAGGCTGGGTGCTGCAGAGGGAGGGGGAGGATCAGAGGCGCTGTCCTGTCTGTGTTTCTCACAGTGGTCGGGAGGGAGAGGAGCAGCATTGAGCTGCTGGGCTCTTTGTTCCCTCCTTCCTTCACCCCTCCTGAGAGTCCAGCAAGTGGAGGGGTGAGACCCTGCTGGCTTCCTGTAGGGCTGAACTTCACAAGGGGGCTGCAGCTTCTCAGGTCATCGTGAGACAAGCGTTGGCAACACTGTAATCTCCAGTCAGTGCCACCAGAACTAGTGCATCACTGTTTCTTCATGTGATTCTCCCCAACAAATACCACACATCCCTAAACATATTGGATAGTCTGCAGGAAGTCTTGGATGGTACATGGCTAGAAAATGGTCAACTTAAATTTGGCTTCTTTGTTATAGCTGTAAGGTCTAACATGGTGAGAGAAATTGCCAATAGATATTGTGGCAACTTCTGTTGCTTTGCTCATCCCTCAGTTTCCTGGTCATCCATTATTTCCAGAGAGAACCTGAATGTCAGAGTGACGTCATTGCCACAGTGTACACCATAGGTATTCACTTCCAGTGATTGGTCAAAGCAACCAACAAACTATATGTGTAAAGAGACCTTTGTTCTTTTCTTCCTTTCTTACTTAAAGGAACTTGCCGGCACATACACACTGTTTGAAAAGTTTATTGTTCGCAGAACCTTTTAAGGTTAGTTTGCTTCTAATAATGATTCTGCATACATTCTTTATGTAGAACCCTCTACGATTTTGCAGCAGACAGTGGAAGATTCTTGATGGAATTTAATTATTGGGCCATTTGGTTTTCATATAAAAAGTTACATTTCCGGAAGAATTCCTATGGGAGCAAATCTTGATCACTTAACTTAACAATTTAAGACACAACTAACCAAAATAAAAACCAGATAGAACAACAGGAAAGCTATCTCAGGACAGTCTTGAGATACATAACACCTGGTTCTGAGAGCTGTTTTCCTTTACCTAGATAAAATACTTCCCTCACTTATTGGCCATGCTTTTGACAACTGCCTTTTTCTCCCCAGCTATTGCTTCAGTAATAGATGGGGAAAAAATAAGAAATATTAGATGTGCCAAAAGTGGTGCTATTCTGTAGAGCCCTTTGGTATAAATCAGCCATTTCTGCCTGCAAATTTCTCTTTTTAAATTCAGCTTTATTATATTTATTTCCCATTTGAACTCAAATGTAGAAAGTTTTCTCCTGCTCTGTATCCTCCACACCACCTTTCCCAGTTTGGTGAGGAGCTGCTAAGGTAATAAAATAAGGAAACGGAACAAGAGAGCAGTTGACCAGCATCAGAAAAAAAAGACGGAGAACAAAAGTAGGAACCCTCCAACCCCAAACCTTTTACAAATAAATTGCCACACTGGATCAGACCTGTGGTCTGCCCGGTCTAGCGTCCCATCTGTGAAGATAACCAGCATCAGATGCTTCAGAGGAAGATGCACTGTGTTATAAAGTAGTACTTCTTTAGTTGCTTTCATTCCTTGACCACGAACATGCTCCTTATACTCTTAAACAACACTTCACTTCTCACTGAACATATGGGCGTACATTCCTATTGCCAGAGGCAGGGACAGAACAGAAAGGAGAGATCTATTCATCCTTCTACAGGCATAGGGGCAACTGCACACAAGAAGATGAGGGAGGACCAGTGGAGTAATTTTTGTCCAACAGTTGGACGGAACAAGGAGCTGGTTCCACAGATGAGCACAATTCCCCCTCTCCCGAAATCCCCTCACTAGTACTGTGTCCTACATTTATACCATAAAAGTTTGTGTGTGTGTGTGTGTGCGCTCAAATATATCAAGGATACAAATATAACACAAATATCCCTATCTGTAAGATGGGCATTGAGAATTGACCAGCTGGATTGATTCACTCGACTGGCAGCATTCTGGTTATGATATGTTTTTAGAATTTCCATTTATGTTAAAATTAATTTGAGGGAAGTTTTTAAGCTGTTGATTTAAATACATCTTTTTATTATTTAGTAATGGCTTATTCTCTTTTTTCCAATCTGTTTACAGCTAGGGAAAGAAAAGTTCCATAAGTCTCAGCATTGGGGTTACTGCAATAAAATTGCTATGTTGGTGGCAGAAGATAAACCTGGAATAGGAGGTGAACCTTTGCATGGACAAAAGCTGAAACCTAAATATAGTGTGTTTCCTAGAGGTGTGGGAAGTGATGCTCCTTCATGGGTAGCATTTGATAAACAGGTATGTAGAAGTTGATCTCTGTTATAAAAGTGTTTTTACAAATGGTTAATTTATGCTAAAAAAGTATAAGATAGGTAAAACCCAGTTAAAAAAAAAGAAAGTATTTTCTGTGCAGCAATGGTTAACATTTATTTTTCCATAGTATTAAGTATAGCTACATTGATCAATATACTAACTGCAACTGTCTAAATAGTCCACCACAAAGCTCCTAACTGGGGATTGGAGGATATAGTGTGACTTCTGCAGGACATAAAGTATAAGGATGGACAATGATATATTTATTTTTAGTGAAATGTATGGGGACCAAGAAATTATCTGGTTATCTTAAAAAACACCAGTGGAGCTCATATATGAAGAGTTACAAGATGTAATTGATAACTTCTATCCCTGTCCAGCGGTGAGCTGTGTGTGGCTCAGAGACCCACTGAAACAGGGTTGAGGCTCTGATTCTACAAAGTAATCTGCCTATCTAGACCTTTATGCCTGTGCGAAGCCCCATTGGGACTCCAGATGGGTGTAAGGGTCTGGTTGGATTGATTCGCTTTGTAGGTTTTGGGATTTAAACTATTATTTTTGTTTTTGTTTTGTAACAGAGTAGTGACATCCTTCAAATTAGCAAGTTATTGAAAAACCGTAATATTTGACAGTGTTACAAAATCAAACTGTCATTACGTTTGATGTTTAAAGTTATGTTATGTTAAAGTTAGGTTCTAGTGACAAAGGTCATTTTGCAGCATTTTGCCTCTTTTTAAAACAAATGGGACAGAAATATTGTGTGACAAAACTATTGTGGTGGTTAAGTATTTGGAGGAATTTCTAATCTCTCAATTTCTGCTTTAAAATAAGTCATACAAGTAACTACAGTTAAAACACATTCATCTCTTTGGTTAGCCAGCATCAATTATAAATTCATGCAGGGCCTCATCCTGCAAACACATACAAAAGCAACTTTATTCACGTTAGCTATTCCTTTGAAGTCAATAGCACTGCTCACAAGTAAACGTACTAATATGTAGAAGTGTCTATTGGTCCCTTAGTTTGTGAAAGTACTAAGGCCTCAGTCAATCCTGCAAACACCTATGCACATACTTAACTTAGTGCATGTGAGTTGTCCAAATGATTTTACTGGTACACCTCTACCCCGATATAACGCTGTCCTCGGGAGCCAAAAAATCTTACCGCGTTATAGGTGAAACCGTGTTATATTGAACTTGCTTTGATCCGCCGGAGTGCGCAACCCCGCCCCTCCCAGAGCACTGCTTTACCGCGTTATATCCGAATTCGTGTTATATCGGGTCGCGTTATATCGGGGTAGAGGTGTAGTACACACGTGTGCATGTATGCAGGCTTGAGACCCAAGTTTATGAAATAAGGCTGTAAACTACATATTGCACTGTAGCTCACATGCAGGGTGAACACTGCACCATTTTCAGACTTGTGGTTAAATAAACTAGATAAACTATTTAAATTTTGACTTTTAATTTTTTGGTTTAAAATTATTCCGCTTTTGCCCATTTCTTCTTGTTTAGTAGCTTTCCTCAAGATCTAATAATCCAATTAAAATGGAAAGAAGGGAATGTGTAGTACTTCATTTAACCAATTTAATGGTGAAGAAACAGGTTTTTACAGTTTTCAACATTCAGTAGGAAGTAAGAGATTAAATGTTCACATAAATGGGGTATGAGTTGACAAATGAGACATTTTGTGCTTGAAACATAACTCATAATTTGTCCATCTAACTATACTATCAGTTAGGCCAAACTAAATGATGTTTCCAGGTGCCCCACAGAGTTTGTTGAATCTCTGTTCCTGTTTGTTGTTGTTGTTTTTGGTATACAACTTTTATTAGTTTTAATTAAAGAAAGAGGACAGATACTCACCAAATTCATATATTAAACAGGAGGCTGCTGTTATATTGCTATCAGGAATATAAAATTCCCCAAAGTTGAGGGATTTGGAGAGGCAGATGTGTATTATCCTCCCTTTTCCTTTGGTATTGTCACAGCCAGGTCATGCGCAGCCAGACCTAGTAGTCAGAGCCAGAGTCCACAGTCGTGAGACAGGAGTTAGCTGGGTCAGGATACCATAAGATCTGAGGTAGGAGACAAACTGGAGGTTAGAACCATAAGGCAGGAACTAAAGTCAGGCCGGGTCAGGATACCAGGGAGTTAGAGGCAGGAACCACAAGTCTGATACCAAGAGTCAAGCTGTGTCAGGATGCCAGGAAATCAAGCCAGGGTAGTAGGCGCAGAAGGCACACAGTCCAGAGAAAGGTGAACCCAGTTCAGACAGCTTCCTGTTCCTGCTGCTGACTTAGGGCCAGCGGGCCAATCGGCCCTCTGGGTTGGAGCCTCATAGTGGGGCTGGGCTTCATGGCTCCCAGGTAGGCTGTTGCCAGCAGGCTGCCAAGTGGAGGGTTAGAGCATGACTGCTCCCATAAACCTTGCAAAGCCCCGGGGGTCATGACAGATATTATCAGTTGTATGTTTCCATTTCTTAGTTACTGGCAGAATGCTTTGCTTAAGCACAGTACATTAAGTAAACTGAAACTGCATCCTAGTTAATGGGTAAAATAGCATACGTGTCACTGAGTATGAATTTCACGCTGCAACTGCAGATTTGTAGTTCACTTTTATAGCTATTGTGTGTATCACTGTGATAGATTGACTACCAAAATATTTTAAGACGTTTAATATCCAATAGAAAAAATTAGTTATTTGATTTGTCACCCTAAATTGTGTTTATTCTTAAAGCGCTTATGTGATTTTTTTTTTTATTAAAACATAACTTGTCATTTTTCAGTTTAAGGCCATCTCCTTTTCTCTTCCCCTCTACCCTCCTTTCTAAATGATTTTGCATTATTGAAAAGGATGACTTAGCAATTACATATATTTCAGTCTTACAAAGCATAAGCATATTCATATACAAGGGAATAAAGAGAAACAATGTTTGTGGAGCAAAAAGCTTAATTGATCAAACTATTTTAACAAAGTAAAAAAGCAATTGGGCTTATGAGTACAGTAATGAATTGTTATTTAGGACCTGATCTTGCATAGAGGTCCTTGCATGTGGGGTCTTCCATCTAGACAGATTCCCATGGGGGTCCGTGAGATTCCATTTGGGCACAAGGGACCAACTGCATGGATTCCTGTGCGGATCAGGGCATTAATGTGTAGAGGTGTGTCAGCACATAATGCATCCCATTATTATGGGGCCATGACTGTGCCCCAGAGGTAGGCTTGCAAATAGTCTTCTCATTATAAACCCTGTACTTAGCCTAATCACATCTGTTTAAACAAGAAGCTGAAAATTTGACATGCTTACTCTATGGCAAGAGGAGTTTATTTTGCCAAGTGTGAAGGGTCTAGATAAAACTGGTTTTCAGTAAGAAGCAAGTAAAAATTCCCCCTACTTTTATAATATAACAAAAATAACTAATACTTTTTGGAGTGCCTATAACGGAAATATTAACTTAGTTTTGCTCCTCCCTGGAACAATGATGCTCTTGGGGGTTGGTAGTGGAATGTCTCCTTTGGGCACTTACAAGCTCTGAGAAGAAGGGCGCTCTGTAGAAATGTGCTGTCCAGATGGGGCGGAGGGGAGGGGATAAAATATCTCGTCTGTTCTCCATGCTGATGTGTCTGAAGCACCATGCCTCCAAAAGTCTCCTCATTTAAGAAACAACTTTGTCTCAACAGGACCCCTCCCAAAAAGGCAGATAATTCTTTATGTGTACCACTCCTGGAGGATTCGGCAAGTAAAGGCAGAATCTTTCTTTGCCCTATGCTATTACCAACCTTTCCCTCTTTAGCCGTAGTTAATGGAACATTGTATGAGTTACAGGAAAAAATAGAAAATGATGGAACCATGACTTCAAAGAGTCCCATGACAGAAGTACTTTTCTACTAAATGTACGAGACAAGGGTTTTTCTGGCACACAGAACACACTACTGTGTAAAGAACTGAATGGGATGGGAGGACATACCAGCCACTGGCAGCCTCATGGTCCAGGCGCCCTGCACAATCAACTTGGTTCCAGCTTTATTTAAGTGGAAGTACAAGCACTGGTTTTCTAGAGAAGCTTGAGTGGAGAATAACTGAGGCAGAGAGGCTTGAAGGCTTGGAAAGGGATAGGTTCTGGAGGGCTGTAGGGAATGTCAGGAATGAAGCTGGGGATGACACTTCCTCCAGGGAGCGGAAAGAGAGGATGGGGGAATAGTATCTACCCAAACCATTCTCTGGTTCTTACCTCACCCTCTTCCCTCCTTGGAGGAATTCTCATTCATCATTTAACATGCCTTCTTTGAGATGCTAGCTATACATGTGTCAAGCAGCCCAGTCACCTCCCATGGTTATTCTTGCTACAGAGATAAGATTTAAGCTTCTAGAGAATTAAAAATACCATATATACTCGTTCATAAGCTGAATATTTTTGGTAAAAAAGTGACACATCAAAGAGCGGAAGTCGGCTTATAAATGGGTCTACACCAAAATTTGATGATTTTAAACTCTATGGAATCATTGAATTGAATATCTAATACATTGTCGTTTTGTTTACCTGGAGCGTCTGCAGGCATGGAGCCCCTCAGCTCCCATTGGCTGGGAACGGCGAACTGCGGCCACAGGGAGCTGAGGGGCTCCATGCCTGCAGACGCTCCAGGTAAACAAAACGTCCCGACCTGCCAGTGGCTTACCCTGATAGACCTGGAGCCAAAGTTTGCCGACCCATTTATTGATGTCAGTATTGCAGCCTTTTAAAGTTGCAAAGGCTTTGTTTAGTGGACTAGATTGGCTTGAAAGGAATACTAAAAGAGCAGTGCTGCAGATCTGCATGACATTTCATAGAATATCAGGGTTGGAAGGGATCTCGGAAGGTCATCTAGTCCAACCCCCTGCTCAAAGCAGGATCAATCCCCAGACAGATTTTTACCCCAGTTCCTTAAATGGCCCCCTCAGGGATTCAACTCACAACCCTGGGTTTAGCAGGCCAAAGCTCAAACCTCTGAGCTATCCCTCCCCATGCATTTTGTCCCCATTTGACCCATGCATTTTACAAAATGCTATGCCTTACAAGCCAATCAGAAAAATACAATGAACGATAGTACTATAGCACTGGTGTCAGTCCGCTACTATGTAATTTGATCTCTTCATGCATTTCTACCAATGAACCTCATAAGTCTTGAGCCAATATGAAAATATAATGTGCAGAATAGATGGAATCTCTAATAAAATTGAAATAGTCTGTTATCCCCACAGACATGCCAATCTACAGGGATGCTTTGAAATAAAGAACAATAATAATTTGACAGTGATAAAGCAGGTGACATTCCTATATGAAGTCCTACAAAATCTAGAACTACAATAATAATAATCTATTTTCATACTAGTATTTAAAATGAACAATGGTGAAATCAAAAGAAAAAGGTCTGCTTATCATGCAGCGTTCAAACTTAAAGTTGTCCAATATGCAGAAGCAAACAATAATTGCGCCGCTGCTCGTGAATTCTGTATCAATGAGAAGCAAGTAAGAGAATGACAAAAAAATAAAACAACACTAAAAGACATGCCAAGAGGCAAGAAAAAATGTCCAACGAGAGGTGCACTTCATTTCCTGAGCTGGAGAAAGATCTCAATAATTGGGTTGTTGAATGTCGACAAAATGGGTACATTGTCATTAGAACTGGAATTCGTCTGCGTGCTCTGCAAATGTCGAAAGACGACAAATACAAGTCAGTAAAGCCATCAATGTTTGTCGCATCAGCGGGTTGGTGTACTCACTTCATGAACCGTCATGGTCTCTGTCTTCGTCAGCGAACAAAGATAGCGCAAAAGCTGCTGAGAGATCTGGAAGCTAAAATCGAATCTTTCCAAAGGTTTTTTATAAAATATCGAAAGGAATGTGCATTTGAACTGTCACAAATAGGAAATATGAACGAAACACCGATGACATTCGATCTCTCGAGCAACAGAACGGTTACCAGTGTTGGTGAAAAAACAGTTTTAATTAAAACCACTGGCCATGGGAAAAAAAAACATGTTATGGTGGTTTTATCCTGTTTGGCAAATGGATCAAAGCTCCCTCCTGTTGTTGTTTTTAAAAGAAAAACCTTGCCTAAAAACATGAAATTTCCTGCTGGTGTCATTGTATGTGCACACGAAAAGGGATGGATGGATGAAAGTGGGACTATTGAATGGCTGGAAAAAGTGTGGAATAAGAGACCAAGAGCACTTTTCAAGAAACCTGCTATGCTTGTTTGGGACATGTTCAGGGCACACAAAACGGATGAGGTGAAAAATGTGGCCAAAAATATGAAAACTACTTTGGCTGTAATACCTGGAGGCTTAACTTCAGTTCTACAACTGCTTGATATCTGCCTGAACAAACCCTTTAAAGACAGGCTACGCAAAATGTGGTCTGAATGGATGTGCTCAGGCATGGCGAAGTTGACAAAAGGCAGGAATCTTATGAAGCCCGAAATCAATCTGGTCGCCCAGTGGATCAAGGACGCATGGGTGTCTATTCCTTCGGAAATGATAGAAAAATCATTTCGGAAAAGGTGTATCAGCAATGCACTCGATGGGTCAGAAGATGATGCCATATTTGATGATGACACAACAGAGGCTGATGATGAGAAGGAATCTGAGTCTGAAGACGACACTGCCGACATCTACGATGACAATGCAGGTGCAGCTGTGACTGAAGCTGAGTTTAATGAACTGTTTGGTGAATGAGAGACTGATTCAGACTTTGAAGGATTTAAAGACTCTTTAAAGTCTCATATTGTTCTAAGTTACTTGTTTTAAATATCCATTTACTGATTTTAAATATTGACTGTAATTTTGAAGGTGAATACATATTTGTTCAGTTATTATAACAACAACAGTTTTTTTGTTAGATTACATTAAAATAATTCTAGCAAAACTTTTGAGTGTTTCCTGTGACGACAGCTTTTAAAATATAGCAGGGGTTGGCAAACTTTGGCTCCCGGCCTGTCAGGGTAAGCCGCTGGCGGGTCGGGATGTTTTGTTTACTTGGAGCGTCTGAAGGCACAGAGCCCCTCAGCTCCCAGTGGCCACGGTTTGCCGTTCCCAGCCAATGGGAGCTGCGGGAAGTGGTGCCACTTTCCGCAGCTCCCATTGGCTGGGAACGGCAAACCGCGGCCACTGGGAGCTGAGGGGCTCCGTGCCTGTGAACGGTCTAGGTAAACAAAATGTCCAGGCCCGCTAGCGGCTTACCCTGACGGGACGGGAGCCAAAGTTTGCCAACCCCTGAAATATAGGGTCAGCTTATGAAAGGGTCATACAGTTCTTGTTATTTTTACCTTTCCATCTTGGGGGGTCGGCTTATAAATGAACAGGCTAATGAACGAGTATATACGGTAAGTAATAATCAAATGGTGTTTATATAGCATTTGCATGAAAGCGGTTTACAAATGGGTGGGCATTAGTGTCCCCGTATGGGAAAACTGAGGCACAGCATTGAAGAAAGTTGTCTATGGACACACAGCCAGTCAGCAGCAGAGCCAGGAATGGAACAGGTCTCCTTGTCCATTGAATCACAGTATCCCCGATAATGTCACAGCTAACCTGGTGGCTGAACTCTGTGACTTTGTCCTCACCCACAACTATTTCACATTTGGGGACAATATATACCTTCAAGTCAGCGGCACTGCTATGGGTACCCGCATGGCCCCACAGTATGCCAACATTTTTATGGCTGACTTAGAACAACGCTTCCTTAGCTCTCGTCCCCTAACGCCCCTACTCTACTTGCGCTACATTGATGACATCTTCATCATCTGGACCCATGGAAAAGAAGCCCTTGAGGAATTCCACCATGATTTCAATAATTTCCATCCCACCATCAACCTCAGCCTAGATCAATCCACACAAGCAGTCCATTTCCTGGACACTACTGTGCTAATAAGCGATGGTCACATAAATACCACCCTATACCGGAAACCTACTGACCGCTACACTTACCTACATGCCTCTAGCTTCCATCCAGGACACACCACACGATCCATTGTCTACAGCCAAGCTCTAAGATATAACCGCATTTGCTCCAATCCCTCAGATAGAGACAAGCACCTACAAGATCTCTATCAAGCATTCTTAAAACTACAATACCCACCTGCTGAAGTGAAAAAACAGATTGACAGAGCCAGACGAGTACCCAGAAGTCACCTCCTACAAGACAGGGCCAACAAAGAAAATAACAGAACACCACTAGCTGTCACCTTCAGCCCCCAACTAAAACCTCTCCAGCGCATCATCAGAGATCTACAACCTATCCTGAAAGATGATCCTTTACTCTCACAGATCTTGGGAGACAGACCTGTCCTCGCTTACAGACAACCCCCCAACCTAAAGCAAATACTCACCAGCAACCACACATCACTGAACAAAAACACTGACCCAGGAACCTATCCTTGTAACAAAGCCCGATGCCAACTCTGTCCACATATCTATTCAAGTGACATCATCATAGGGCCTAATCACATCAGCCATACCATCAGGGGCTCGTTCACCTGCACATCTACCAATGTGATATATGCCATCATGTGCCAGCAATGCCCCCCTGCCATGTACATTGGCCAAACCGGACAGTCTCTACGCAAAAGAATTAATGGACACAAATCTGACATCAGGAATCATAATACTCAAAAACCAGTGGGAGAACACTTTAACCTGTCTGGCCATTCTATGACAGACCTGCGGGTGGCTATCTTAAAACAGAAAAACTTCAAAAACAGACTCCAACGAGAGACTGCTGAGCTGGAATTGATATGCAAACTAGACACAATCAACACAGGATTAAATAAAGACTGGGAATGGCTGAGCCATTACAAACATTGAATCTATCTCCCCTTGTAAGTATTTTCACACTTGCTTCTTATCAAACTGTCTGTACTGAGCCATCTTGATTATCACTTCAAAAGTTTTTTTTTTCTCTTACTTAATTGGCCTCTCAGAGTTGGTAAGACAACTCCCACCTGTTCATGCTCTCTGTATGTGTGTGTATATATATCTCCTCAATATATGTTTCACTCTATATGCATCCGAAGAAGTGGGTTGTAGCCCACGAAAGCTTATGCTCTAATAAATTTGTTAGTCTCTAAGGTGCCACAAGTACTCCTGTTCTTTTTTCATTGAATCACAATACATCCAGTTTTGTTAAGACTTAAGTAATTTCATCTGAAGTGGTTGATTGTTGAGGGGTGTTGTGCAAAGTTAAGATTGTTTATGTTGACTTCGCTGACCACCAAAAATTTTAGCCAGTATTTTCATATCTGTGTGCCTAAGGTTAGGCACTTAAATCCATGTTTAGAAAACTGTAAATGCCCAACTTAGGCACCAAGTGTGAGAATTTTGGCCTTATTTTTTAACTATATCAACTCTAAGTTGATTGGAGACTATATTGTACTATATAGACAACCTTAACTGATAACTTACAGATTTGTTGTGATTTTAACTCCTAATGTTATTGTACTGAAGCTTAAGTGTTAACTCACTTGTTAACTTGCAATCAAAGTTACTAAAGTTCTTAAGGTTTTTTTTGTCCTTTTGGGGCAAGGGAAGGGTGGAAGTTAGAAGGGCATTGCCATATACTGTTCAAGTGCTGAAAGCTGCCCAGGTCTTTGTTACTTCTGGGTAAATTTTAACCCCTTTTCTGCAGGGCCGCCCAGAGGATTCAGGGGGCCTGGGGCAAAGCAATTTCGGGGGCCCCTTCTATAAAAAAAAGTTGCAATACTATAGAATACTATATTCTCGTAGGGGCCTCTGCAGTGCCTGGGGCAAATTGCCCCACTTGCCCCCCCCCCCCCGGGCGGCCCTGCTTTTCTGTAAAGAGAGATTCTCCACTCTTGTAGTTACATCCTTCTTCAGCAGAGCAGGAAGGACAGCTCAATTAAGAAACAGGACTGGGAGCCAGGAGATATGCCTATCTCATAGAACTGGAAGGGACCTTGAAAGGTCATCAAGTCCAGTCCCCTGCCTTCACTAGCAGGACCAATTTTTTTGCCCCAGATCCCTAAATAGCCCCCTCAAGGATTGAACTCACAACCCTGGGTTTAGCAGGCCAATGCTCAAACCACTGAGCTATCCCTCCCCACAGAACTTCCTGTGTGATCTTAGACAGTGCACTTGGCCCTTCTCTGCCTCAATATCCCCAGCTGCAAAAGTGATATTGATATCTGCCCAGGGATGTGCTGAAGTCTACTTAATTACTATTTGTAAAAGTACTTTGAGAGTCTCTGATGGAAATGCTAAAGAAAGGCAAAGTATTAGCAACTATGTGTTATGTTACGTAGAGAATTTTGACATCTTTAAAAAATTTTCAAGCCTACTTCTGTCAGACACCCATCAGTACCTGTATGGCATGAAGAATGGATAGCTAGAGTCTTTCTTCCATGGTCAATTTTATCTATGGAATCCAGATTAAAAATACATTATTTCATTATGTAAATCTTGAAAATATAATGATTATGAAAGAGGTACTAATTAGCATTGGTTTGAGCCGGACATGGTAGGGAAAAGTATGCAATTTTCCGTGGTGTTTTCTTGCCTGTTTGTGCTATGCCTACTTTCCTGTTGGTTTATATACAAATATTTTTTACAATTTTCCCCAAGCTTGACCTCATGAATAAAGACAATAAATGGTGCCAAATTGTTTAGTAGTTTTGCTATCAGGGCCGCCCAGAGGCGGGCAAGTGGGGCAATTTGCCCCGGGCCCCGCAGGGGCCCCCTGAGCCTGGCCCAGCGGCGGTCCGGGTCTTCGGCGGCGGGGGGCCCTTCAGTGCTGCCGAAGACGTGGAGCGACTGAAGAGCCCCCCGCCGCTGAAATGCCGCCGAAGACCCGGACCGCCGCCGGGTGAGTACAAGCGCTGCAGCTCCCCCGCTTTGCCCCAGGCCCCCTGAATCCTCTGGGCGGCCCTGTTTGCTATGTGCACGAATGAGTATTAGTATGCAAGAGCAAAACTCACTAGTACATGTAACCATATGGAAGATGTCAGGGTCTCTAGAGGTGAAAGCTGCTGTAGTAAACTACTGAGCAGTGCACCCACAAACATTTTTTTTCTAGGATTGCTACTACTGTAAATTATAGTAAGGGAGGATCTAGATTTGTGTTTGGGGAGGCCAGGCCCAGCCTTCCCTGAGATTCACACACTCACTGAAACACAACACCAGGTAAGTTTTGAAGTGATTATTTTGTATAGCCCTAAATGGCACCCAGTTATAGGAAGCTGATATTGGCCTTCTCTGTGACAGTAGCCCGCTGATAGCTTAATATTTGATTTTTTTTTTTTTTTTTTTTTTTAACTGGAGTCTTCCTTCTCTACTCAGATGTGGTGATAAAAAATGCCATCCAAAAGAATATAAAAATATGCAATTTCATTTGGATTCCTATTCTTATATTTCTGAAAAGTAAATCTACCTGCTGAAATCCACACATTTGTTATTTTTATAATTAATTGTGCATCTGTACAACTTCCCTTTATTGACATCTTTTGTATTGCAAACACACTGGATGAAGACTTTTGCTTCTTTATATTTCTTTATTTATGCTTTTTTGTAGGTATTGTCTTTTGATGCCTATTTTGATGAAGAAGTGCCTGAAAAAAATCAAGAGCTATATAGAATAAGACATTGTAAAATATACTTCTATCTTGAAGATGACACAATTCAAGTGGTTGAACCCCAAGTCAAAAATAGTGGAATACCACAAGGTACCTATTTATAATAGACCTTCCTTTGTTTCTTCACCTCTGATCTTTTCCTCATTGAAGTCTTTCTCCATCTAAAAGGATACCTAAAGCATCTGCTTACATAGGCCTATTCTACACTACAAAGTTTTGCCAGCGTAGTTATGTCCACTAGGAGTGTGAAAAAAAATCACATCCCCTCGCTGACATAGCTGTCCTGACAAAACCCTCCTGCTGTGCTGACAGCGGAGTGCTTCTGTCAGGATAGTTAATGTTTGTGAAGATGGTGCAACTATGCTGGGAGAAGAACTTGTGGTGGCTTACGCCACATCTGTGCTAGGGGGCTCTGCTGGCGTAGCTATGCTGGCCAAGTCTTTGTAATGTAGACAAGTCCATAGTGTAGCTAATTTTGAGTACAAATCTATGACAAAGAGTATAGATAGAATTCTTTTTCTTGCCATGGCCATTAATGAGTACTTCCTCACAGGCTTCAGTTTAGAGGATCCAGGCCTAGTAGACGAACCTCCTGTTTTTGAAAGAACATTCTGTGACCAAGCTGCTGGGCAAAGTCCCTATTTTTACACAGCTATGATTGAAATTACATGATTATGGGTCTGTCAGCACAGTCGTGTAAACTCTTAGTTTTCCAAAGGCAAGTTGTATATTATAGACTTCCACTCTTGTCTTGCTGCTGCTACCTTAGAACTGGTTGTTAATTTCTCGATAGAATTCTAACGTTGTTTATTGCCCACTCGGGCAGCATGTGCCTGCCTTTGGTGAGGAGGTACAGCAGCTTTTAGTGCCTTCAGCTGTCAGTTCCTTTATTACTAGAGCTGGTTTTAGCATTTTTTGATAGAGCCTGCTAAATAATTTGTCACTGACACCCCCAAATTAACTGACTCCTGTGCACTGTGTTGACACCAGTATGCACAGGGCAGCGTTTTGGGGGAGGGCTAGTGAGTTGATTTTTTTTTTTTTGTGAATACCCTCTAAATCTAATGGACTGGTTTTACATAAAAACTGTGTGATCTGCAGACCATTGCCCTGCAGCAGAAGTGTTTTGGGGCTAGCTATATACTTCCCAGTATTTGAAATGTTTGCAAAAGATAATAGTACAAATAAGCAAGAAGGCTGGGGTCCACTATGTCTCCCCAACCACTGGAGCATTTTGTGTACATTCTGATGAATTTTAGTACATACATCGATATGCACACATTAACTACTCAATCACCACAGTCCCCTTTGAGGTAGATAAGTATTATTAATTTCCCCATCTATCAAACAGAGATAAAGCAGAAATGTTACCTAACTGATCAGTAGAGCCCTGCAGATATCTGCTTTATATCCACGGATATCTGCATCTGCGGATGCAGAGGTGGTTGTATTGTTTACCATCTTAGATGCAGATCCCATTTTTTTGTATCCATGCAGGGCTTTAACAGTGAGCTAGGGTGCTGATGCAGGTGCGGATACATATAAAAAGTGGAGTGCAGATCACGGGTTGGATACAAGTTATCACAGATGCGGATCCAAATTTTTATATCTGCACAGGGCTCCACTGATCAGTCTTAGAGGTGAATTAAGATCCAGGAGTCCCTTTTCCTTAAGACAGTGCTTTGTGTACTGAATGACACTGCCTCTCTTGGTGTTGAATGGCCCCTCCTTGTGGTCAGAGGTCTCGCTGGCTGTTCAGCAGAGGAGCTGGCTCTGGTTCCAGTAGGCACTCCTAGTCCTACCTGGCCAAATGCTCTATCAGGCTCTGGATGAAGGCTTGTCAAATCTCTGATTCTCTTAACCTGGGAAAATATGAAGAATTTAAACCCTCCATCTGTGATTGGAGATGGCAGGTAAAGCTGTTCCTTGGTTTTTGTGATACAGAAATGAGAGAAGCTACTTCTGGGTTAGATGTTCACAGTCTTTCGTGGCTACTAGAATGATCTTCAACAGCTGGTGCACCTGAAGCTAGAGAGCCTGCAATACAACATAGGGTGCCACTTTGGGGCTTGTTGCAGGCTTGTTTCACTAAAGCAAGATAGAGCAAGACCACTCTCCATTCCATTGGATTTGGGTGTTGGACAAATATTTATCCCTATTGCCCGTGTAGTGGTAGGAGTTGGAGAGGCTATGCTGCTGGGCTTAGAGTCTCACACAGTTTGCTCAGGTTCCAGTGGAGACTGGAAGGTTCTGACTTATCTCTTACATACTTGATTGAAGCTAGTGCTGACTGCTATTGGAGTACTTTATTTTTTTCCTTTGGTTCTAGATACTGAAACTTACCTTGAACATTATTGTAGAGAAGCAAAAATACTTTCAGTGCACTATACAGGTGTATCTGGAAGGACTTTATGGCTTATACGACTCTGTCCTGATTCTTTACTACAGAATTAGCAACTATTCTTGAGAGACAAGGTGGGTGAGGTAATATCTTTTATTGGGCCAACTTCTATTGGTGAGAGAGACGAGCTTTTGAAAGTTTGTCTCTCTCACCAATAGAAGTTGGCCCAATAAGAGATATTACCTCACCCACCTTGTCTTTCTAATATTCTGGGACTGACACGGCTACAACACTGCATACAACAACTCTTGAAGCATTAAAATTCATTCAAAAGGACTACTCTGAGATTTAAAAAAAAAACGGTCTAACTCTCTGTTGCCACTTGGATTGTTGAAGAGGCTTTATAATTTCAGTGTGTCTATAGCAGAGGTTTTCAGACTGTGGGGCATGCCCCCATAGGGGTCCATGGAGAAATATTCAGGGGGGCTCAGGCCAGCCCTGTGTGGGTGAGGGTGTGTTGGGCAGGGAGTGCCACCTCTACCCATGACTCACCTCAGTAGGCCACCTGGCCTGTAGGTCAGTGTCAACATATGCATGCCCAGTGCTGGCTCTACCCCCAGAGACCATTGTATGCACCTTCCCCAACCCTGAAAACCCAAGAGGGGAGGGGTAGGTATGGGGGGGTGCAATCAAAAATTGTAACTCAAAGCGGGGGCTCAGCTCAAAAAGTTTGAAAACTGCTGGTCTATAGAGAGATGATATGGATAGACAGCCAATCAGATTACAGATTTCAGCCGTGTCATTTGAATAAAATGGTCCATAAAGACAAAATGAAGATTTTGTTCTAAATTTAAGTGTTCTAAATTTCATGGCGGCCAGTGATCTTTCAGTTGCCTGATGTAGGTAAACTGTAAAATACAATGTGTTATAAGGAATTTATATTTTGTGTTAAATAAATACCCAGGAAAGGTAAGAAGTATGCATTAACTTGGCTTTTCTAAAAGCCGGGAAACTAGATTTTACAGAAGATTTTTAACTCTTTCACACAGTTTGGCTGAACACAGTAAATGACAGTAAACTTCTATTACTGGTATATATGAAAACGTCTATTGCGGGTGTATTGTTTAGCCTGAGCACATTAAAAGTACTCAAGCAAAGACAACATTTAAAAGCACTGTTTAAAAAAAAAAAATCCAAAATCACTAGTTGCCAAGTACATTCAGTTGTAGATACAACAGTGGTCTAATGTTGTTAATATTATTTATATTCTAGTAACCCTCAGAAGTCCCATTCAGGACTAGGGCCACACTGCATTAGATACAGTATAGATATGAGAAAACGCAGTCCTCACCTAGAAGAGCTTAGTCTTGAAAAGGAGGAGGGTGGGAGAACAGACAAAGGGCGTGGGAAAGAATTACAGCAAATAAGTGAAGAGATCAGGGTAACAATGGCTCATATGTTTCACATAGTTATTTTTATACATTTATTTTTGTTCATACTTACATATTCTCTTTCGAGTGATTGTGCACTTATATGTTACACTGCAGGTGTATGTGCACCCAATGCACTCGAGTCAGAGACTTTAGCCAGTAGTATCACTAGGTGCTGCATGTGCCCTCTCTCATCTTGTGCACCGAGCCAAGGGCATAAAAAGGGCTGATCCACTGCCTCCCTCTCAGTTCCTTCTCGCAACCCGTGGCGAGAGTTGGAGCTCCCCATACCTTTAGTTTAGGTTTGCCAGCTTTCTAAATAATTGTATTGTATATAGTTATGTGTAGTTAGTTCTAGTGTAGCTATAAGTTAGTGTAGTTACTTAGATCTAATTTAGGAAAAAAATGGTCATTTGGAATGAAGAAAAATCATCAGGATTCGGGCAACGTACCACATGCAGAGCCATTTTCCTTGTGACAGGCAGGCATAAAAGCTTTTTGATTTGGCTTGGTGAGGGACACATGCAGTGTTTGCACTCCTTCCCTACCAGGACTAAGAGACTGAGGGATTTCTGCCTCAAAGCCCTGATGAAGCAGGGTGATGCGCCCCTTTTCCTAACTGGACCCCAACAACAAAATAATGAAATAAAGTCGACAAGAAGTGCTCCTACTGCTACCTGGGATCCCAAGCAGAAGTCGATGGGAAAACATCACTCTTTGCCCTCTCCCCCCAGCCACATCAGAGCACTCCCAGCATTCTGACTCTTCATCTCATAAGAAGGCTTCCAGTAAGCACTCCAGTACTGGTTTGAGGCGTCACAAGCATAAGCACTCACTGGCACCATTTGAGGTGACACTGTCAACTTTGGCTCCTTTGGGGCTATTGAGAGCAGTGTCTTCATCCTTACTTGATACATGGTCAGTACAGCTGATTCAGACCCTATTGGCACTGCCAGCTCTCCAACTATCCTACTTGAAGACTTACCTGTCTCAGTCGTGTTGACTCCTCAGGCATTCCTGTCTGCAAGGGAATTTCTGTGCCTCCTCTTACCGGACTTTTCATTGTTATACCTGGCTCCAGTTGGGGCAACTCAGTGTCTTTGGCACAGTTGATACTATCACCACCTTCAGCACAATCAGCACTGCCGGCATGCTCAGCAATGCCAGTGCCTGTGATGTAGTCTGGGCAGACAGCATGTCTCTCTACATTATTATGCCAGCACCATTGGTACTGCCAGCACCAATCACCTTGTTGGTACTCTGGCCACCTTTTCCCTTGGTTTCTTTGGATCTGCTGGTGTCTTCCATACCCTGACCACTGCAGACTCCAAGGGGGACTGCCCCTCCCTTTTCTGAAGAAACCTACATTTCTTCTTCAGACTTTGAAAGGGAGGAACTTGTATCACTTTGAAGGTCTTTTAGATCACCTTATAGACCTCTTACCAGGGTTATGGGTCCTAAGAATCAGGACTGGTTTTCCACCCTGGGCTACTCAGACATTGCGGTATCCCTCCTAGCTTTACTAATCTTGGGCTGCTCTGAGGGATTCTAGACCTCCATCACAATCACAATCTAAGGGGAGGATTCCTCCCACTCCAGTACAGGAAACCTCTGGTCAGGCTCCTGCTACCATCCGTTCACTTACTGTATTTGACACAATCAGGAAAGGAGAAATAATGGAGGAACCCCTAGATGTTCTCCTCCCTCCCCCCTCCCCCAGTATGTCATCCTCTTCTCCTGATGAAGTCATCAGTCCAGATTCAACATGTCCCCCCAGAGGACTTCAAAGTTATTAACCTCAACATTTGTGAGGTGCTCAGATACTACCATGGTGGGGGCGAAACAGTTACTTACCTGTATGTTAACTGTTGTTCTTTGAAATGTGTTATGCACATATACATGCCACTGTGGTGTATGTGTGCCAAAAACACTTGAGTCAAAGACTTTTGCCAGCAGGACCATTAGGTGGCACATGAGCCCCTGCTCTCTTCATGCACCCAGCTGAGGGCATAAAACAAGCTTGTCTGCTGCCTTCCTCTTCATTCCTTCTTGCTGCTGTCTAATGTCCAAAGTAGTGGGGAAGGTGGGAGGGTTGTGGAAAGCACGTGTACAATGCATCTTGAAGCACAACACTTACTGTACAAGTAACCAACCTTTTTTTCCTTCAAGTGATTGTGCACATGTACATTCCATTGCAGGTGACTCATCAGCAGCTCCCTTACAGATGGAACAAATTCGGATCACCTGAACAGAGCCTGTAATGCTGACTTGCTGGAGTTAGCATCGTCACAAGAGGCTCTGGGCCCTGAGCTCTGGGACCCTCCCACCTTGCAGGGTCATAGAACTCCGCTTCAGTTCTACACCACAGTAAAGCCCGAGTCGGTGGGCATGAGCCAGCTGCGGCTTTTTAATTGCAGTATAGACATACCCTACTTGGCCTTTAACTCTCACAGCGTAGGCTACAAAAAGCCTGGGAGAGGCTCATAAGGATCTAATACGGTCCAGGTAGAACGCCAAAGCTCTACAAACATCAAAGGTGTGGAGTCTTTCTTCAGCTTTGGAGAAGAAGAGGGTTTCGGAAAGAACAACAGAAGATGAAGATTGGTTCGGGTGGAAAGCTGACACTACCTTTGGAATAAACTTGGGGTGTGGCCTAAGGGGAACTTTGGCTTTATGAAAGATCATGAAAGGAGGGTCAGCCAGAAGAGCTTGAAGTTCTGAAACTCTCCTTGCAGAAGTGATGGTAGCCAGAAATGCCATCTTCTTAGACAGTAGAGGTAGTGAAGTTGTTGCCATAGGTTCGTAGGAGGATCCCATTAGTCTGGAGAGTACTAAATTGAGATCCCATACAGGTAGGGGATTAGGCACAGGCGGGTAAACATTCAGCATACCTTCTAGATATCTGGAAACCAAAAGGATGAGAGAAAATAGAAAATCCATCTATTGCTGGTTGTAGTGAGATATGGAAGACAGGTGGACTCTCCCAGAACTAACTGAAAGCCACATGATTTCAGGTGCAACAGATAGTCCAGTACAAGTCTAAATTCTGTTTGATGGGGCAATAAATGTTGTGATTGCGCCCAAGTCATAAACCCAAACCTAAACTTTGCTGCATACATGGATCTTTGCTGCATCTCTACTGGATTTTTCTGTTGTTTAACAAGATGGCTTGACTATCCTGGGAGCACGGTCTCTCATGAGTGTTCAACCAGGGATCATCCATGAAGTAGGGAGACTGGAGGTTGGCATGTAGAGACTTGCCCTGGTTCTGAGAGTGGTGCGAAGCGGATAACAGATCCCTCCTTTACAGTGCTGAGCACCTACTTGTCTGATGTGATGTCTTTCCAAGCACAGTGAAAGAGAGAGGGGTGTCTTCTGAAGGAAGAAGATATGGTCAGTGTGCTGTCCTTGATCAAGCAGTCAAAATGAATGCTTGGAAGTTGATGTCTGGTGAGAAGGGCCAGCTGTAGACAACGTCGACTGGCAAAATCAAGCTGGTCTAGACCTTCTCTTCATGGAATCCTGTAATGTTCATGAATCTTATAGTACGGGTGATGTTGAAATTGTTTCCTCTGTCACTGGCGTGTAAACTCTTAGCGTAGGGAGCGTTACATGGGAGCCTTTCAGGCTGTGCATAGCATCATCTGTTTTTCGGGGGAAATAGCTTAGACCCTATGAAGGGCAAGTCCTTGATTGTATTTTGCAGCTCCTTTGGAATGCCAGAAGTCTACAGATAGGAAAAGCACTCATGGAGATGGAGTTGGCCATAGAACACAAGATCCCATAAGCGTCATCAAGTGGTGGAGATCAGGGTGTGAGATGTCCTTTTGAAACCAGAGCCAGGAACTGTTCCTTATGTTCTTGTGGCAACTTGTCATGAAATTTTGGAAAAAATAATAATAAAAAAAAAATTAGAGAAGAGAACTCGATAGTTGGCCACTCTCATTTATAGAGTAGTGGTAGAATAAGCCTTCCGGTCATATAAATCCAGTCTCTTGAACTGCTTGTCTTTGGGAATGGCTTTAAGATGGGACTGTCAAGAGCAGCCATGATCACCAAGGAATTGGGAACCGGTGGGGTAAAAAAGTAATTGAAGTCCGGCTGAGGGACTTGACAACATTTGTCCACCCATTCGACTATAATTGGTATTGAGGTGAGGCTCTGCCAGATGGTTTTCGCCAGCTCCAACAAGGCTTCATTAATGGGAAAGGTAATTCTTTCTGAGGCAGGGGTTTGTAAAATATCAAGGAGGCTGTGTGTATTTTCTTGCACAAGCTCAGCGTGCACTCCTAAGGAAATGGCCACTCTTCTCTCAGGTTCTCCCTCCACCCCCAGAGACTTCCAGTGTTAATGGATTTAACCTCTCAATACCTCTGTTAAGAAGGGAAGTAAAATTATCCTCATTATACAATTGGGGAATTGAGGCACAGAGATTAAGTGTCTTGTGCATAGTCACACAGGAAGTCTGGCAGAACCAGGAAGTGAACCCGGGTCTCTAAATCCCAGTCCAGTATGTTAACTACAAGAGCATCTTTCTGGTGCTTTTTTTAAAAAGGTATTTAATTATTACTGAAAATTTATGGATTTTTTGAGGGCGAGGGAGCAGTGCTCTCAGTTGAATTTCAGGAGAAGGGATTGTTGGAGTAAGGGGAGTGGATTAAGTGAGAGGACAGCTGAGCGAGGGGAAGTTGGAAGGGTGAGGGGAAAGAAAGCAGAGTGGGTGTAAGAAGGATAATAGTCATGGAGAACCAGGTTGGGTAGCGAAGGGGCTGCAGTGGTAGGAAAGGGGCAGAATGAGGGAGAAACAGCGAACAGTGGCAGTAGAGGTAAATGAGGGGAAAGAAGTCCACGGGCCAAGTGTCAGGGTTGATAGAATGGTGGTAGAAGACTGAGAAGGCTCCTGCTGACTAATCCTATTTTTCATTTGGAGAGGATATAGGAGAGTGATCCAGAGGGTCTTTCTGGGTGTAGTACTGCTGAGGTGGCTGGAGGGCCTTGACTTATCCCCTACGCTTTCGGCTGCAGATGGTTGCTTCAGTGAAGAGGCTTGGGTTTTCTATTGTCCATTCCCTGTGAGATCTCTCCAGCTTCTGCTGTATCCCATGTAGTGTAGATAGGGGGTGATGTCCTGTGTGGGTCTCTCTGGGCATGGTGGGGTCATGGAAGCTTGTGAGTTACCCACTGTGCTTTCTGTTGTGGCTAGTGCTGGCTGCTTTGGTGACAGAGTATTCTATAGACTCACATACCGAGAGAACACTCCAAGGTAGACACAAATGAAAAAGTTTTTTTCTGAAGCAAAAATAATGAGTTTACAAATGTAAAAGAATTATCTTACAAACAAAATGAAAACAGCAGAAAATGTATGTTTACCAGTAATCAAAACCCCCTAAGAGTAAAGGATCTCCAGAAATGATTTTTAGAGACTTGAAAAAAGTTTCTGTGAAATTGGCAGCAATATAGGGGTGTGAATATGTACAAAATATAAATAAGGCTGCTGTGAAGGAACTAAAATTGTAAACTACATTTCATGCTGGAAGATGAATTGCTAAAATTTGAACTTACAATACTAAAGGAGGAAAAAAACCTTTGGGCTTGTTTTACACAGTGGGGTAATGCGCTCTATGGAGGTGTGATTTCTAAAGCTCACTAACATGTTGCCCATTAAATGGTTCATATAGACCCTGCTGGTGCTCTTTAACGTAGTGCTGTTTGAAGCAGAACTGCATTAAAGCACATTAGGGAACCTTTAGTGCACACCAGCAGAGTCTATGTGGACCAATTAATAATACACAACACATTAGTGCTTTGTAGAAATCTCGCTCCTGTAGAGTGTTACCCCACGGCGTATACAAGCCCTTAGAAGTATTAGAAGAAAGCTATCCAAGCAGAGAAACAAATACATTCATTCATGTTTTGCCAGGCCAATTTGAAACTGACTTTGGAGAAACTGGAACCAAAGCTAAAAAATACCAGGACAATCAAAATACACAAAACTAAGTAAGGCTATGGGGGAACAGAGTGAAGGAGAGATCAGTAACCTTGAAAACAGATAAAAACTCCACCTACATCTTTCCAGGGTCAGAGTGTTACTGCAGAACAGTAACAAGAAATCGTCCATGTGCAGAGGGGACAAGTTAGGGTGATTCTAATATCCATTTCCTAATCCCCAGCTAACTGAACCCTGGCTAGCTGATGCTCTCTGTTATGAAAGTCATTTATGTCCCATGGGGTTAACTGTAGTTTCCAGTGCAGCCTAAGCCCCACAATCTAGAGCACAGTTAAGCAGCTGGCTGGCTTCCCCAAGGTCAGCCAGCTGAAAAGGAGAGCCGAGCTGCCTGCTGGCTGGCTTCCCCAAGGCCAGCTGGCTGAAGAGGAAAGTGCAATCAGGCAAGCGAGGCTACAGTTAGCTCCTCCAATTTAACTGACTCTGATTATCTAAAGTTTTATGATGTTTCCTGGAACATTTAGATAATCAGGATTCTATCATGTTTATTCAGGGCCAGATCATGCTCTTGCTGCATGCTCACACAGGTGAGTGGATATAAGGAGCCCTCTTACTCCTCCATGCTTGCTTTTTCTATTGTGGGGTGAGCAGAGCCTCCTGGGGTGTTCTGCGAATGTGGGCTTTGAGTGAGTAGAGCAGGGGTAGGCAACCTATGGCACGTGTGCCAAAGGCGGCACGCAAGCTGATTTTCAGTGGCACTCACACTGCCCGCGTCCTGGCCATTGGTCCGGGGGACTCTGCATTTTAATTTAATTTTAAATGAAGCTTCTTAAACATTTTAAAAACCTTATTTACTTTACATACAACAATAGTTTAGTTATATATTATAGATTTATAGAAAGAGCCCTTCTAAAAACGTTAAAATGTATGACTGGCACACGAAACCTTAAATTTGAGTGAATAAATGAAGACTCGACACACCGCTTCTGAAAGGTTGCCAACCCCTGGAGTAGAGTGAAGGCTTCACTCATTTCCCTCTGCCTCCCTTTACTCAATGCATGGGCCAACACAGCTGAGACAGTGTGTACGGAAGGTAAGATATACCAGGAAGAGTGCTGGTACTGTTTACTTTCCCTGTGGAATTAGGGAGGAAGTGGAGACTCAATTTTGACATAATTTGTTCCCTGGTCTGCTCAGCAAGATTACAATCTAACCTTAAACCTTCCTTGCATCCCTTTTTGGTATTAAAGATATCTTGTAAGATGTCATTGGACTTGTCCAAATCAAAAATAAAAGCACACTTTAAAGAGACACAGGCAGGGGTGCTCTATAAATATATTAATAACTTCCTGTCGCCCAGACTCCAACGAGGATTGTGGAGAGTCAGTCCACCAGTCATGCCAGAAAAGATAACATGTTCTGGCTCCTGGAGTAAGCATATAGCGAAAATAAATGCCAGCACCACAGGCTGGTACAGAAGAGAAGCTATATTCCAGATAGCAAAATGAGTATCATGAAGAAGAGGGTTGGCCCTACTGAACAGAAGGAGATAAAAAAAAATCAGTAATGTAGTAGAATAGTCTGTTGGATGCTGCACTGTATGAAGTAACATCTACTTAACGAGGTGAAAGTGGTGTTAGAATGTTCACTCATTCTGAGTGATCTGATTGGCTGAGCATGCATACACAGGTCCTCTTATAGTGGATTCTTATGGCAATTTTTTTAATGCGGAAATGGTCCCCTCCCCCCCCCCCCCCCCGACGAAAGTAGGATAATAAAAGCCTAAACTGTGCTGAACAATGTCTATTAAATCTCAAATTCACCAGTCTAAAGTTTATCATCTACATTACATGTGAAGAAATGAACTTGATCAGGCATAACAATAGCTCATTTTTTTTAAAAGGGTGCTTTTGACACCCTCTGCACAAGACATTTTCCATTGGCAAAGTAATTCTTACCTACCTAGCACCAAGATGAAATGTGTATCACAATCAGACACAGTATCCATGAAAAATTAGTTGAAACCAACTCTTGGGAGTTTTTGTCTACACTGGGAAGATGCATCATGTTACAAAACCATCAACTAATGTATTTTAACTAAAATGATAATTAAACATGATTTTGCCCCTTATATGGGTAAGGAAAGTTGTGTTTAAAAATATGTAGCAGGTCATGGTTAACCCAGGGGGAGACCTGTCAGGGCGATCACTGGGTGACTCAGTGAGGCAGAGGTGGAGCTGGTTTGGGCAGGTGCAGGTGGATGCTGGTGTAGGGCCAGCTGGTGAGAGCAGGCTGGAAGCCTGAGGCAGGAGCCGTGCAGGCTGGAAGCCCAAGCAGTCAGTAACACCACAAGGCAGAGGGAGAGTTCCCAGCCAAGTGGTGACGTTGCACAGACTGGCTGATTGCTCTTTCTGTGGGATAAATAGCTGCCCACGGGGGTCATCTGACCTGGTCCTGGCTTCTGCGTTGGCTGTTGCAGCATGCCCGAGGGATGAGTCATTTCAGGCTCTGGCTGAGGGATTACCTCACAAGACCCAGGTGTTAACCATGACCAGCTAACACGTTTTTAAACACCACCTGTGCCTGTGTACAGTTGGTGCTAAGTAGTGTTTTACATCATGTTAATTAGAATGTGTTATGATTTGTTGTCTTAGTGGAGACATGGTCTAAATGTGCACATAGGTAGTACATTGATACATCATAAACCCTGAGGAGTATCTTTGCAACTCATTGTATGGCTCTATAGAGCAGGCTTTGTCTATCGTGGGTATCCAGACCTGGTGTTGGACTAGCCAGATAGTAGCTCATAATTATTTTCCAATGAGAGGTCAGTGACACAGATATGATATATGTGTGACTTAACTGGGTCTTAAATTGTAGCATGAAAGTAGGGGGCAAACACAGTGGGAAATTTATTTATTTATTTGGTTAACTACCCTGAAAATTAGAAGAAATTGGCATCTTTTCCGAACAGGAGTGAATATTTGACAAATAACTCTGAGAATACAGGGCTGGAATGTAACCCATCTAGAGCCATTCCCCAGGGAAATAAGATATCCAATAAAGAATTTCCACGGGCTAACTAAGAAACAAGGCAATTCACACATCAAACAGGAATACATAAGAGGAATCCCAGCAAAATTGCCACTTCTCAACATTGGAGAAATATCAAAAAGGGATTCAGGTGGTACCAAGTAGAGTGCAAGATGCACAGTTGAAAGATATTGGGAAGAGACCTCCTACTTGAGTGAAGAGTAGGGGCAAGACCCCAAAGATATTGTATATGACACACACTTACACAGTACTCACTTAAGTACTAGAACTGTTTGAATATTGTTGCATCTTTATTAGTATTGTATGGCACATTGAAAACCGTTAGTGGTAAAAGAACTATGTAGCTGTAAGTAGTGATTATAACAGTTTACAATTTTTGATTGGATGAGTTGGTGATATTATTCCAGTCCTAGCCAATAGATGTCCTCATTGCAAAATTATTGCCACAAAGTGGTACCTTTGTTGGCAGGCTCCTCAGGGAGGCAAAGACTGAAAGGACATGAAGGCTCAACTACATTCTCATTCCCTAGAGGTGGTTTCTCAGTAATGGGTTGAGAAACATTGGTGTGGGAAAGCTTTCCCTTTTACTGTTGCCCATGCTGGTGTTCCTACGTGAATAAATCCTTGGACTAAAGTCCTCTGTTGTCTTTTCACCACTTATTATAAACACTAAATTCACTCCGAAGAGAAAAATAATAATTGTAGGTCCTAATGTATACATGCCTAATTACAGCACATTACTTGAGCAGTAGGCTACAAACTGCTTCTGAAGTACTGTGAGTAATATGTAATTTTAAGGCATTTATCACTACAATGCACAGTGCCCAATTCAGCAACGTACTTAAGCATGTCTAACTTTAAACAGGTACAGTCCCATTGAAGACAATTTACGCCCACCTTAAAGTCCCTTTGTGCTGCTCACAGTGTAACAGTGCATTAGTATAAATGAGACTCGTATGCCACAGGACACCATCTGCTGTTCATTCCACCCTTTCCCTGAGAGTCCGGTTTTCCAGGCAGACATATCAAAAGGAAAAAATAATGTAAGACTTGCAGTGTGATGGATGTAAAGTTTGTCATTCTCAATGCTGGGAGTGCCTGTTGGGAATGATCAGCCCCAGAGGGACAAGTATCCAGTCAAGAGATGGAAGAAGGGCTACTAATTCCTCAGTTCTCTTCCTAAAGTCAAATGTGCAGACGTTTTAAAAAATATTATCTGTGAGGGCTTGAAGGTGGCATTGTCTGTTATCAGTTGTGTCTGTTTTTTGACTTCCATGATTCAGCATGGAGAGCAACGGTCTCTAAGATAGATGCTTGCAGGCACCCATGGGTATAGCAAAAGGCTGAAATATGACAGAGAGTTTATTTTGGGGGGGTTAGACTTGTAAAAGCAAAACTAAGGCTGCTGTGGATGGGCCAGCTTTGATTAGGCAGCTGGTGTGCTGTGACCACTGCTTATTGTTCTGTATTTAATTTGTCTCGTTACCTGGTGCTTCCCCCACCTGGTGGTTGTTTTTGCTTGTTATCGCTCATTTCATAGTTAGATTGTAAGATCACTGAGGCAGGGACCATTTCTTTGTGATGTATTTGTACAGTGCCTAACACAATGGGGTCCTGCTTCCTGATTAGGGCACCTGTGTACTACATAATATAAATAATAATGGGTAATTGGGCAATCAGCTGATTATGGCTGGCTCTGTGTAACAAGAAATAGGGCAACAAGCAGTTTGAAGGCTAATAGGATTTAATAATGTTCAGAACCTCTGGAAAGAGATTCCAATAGTTAGTAACCCCAGTCCTCCTGGTGTTGTATAAGTCAATGAATGCCCTTGTCTTCTTATCTTATGGCTGCAGCACAGGACGTGGACTCAGGAGTTCTGGGTTCTTGTCACAGACTATCTGTGGGGAAACTGAGGCCTCAGGAAAGGTTAAATTACTTTGTTTCAGTTGATGGATATTAATTCTGTCTACTTCATGGGTGGGGTGGTGTTTACAAATACTAGTGAATTAACCCGAAGTCTTTTGAGTTGCTCAAAGTGCTATGATTGTGAATAATAGTAAAATGTAAGATATATACTGATCTCCCAGTGTCTGGCTGATAAAACAGTAGTGGTTTCCTTTCTTAAGTGTAGATATTAGTAGTGGATTATAAAGAATAAAATTAAAGCAAGTCCTAAATTTGTCTAGATTCAAAGTGAAGTTTCTTTTTTTTCTATTAGGGTTCTGGTCCCTGTCAGACTGGTGAGCCCTGAGCCTCTTCTCCAAGTCAGTGGTCTGCATTTCCCCACTGGAAGCCAATCAGTCCAATGTTGCCCCTGCTTTCGATTTACTACTTAGTGACCTTAAGATGAAGGCCCCTCCCTCCATGCTTGGAAGTTAAGGCAGTTTCTCCTGGGCAGGACAGTTGTCCTCTCTTATCACAGTGATGGATTACTGTTCTCACCCTGTAGAGTGTTGTATAGGGACATCCCATCTCTGCCATCCTTTGTTTCCCAGACTGTGTCATCCAGATGTCCACCTCCATAGAGTTTTAGCCATTTGGTTTTCGTGTGACTTTTCAACTTTCTCTTTAGAAAATAACTGGTGATAAAAGGCAGTAGGGGCTGCCATAGCTTCTCAATAGAAGTGGCAAAGACCGCCCTCCCCTTTGGATGGTCATCCAGTTTAGAATGCTGCTAAGAGAATACCTGCCAATCATGTTCTGAGATCTAAGGGCCCCAAGCTGGGAATCTGTTCCAATAACATACTTGTAAATCTTGGTCTCAGAAGGTAACGATTTTCTTTACTTGCGTCACAGAGGTGTGTTTGACCTCAGTATTTGGAGAGTGATTTGTGAACTTCTGAAGGTGATGAATGCCAAGTATTGTTGTTAGAAGAAGAAAAAAGATCCCTCTTTACATATAGTTATGTGCACGATCTTTGCTGAACAAAGGAATAGTTGTCTCACTTTCGCTGATTTTTTATTTTATGTTGGTTCTTCCATTTTTTAAAAATAAAACAAGCCTACTAGGTTAATGTGAAATTTGATCCTTGGAGCAAAAGATACTTACCTTATCTTTTTGATACAGGAACTATTGTCCGACGTCATCGGATTCCACTTCCACCTCCTAACGAAGATCAGTTTTATACTGTAGATTATTTCAACATCAATACAGAAGTAATCTTTTATGCCCGAAGATATAAGATTGTAGATTGTGATCAATTCACAAAATTTTTTTTGAGGAAGCTGGGAGTCAGATTAAATCCTCCAGCTTATCATCCAGAAGACCCATACACCAGAGGCCGGCAAAAGGTAAGGCAAGACAGTGATGGTGAAAATCTAATTTTACAAACAAAAAAGCCTCTGTGAATTCATATGCAAAGTATATTACATAAGAACATTTCTCCTGCAGCAAATTAAAAATGTGTCCAAGTAACTATTTTAATATATGTCAATTAAATTTGGAATTAGTACAAAAAGAATAAAGCAGAAAAGAAAATACACATTTGGTTTACTTTGACTCACTATCAAAAGCAATAGCACATAATATAGTCCCAGACCGGTCAATTTTCCTGTTGATGTGCACATCTACTTTGAAGCAGAGGGGAAGCATTTGGGGAATAGCTAGCATGAGAAATTCTTACAATAAAAGCAATATCTGTTGTGTGTATTTGCTTGATAAAACAGCTCTTATCTGTTACTAAAAATTGTAAGAACACAGGAGTGAAATTGTCTTCAACGTTTGTGTGCATGTAATTGCACAATATTACATTTAATATCTGTATGTATAAAATGAGTTACTTGCAGCCCGTCATGTGGTGAATCAGATTTATTAGAGACAAAGTATAAAGAACGAGGTTGTCTCTAATAAATCTGATTCACCACATGTAGGGCTGGAAGTAACTCTTTTAATATAGATATTAACTGTAATATTGTGCTAGCTGTTCCCCAGATGCCTCCCCTCTGCTGCAAAGTAGCAAGAATTCCTCATGGTTGTTTCCCACATAAGAGCTCAAAGGGGGAGAATCCAGTAGATGATTGGGGATCTTCTCAAATAGCAAACAACAGGGGAGGGATCAGATGAGCCGAGTGAAGCGGGCCCTCAGCAATAAACTTTAACATCCTTTTCAGGGTCTGGTTGAATTGTTCAACCAGACCATCCATTGGTGGATGATAGACAGACATATATAGAGTCTTTTGTTTTAGTAGATCATACTTCAGTAGCCAAGACGTAAAGTTGGTGCCTTGATCAGTAAGAGTCTCCTTAGGTACTCCTTACTCTGGCAAAGATTTTTAGCAGTTCTGCTGTAATAATCTTTGCATTGGGGACATGCAGAGGGATTGCCTCAGGATAGTGGGTGGCGTAATCAATTATAACTAATACATGTTTGCACCCAGCTGCACTTTTTTCTAAAGGCCCTAGGAGTTCCATCCTGAGGCTTTCAAATGGGATGCTTACTGTGGGGAGTCAGACCAGAGGGGCTTTTGTCACTCCTTTAGGTCCTACTTGTTGGCATTTGGGGCAGGAGCCTTTAACTTCTTGGTGAATTCTGGGCCAAAAAAAGTGATCCAGAATCCTGACAGGGTGTTCTCATGATTGAGGTAACCCGCAGAGAGGGTATTGTGAGCCAGTCGCATAACCTTGCACCTATGAGGCCAGGGAATGAGGAGTTGCAACTGAACTTCACCTGTCAGTTGGTCTTTCTCCTACTGGTACAGTTGCTTTGCCTGGAGCTCAGACCAGGGGTACTGCTCTGCTTGTTGAGGGTCTATCACCTCCCGGTTCACCACTGGCAGTTGGTCATAAATAGGGCCCTACCAAATTCACAGGCCATTTTGGTCAATTTCACGGTTATAGGATTTTAAAAAATCCTAAATTTCATGATTTCAGATATTTAAATCTGAAATTTAATGATGACGTTTTAGTCATGGGTATTTTTAGTAAAAGTCACGGATAGGTCATGGGCAGTAAACAAAAATTCACGGCCTGTGACCTGTCCATGACTTTTACTAAAAATACTAGTGAATAAAACTTGGCAGAGGGGACTGCCTGGGGGCCCCATGGGTGCTGGGGGAGGGCAGCCCGGATGCTTCGGGGGTGGGGGGGACACACGGCAGCACGTGGCCCAGGACCCCCGCTGGTGCTGGGGGGGAGGTTTGGTGGGGCCAGCAGGCTCCCTACCTGGCTCTGCACATCCCCCCCACCAGCAGCAGCAGAGTTTGGGTATGGGAGGTGGCAGGGGGATGGGGCACGGGATGGGGTGAGGTGGGCTCTGGGCGGCGCTTACCTGGGGGTCTCCCCGGAAGCAGCAACATCCCCCTTGCTCAGCTGCTGGGTGGAGGTGTGGCCAGGCAGCTCTGTGCGTTGCCTCCGCCTGCAGGCACCACCCCCGCAGCTCCCATTGTAGGGGACTCACAGTATTGCCACCTTTACTTCTGTCCTGCTGCTGGTGGTTGCGCTGCCCTCAGAGCTAGGTGGCTGGAGAGCGGCAGCTGTTGGCTGGGAGCCCAGCTCTGAAGGCAGTGCTGCCACCAGCAGCAGTGCAGAAGTAAGGATGGCATGGTATGGTATTTTTGTGCTGCTGCTTTCAATGCTTGGGCACCTGGACAGCAGCCAACCGCTCTCTGGCCACCCAGCTCTGAAGGCAGCGCAGAAGTAAGGGTGGCAATACTGCAACCCCCCCACAATAACCTTGTGACCCCCCGCCCCCCGGTGGCCCCCTTTTGGGTTGGGACCCCTAGTTGGAGAAACGCTGGTCTTCCCTGTGAAATCTGTATATAGTATAGGGTAAAAGTACACAAAAGATCAGATTTCATAGGGGAGATCAGATTTCATGGTCCGTGATGTGTTTTTCATGGCGGTGAATTTGGTAGGGCCAGAAACCTTCCCTCTGATTCTTGGTGAGGTCAAGTCCCTCTAGTTAGAATGTCCCCGTCCTGTTAGGGGGACCAAGGTCACTTTGTTGTTTGGTGGCCTTTCTCACTGGGATGGATCCCCCCTCTCCAGGGTCCTGCTCCCCACCTATACCTGCCAACTTTGCAGAGTTTGAGATCCCATCTCCCAAGGCACCCTTAATTAATTCCTCTGGGGCAGGTTTAGACTCCCTCAGTATCTCAGAGAAATGCTCCCAATCCCACCCTCAGATAATGGGGCAGGCTAGTGTCGAGGCCAGCCCCACACAAGGGACTTCATGTTTTCCCCTATAGTCAACTGCACGTATACATTAGAATAGGGATTAATGTCTCTGTGAATATACTGTAGAAAGATAGACTCCCTGGGTGCTCAGGATTTGGGACCAAGTCATCCTGGACCAGGGTCTGCCCACACTGGGAATCCATCAGACCCATCATCTCTGTACCGTTTATCCGAACAGAGACCATTACTTTAGCTGGTGTTTGCTTATGGGCACAGCTATCTGCCTTCCACAGCTGTCCACAACCACACTCCATGTAGCGGCACTTGTGATACCGATGACCTGGGTGCCCACATGAAAAGCAAACTCCCACTGCTGGCTCAGTGGGCACTGGCCCTAAGCCTAATGTTTGAGGTAGCCTTTCCTTATGTGGCTTGTCTGCTCCCATCCCCTGGCTTTCCTGCAGAGGAGTCCATGTGGCCCCCACCGACCTTTGTTGGGGCTGGGGCCTGAGATGCTGGGGTTTCCCAACAGGGACAGCCTGGAGCCCCTTAGAGGCTGGTGCTTCTGAGACCATACTGCCTGATCGCCAATACCCCTGTTGAGTTGAGGGGCTCCCTTGGCGTCAGGCAGGTTCTTGTGTGATGCTGCCAGAGCCACTTCAGCAGCTAGATCATCTTGCATCAGCCAGACAACATCGGCTAGGGACTCTGGCTGGTGTTTGAGTACCTAGTGTCTACCCTGAGCTGGAGGCATGTGGGCAAACTGCTCCACCCATGATGAGCTCAGCCAACTGAACTCCTTCCAAATCTCTGGCTTTAAACACCTTCAGCATAAGTCTCAATTTCTGGGCAACCATGCAGGATCAGGCTCCCTGGGGGAATTTCTCCCCATGGAACTTCTGTCAGAAAGTCTCCTCCATGATGTCAGGGTAGTCGAGTACAACTGCTTTCACTTGCACGTCCAGCCCCCAGTATGTAGCCTATGCTGGTCCTGTCAGGTCAGGTGCCAACAGGGTGGCTCACTGGTCAGGTGGCTACTGGGCTGCTGTTGCTACTCACTCAGACATTACCAGGAAAGCCTCTGGGTCCATCCTCAGGTCTCCTCTTAGTGAGTTTCACTGACAGGTGAGGCCTATGGGCCCTGGAGGGGAAACCTGTGGGAGACCCTGGGCTGCATCAGGCCCTTAACTGTTGGACCAGCCTTTGCTGCTGTTCCTGCTGTTGTGCCTCTAGGGGCCGGGCCAGCTGTTGCTGTTGGGCTGCCACTTGCTGCAGGAGTTGCAGCTGCTGCTGATTCTCTGTCATGCACTTGAGAAGATTCTTGAGATCCATGTTGTCTGACCTACCAATTCAGACCTGTAGAGGTGTAGGGTGTTTGACCATCTGGGTCAATCAGTCTTCACCCTCTCCAGGGGTGGGAAGGAGTCCTGCATTCTTCACCAGTTGTGAAGGGGTTGATTCACTGATGATGCCTCCTTGTGGCGAGGCATGTGGCATAGTAGCTCTCTCCCCGCTGTGTATCTCCTGGCAATGGTTGCTCCTCTGTGGTGATCTGCTTCTTCCTGTGACTTGGTCCTCCAGCCAGGTCACTTCACAGTCTCTTCACTTCTGGGGTGGTCCATGAGCAAAAAACGAAGGGAATTAATGCAAATAAACGGAATTAATAAGAGACAGAGGGGATTGTCTCCGTCTCAGAGTATGTCACAGTCTGGCCCTCACTTCCCTCAGGGAAGGCTTCAGGCAGTGGTTGTTGGGGAAGCTCCTGCCGTCAGTCAGCCCTTTCCTCAGGGGCTGAGCGTTAACAGTCTGTCCTCTTCGCAGGTATGCCCACTAGTGAGCTGCTGTTAAGCTCCTCCTTCAGCCTGTGCATGCTTTGCAAGTATAGCGGGCAGAGCTGCCTGAGCCCAGAGCATGTCTTTAACCCTTTGTTGTCCAGTGTGGGGTTTGTATACCCAATCACAACATCCTACTTATGATATTGCGTAGGCTGAATGAATACTAATAAACCTATTAGTCCTCATCCTCAAAGGAAACCTCCACAACACTTTCAAAAGACCAGCCTGGGAGCTTACATTCAGAACTCTGGTAGACACTAAGAAACATGGACTACATAGAAACATTGGATTTATGGCTTATTACAACAATCTGTAACCCATTAACAACCCACCCCCTCAGCTTCCTCCTCCCCCTGCCACTTCACCTTTAATAGTCCCTTGAAATATGTTAACTACTTGTTCTAAACAATCTGTTCCACTTTATATTTAACTGTGACTCTCAGAGTACATTTCCCAGACCTGAAGAAGAGCTCTGTGTAAGCTTGAAAGCTTGTCTCTCTCACCAATAGAAGTTGGTCCAATAAAAGATATTACCTCACCCACCTTGTCTCCCTAACATTTGTAAAGGTAGATTTAATTGGGCTCATGGGGGGTTACCAATACTTTGGAGGATAGAGCTAAAATTCAGAGGGATGTTGATAAATTGGAGAACGGGGCTATAGACGACAACATGAAATTCAACAAAGACAAATGTGAGGTGCTACATTTAGGGAAGAAAAATCAAATGCACGAATACAGAATGGGGGATAACTGGCTTGGCAGCAGCACTGCTGAGGAGGGTCTGGGAGTTGTGGTGGATCACAGCCTCAACATGCGTCAGCCATGCGATACTGTTTCAGAAAAAGCAAAAGCAATTTTAGGTTGCATTAACAGAGGCATATCATGCAAGTCCCAGGAGGTGATAGTACCACTCTACTCGCCACTGGTTATGTCTCAGCTGGAGTGCTGTGTCCAATTTTGGTCACCAGTGTATATAAAGGATGTAGAGAAACTGTAAAGGATCCAGATGCAAGCAACAAAGGTGATCAAAGGGATGGAACACAAGCCATGTGAGCAAAGGCTAAAGGAACTGGGTATGTTTAGTTTGGAAAAGAGGAGATTCAGAAGGGGACATGATAGTGGTCTTCAAGTACTTGAAAGGTTGCCAAAAAAAAATGGAGAAAAGTTGTTCTCTCTTTCCACAGAGGGCAGGATAAGAGGCAGTGGGTTCAAACTACAGCATAGCAGATTTAGATTAAATCTCAGGAAAAAATTCCTAACTGTAAGAACAATAGGACAATGGAACAGACTGCCTAGGGAGGTTGTGGAAGCTCCTTCATGTGAGGTTTTCAAAGGGAGTTTGGTTGTTTTAGACACAACAAATGCTGCATCTTGGCAGGGGGTTAGACTAGATGTCCCTTCTAACTCTATGATTCTATGGTCCAAGCACATGTGTGACTGTAGACTCATTCATTCGGGCACTTTTCTATGTCCTCATTAATCCCTACCCCCTCTACTTATTAAAACTATATGTTACATCAGTGGTTCCCAAACTTATTCTGCTGCTTGTGCAGGGAAAGTCCCTGGCGGGCCGGGCCGGTTTGTGTACCTGCCGCGTCCGCAGGTTCGGCCGATCGTGGCTCCCAGTGGCCGCAGTTCCAAGCCAATGGGAGCTGCTGGAAGCGGCGTGGGCCGTGTTACATGAAACAAATTCTTGCATCCCCAAGGTCCCAGTCACACCCTTGCCTGGCACCCACTCTGTCTCACAAGCTTCCAGTTTCATGTGCACATGAACACATCCCACCAAGTCTCCCTCCCTGTCAGTTCCTAAACACTGTATAGATTTTTGTTTTCTGCAGGGTTTGGGATCTGTCTCCCCACAAATCAGGGAAGAGCAGTGGGAGTAGCAACAAGAGATTTTTCCCTGGTCACTTTCTTGAGGGCCATGTCTCCTTTTCTTCCTCATCAGCATGGAGGAGAGGAGGCATTGTGCTTTTTTTCTGACCTGCCCTTAGTGGGAGTTGTGGTCAGGGGTTTGCAGACAGTTGTCAGGGGTCCAGCCAGCATCCATGGAAGCAGCAATTAGTACAGACCCCACATGTCTGTCTCTCCCTTCCTGTTGTTGAGGCTCCTCTGTGATAGTGACCAGCAGTGACAATGGGATTTAACACCCCATAAAGATGCATGGGGCAGCCTGCACATCTTGGAAGCTGTGTCAGGCTGTCTGCAGTCTCAGGCAGACATCTGTGTATTAGTTGTCCTTTGTTGATGTTTTCAAGCTTTTCACCATAACTACAAGGGCTAGAAACTTCCTTTATTTTTTTGTCAAATGAAAACTGAAATTTTGAACTCATCACATGACTCCAGGTATTGGACATATCCCTTTGTCTTAATCTGACCCTGTAGAATACACCTGTGTGAAAAAACACCCAGGATGAATTTTCCTAATGTTGATGAGCTCTTAGTTGGTAATGGGTGTCTTTGCTCGATAGCTCTCGGCTTTTATTGCTAAAGGTCAATCCTATTTTTTTTAAGACAATGCAAAATAAACTCACTCAAATTGGGAGAGAGAGAAGAATACCAAAGACAAGAAAATGAAGCTTCTCTCTTTTGGTATTTGCAGTTCAGCTACTGGAAAATCATACACACAGCTGTAGTGCAAATTCCAGCCAGTTTTGTGGCTCTTATTTTTCTGTGACTAGTCAGTGGAAGACAAATCTTTTATTTTACTATGATTGGGCTGCTCAGGACCACTTTGAACAAGGTGAAGCCTCTCTTAGTTGGCTAAACCAGGCTCTAAATAAGCAGATGGCAAAAAGAGAAAGATGTGAGAGAAGCAGGAGGAATAAGGTGGGGGTGGAAAATGCTACACAAACAAGGTGCAGTAGGAACGTTAGATTCACATCTCTGCAGTTGCTCAGACACCGCCATGGAAAAAGTAATGTTGCCTAGTTCCCTCTTCTTGTTTAGTCTGGTCACAGCACCTTGGAGGTCTAGGGAAAAGAATGCCAAATTGTGTGGTGGTAAATCCCTGCATTCCAACGTTGAGGGAGGGAGGGTGGTGGCTATGATGGAAATGCTGGTGCTGGTTGGTTGTGACATGGATGTGCAAAGCTTAGGATCACATTCTAGAAAGTTTTCAAGTTCCCCTTAAGGAGAAGAAAATATCCAAAAGTTGTCCCATCTAAGTGCTATAAAGGTCAAAGGATGCGTCCACATGTAAACCATCAAAAATTTGTCTCGATTCATCAAGTTTAGTCTGTTTCCAAAACAATTATGTAAGCTCCGCAGAAGCCTTGAAAACTCTAAATCAACAGTTATTTTTTAATTTCAAACACCTTGGTTTACATCATCTCTTTGACTGCATCCTATGCTTTTTTTCAGCAACAATTTTACATATTTTTTGCCAGTTAAAATGACCATTCTGCCATCTTTCATCCTCTTTGGACAGTGCAAGTTCTCAATTAAGCAAAGCATACGTATTCAGGACAGCATTAAGCATGTGTTTAAAGTTAAACATATATAAAGGCTGTCCTAAATTGGGGCCTAAAACTTTAGCCCAGGGTAAGATATAATGCAACACTTCTCCATCCTGGAACTTCCTATGACTGGAAACTGCTGCTTTTCAGATCTTATACTGAATGGGATATATTTTCATTTTGAAGCATATGTGTAATTCCTGTTTATACAAATGAGTGCATGCCAAGAAGGGAATATACCCCATTCAATAAGTGTAAACCACATAGATCACTTTGTAGCTCAAGGTTCCATATAACAAAATCATTATCTGTTAAATCCTGTAAAAAATTTTTTTAGTTTAACCTTTCTTCCACAATAGTTAATTACTGATATAAAATATCTTCAAAGAAATCAAAGAGGGTGATTTTTATCATGAAATGTAGCTATATAGGTACCAGACATAATTTGTTGAAACTTGTGTTGCACAGGTTATTAATATCTTATCATTAAAAACTTGACAATTTTCTGATCAGAAGGACTGTTTATAGCAAGAGAAACAAGGATTTAAAAGTCTAAAATAATTGATCTTTTCAAAAATATACCAAGAGTATCTTCTTTTTTCAAATAGTGCTTTGGCTATGTTGTGTTTGATTTACTGTAGCTAAATTACATAATTTGAAACCCTTAAAACTAATCTGAGAACATGTCTTTACCCTGTTTTTTTTCTGCACTTGAGAACATGTAATTTTAAAACTCTCTTTCATTTCTCCTTGATCTTCAGATAGCAGATAGTATGAAGCCCTTGCGCCCTTATGAGCGCTTTGACACTCTGAGACAGTTTCTGGAGTACGATGGACACGTTTTACGTTTTTACTGTATGTGGGATGATACAGAATCCACGTTTGGGGACCCACGAGAACTTATTCTGCACTATTTTTTGGCTGATGATACTATTGAAATAAAAGAAGTGATACCAGTAAACTCAGGCCGGGATGCTGTTCCACTTTTCCTCAATAGGAAGAAGCTACCAAAGGTGAAGAATAAAAAATACAGCATATTTTAAGTTCTTTTGCCAACTAACAGCTTAAATGCATTATTTTGAAGTTCCTGTATTAGGAGTATAATGATAATTACAGTATATTATCAAAACGACTGAGAATAACCACAATTATGGGATTTTTTTCTTGCCTATGTATTTGATTACACAATAGGTACAAAAATTATAAAAAATAATTAGGCTTGGGCATGCTATACTTAATCAAGAAGAGAGAAAATTCAGATGGGTGAACTAATAGGTTTGTATTCTACAATTTCCTTTTCCTTATAATTTTATACCAATGCAGAAATTTAAGTTTAATCGTTTATTACTCCAGCACACCAGTGTAAATCAGTATAAGTCCATTGAAATTAGTGGAGTTACACCATCATAAAACTGATGTGCATTCAGAATTGGGCCATGCTTTTTTCCTAAGTCCTTAAAAAAAAAGTCCAATTTCAAGATTCAGCAATGTAAATTGTTGCTAGCAGCTACAGTATCATTGCTTTAACTTGAATTCTTAGAGTAGGGCCTAATCCAAAGCCAGTTGAAGTCAATGGGAGTCATTCCACTGACTTCAATGGATATTAGATCAGGCCCTTAGAGAGGGTCTACTAATTAGTTTAGTCCTCCATAACTTATTTACCATTTTAGAGTTTGAATACAATGTTTTTGTGTCATTCCATTTTTATACTGGTGATAGACTTGAACCGTTATAAGTCTGGAGTAATGCAGTGATGAATTATTTCCCCCCTCCTTTGCTTTTAATATTTGTAATAATATTTAATTTTGTAAGCCATAGGTGTTTAGAGGCCAAGTTAAAAAATAAACAGATCCCTGCCTTAAAGAGACAACAGTCTGGGACCCTGATCTTGCAATGACTCTGACTTAGCAGACCCTGTACCCATGCACTGCTCATTGAAGGATTGGGATTCAAGGGTCTATTTCTCTCTGAAGTCAATGGAAGTTAGAGAAAGGGCAGCAAAGGATTACCCAAAATGGGGATGGTATACAGGAGGGACTGGGGTTACATTAAAGATAATGAGATCTGTTTTAGTTATATGCACATCTAGTTGATTCTTCATTTAAAAATGTTTTGTATTTTTTTTTTGGTTATAACTAGAATAAATTACTAGTATAAATTAAAAACTTCCTATAGGAACATTCATCACAATAGAACAGGCTGATTAGCTCTTTTCTATATTTGTACAGAACCCAACACAATGGGGCCCCAATCCCGTTTGCAGCTTTTACATGCTACAATAATAGAATAACTACCAGCAATAATAAGAATATATGCAATACTTTAGTTGTGCCAACCTTTGCTTTCCATTTGCTTCAGAGAAAGAGACTGTGCCCTTGGGTGCACAATAGGACTCTGAATGTATAGTTTGAACAGCAGAGTGGCTTTGGAGGTCAGTAACATAAGCACACCTCAATATGGTCACTAAAAATGTTCACACAAAAACAGTCACATAAAAATTGTCTCATACAACTACTGGTTTTGTTTGGTAACTGAAGTCTCTGTTTTTTTGCTTTATTAGATGCAGTTCTTAAGCGTCTGTTTTCTTTCCTTGCAGTATGCTCCAGCAGGGCTGTATCAGCCTGGTGCAATCACAGATCGCACAGTTCTCAATGTGTTTGGAGGCTTAGTAGGAAACAAAGGCCGTTACATTCTGGACAATCGTAAGGTCAGATCTTTTTGAATACCTCAGGCCATCTAATGTAATTACAGTTGTTTTATCATTTCTAACATCCTGCTTATCTAAAACAGAGAAGGTTATTTGTAAGAATGGTGGTGTCACTGTAGAACTGCTTAAATGAGCAGTGTTGAAATTTAATATGCAGTGTTTGTGAAAATGTTTAGAAAAAGCTTTAGCTTGGAGTGGGAGTAAAAACATCTAAAATGTGAAATATGGAGGTTTTTTTGTTCAAGAGCAAATATTTATGTAAAATTTCAACAGTTTTTTTTTTTTTTAGAAAGTTCCATAGAGGTGCTTCTTAAATCTTTTTTTCTTTTATTAGACAGGAACTGTGCATCAGGAATTTTACAAAGACTCTGACCTAACAATAGGGGCAGTGATCAATGTTTGGGGAAGGAGGGTAAAACTCTGTGACTGTGATGAATTTACTAAAGAATATTATATGACAAAGTATGGAATCAGTAAGTAGTTATATTTATCCTTTTCTGTGCCTGCATTTAAACTTTGAATTTTTAAAAGGTTATTCTCTATTAATAGAAACGCTTTTATTTATTTGAATTAGAAACCTGGAGCAATATATAATCTGCTTTAAGTAGCTAACAGCAAAATAGTAGTTTTGCAGGGGTCCCAGTGGAGAGTTAAGGCCAGAAAGGACTACCCGTCTGACCTCCTGCACATCACAGACCACTAAACACCACCCAACCACATCCAGACCAAACCCAACAACCAGAATTAGACCAAAGTGTTACAGTCTTCAGGAAACTGAACTATTGTGTGCCAAAGTCAGTGAACAGGACTGAGGTGCAACGATACAATGGCAGGGAATTGATTTAGTAAGATATACCCAGATGTTCCTAGCAAGTGACCTGTGATCCATGCTGCAGAAGAAGGCAAAAAATGCCCAAAATCTGTTCCCATTTGACTTGTGGGAATATTGCTTCCCATCCTTGGATATGGTGGTCAGTTAGACCCTGAGCATATGAGTGAGACCCACCAGAAGCCCCTGAAGTGTGAGATTTTAGGAACATAAGGCATGAACTGTAAGAGATGTCCAGAGGTGCCTAGCCCAGTCCTCTCTCAGTGCAGGCAACCCGGTCATACAGTCCTACTTCATAAATTATCTTAAAGCTAATTAGGTTGTTTGCCTCTACAGTTCCTGTTGGGAGGCTGTTCCAGATCCTCACCCCTCTGATGGTTAGAAACCTTCTTCAAATTTCCCACCTAAATTTATTCATGGTCAATTTATACCCATTTATTCTTGTGCCAACATTGTCCCATAGCTTAAATATCTCTTCACCCTCCCTGTATTGAGGGAGAGCAATTATATCCCCTCACAGCCTTTGTTTTGCTAAACAAGCCAAGCTCTTTTAGCCTCCTCTTGTAAGGTAGGGCTCCATTCCCCTCATCATCCTAGTAACCCTTTTCTACACCTGTGCCAGTTTGAATTCATCTTTCTTGAACATGGGTCATCTATCATGATCTATTTAAGACCAACCCAGATTTGCATCTTGTGCCCTTGACTGTTTTTATTTCAAAACCAGGACAATAAAATGATCCTACATAAAGGCTGTTGATTCTTCCACCTCCCTATTCCGATATCCCTACCTTCAGTCAAAGTTTGAACAAGAATGTACATCTGAACATGTGTGTACATTGGCTTCAAGACTAAGCTTGATAAGTTTATAGAGGGGATGGTATGATGGGATAGCCTAATTTTGGCAATTAATTGATCTTTGACTATAGCGGTAAATATGCCCAATGGCTTGTGATGGGATGTTAGATGGGGTGGAATCTGAGTTACTACAGAGGATTCTTTCCTGGGTGTCTGGCTGGTGAATCTTGCCCACATGCTCAGGTTTTAGCTGATTGCCATATTTGGGGTCGGGAAGGAATTTTCCTCCAGGGCAGATTGGCAGAGGCCCTGGGTTTTTTTTGCCTTCCTCTGTAGCGTGGGGCACGGGTCACTTGCTGGAGGATTCTCTGCACCTTGAAGTCTTTAAACCATGATTTGAGGACTTCAATGGCTCAGATATAGGTTAGGGGTTTGTTACAGGAGTGAGTGGGTGAGATTCTGTGGCCTGCGTTGTGCAGGAGGTCGGACTAGATGATCATAATGGTCCCTTCTGACCTTAAAGTCTATGATTCTATGATTCATAGTCTTCTCATCACACTGCATTTTGTAAAGATGTCAGATCTATTTTCTGAAAACTGTTGCTGAGTTTAGGTGTTTGAGATGATTCAGTGCATCCTCACAACAAATGCTGGCAAATCTACACTTAATGCTCTCTACTATACAGAATCTGTGCAGTTTGGATCATTACAGCAGGTATCCCATAGTGACTCAAGAATTGCAAACTGGAGAACTGAATTTTGGAAAACAATCAGCATTTGTCTCCAAGATGGGAAAACATTCTGGGAGTATGGGATTTAGTTTAGCGATCCCAGAATTCCCCAGTCAGAATCAGAGCTGTTTTTAGTATGGGTGTCTCCTTGGAAGAGCAGTTTATCCTACCATCGATTTTAGTTAGCCAGTGAATAGAAACTAGTGAGTATATGGACTGCTCAAAAGTGGTGAGAAAAGTACTGCTACAACCCTTTTCTGACATGTGAAACAAGATATCTGGGTAGACCTGTTTGTGACCCAGACTCATGACCAGATGGAACACAGAGTTTGGACTGAAGTCCAATTAACTCCTTGGTGGAATGAGGTACTGTAGTGCTATAGAATGACAGCAATGAATGGCTGAAAAACATCAGAAGGAGGAAGGCCACCATTTTATTTCTCTGGAGGTTGGCCCAATATTACAGTAGAAACCTTTATTGAAGCTAACTACACATATTGAATACTGCTTCTTGTCTCACTTGTTGGCATTAGAAGAAAACAGTTGGAACAATACTGGTGCAAATATGCCAGGCATTAAACAAGATCCTGTCAGAACATGTTGTTAAAATTAAGAATGTCCATACTGTGATTACTGGAATGGTGAATGGGGCTTCTGTAATTGGGGTGGTGTGGTAAGTGGAACACACACAACCATTATCTGCCCACCAAGTAATACAGCTAAATATTACGGCCACAAAGGTTGTTTCTTTAGTGTAATAGTGGCTGGTTGACTGCTGGTACTAGTTTATGGATATTAACTTCAGCTAGTTGGGCAAGTTTATGAGAGGGCAGAATGGCACACTGTTTCCCACACACACATCAGAAAAATAAATAGCATGTAATAGGGTGGTAGGATCTATAATTCTATGTAGAAATGCAGGCATCTTGATGTGACCCACCTTGTTAACAGGGGTTAGAACCTTGCATAAAGCTGCTAAGTTCTGCTGATTTACTGTGACATGTGTTAACCCCCTGGATACCCTATCAGGATATAAAAAGGCGTGACCTTTTAGTCAGAGGGGACTAAAGGTAGAGACAAGGAGGTCCTGTGGGTAACTCTTGGAACAAGTAGGGTTGGGGGAGAAAGCTCAAGGTTGGGGTTTATGTTTTGTTGTTTGTGAGTTACCTATAAATTCAAACCCCAGGAAGAGGGTACATTTGTCCTCCATGGAGCTTGTGCACACTTTATTTGGAGCGGGCAGAAATACCATGTACTCTCTGTGGGCTTGATCATGCAATGTGCTCAGCACTCTGTCCCTGAGCCAGCAAAGCACTTAAGCAGGTGCTTAGTTTTAACTTGTCTTCAGTAGGACTGTGCCCTTGGCAAAGGTTAAGCACTTGCTTAAGTGCTTTGTTAAATTGGGACCCGAGTGCTCAGCACCTTGCAGGACCGAGCTCACTGTTGCTGTTGTGATTTTGAGTTACTCATCTTACCCCCTGCTGTTCTTTGTACAAGCATTTATTTGACTCTATGGCTTCAGCAGGAGTTGTATGCTGATAGAATTGCCTTTTAGGAGGACGAGGAGATATCTCTTGAAGTGCAGTGGTTATGATCATCAATATGTTTCCAATGTTTCTGCCTGTTTTTCTCGGCATAATATTTGTGAAAGCAAAGGGAAATTTTTCAAAGGACAGCGGCTTTGTAAACGATAGCTCATGCCCTTCAGCAGGAAGCCTGACATTATTAAGGATGAATGCAGCACTGATCTGAATGCAAGGGAAAGACACCTTAATGTGGGATATATTCTGCCTAAATTTTGCTAATGAAAGAGAAGGATGATCTAAATGCAGCAATGGCCACATATACATTATAAACAATGCATACCCAAATTAAATGGGAAATTTACTCATGAGTATGTCTCTGAGGAGAACTATATTTATCTCATCACAGCACAGAAGTAGAGTAAGAAGTGTCCTTTCTTAAATACCTTTCTTAAATATTATGTGGAGGGGGAAGAGGGATTTCTTGTGAGCCAAAATACATAGTGTCACATTTTTGGCTGCACTGCCAACCATGTGACAAATAGGTGCTCTTGTAATATTCCTTTTGGAAGGCAGGAGAAAAGGAGGCGTTGCCTCCTTGTTTTCCTTGGTAGGTGAACTGTGAAGCAGGATCCCATTTCACTAAAATAAAGTTGGAAACTAGGGGAGGCCTCTTCTATACCTGTTGGTTGTTGGCAAATGCATGAACCAAGCATTATGTCCAGCGCTAGTCATCTGTTTTCAGTCCAAGGGAATTGCAAGTACCCCTTCACTGGTACTTTTAAAACGCCATTGAAATTGGAAGCAAAAGATGAAATCTCAAATTTGAAAGCTGATTTCTTGCTAGCATAATGCTTTTGCTATGCCACCGAACTGGTCCTTATCACCATTTTTGCTACTGAGAAGACTACATAATATTCAAGTTTTTTTTATTCTTAAGGGGGACTGGATGGCTCTGGGGATTAATAATGGGCTATAAAGTTTTTCGCCTTTATGTTGCTGGTTCAGATCTTGTTTTGTGATTGAAAGTGGTTAGAATGTAGTGACTGTTCGGTGTGTTATGTGAAATGAATTTGATGGTGTCAGTGGGCAGGTGTTCTGATCATAAAAACCAGCACCACAGTAAGACTCCTTGAATTGTTCTGGAGACTGAACTGCTCTCTCATGCATAGAGTATATCTTCACTACACAGATAACTCCGGCTCTTACCTGGGTTTTAGCCCGAGTTCCCTAATATCTAGATAGAAAATCCTCTGACTCAGGTCTGAGGGTTCTTTAAGCCCAGGCTAGGTTACATTGCTCAGCTGGAGGTATGGGTTAGAGCCCACTTTCACTTAGGCTAGAACCCATCCACTTTGCAGTGAAGATGTAGACAAAATCACTCATGTTCTAGTAGTCCTCTGATGCCCTTCCCACAGTCCTTCCAGACAGACAAGTTCTCCCTCAACTGACTGGGAATGAATCCTACAGCAAAGGAGCATGGGATATACTTCCCCCCCAGACATGCATGTCCGAAGGCAGAAACAGTGAGGACACATTAAATAGGGTAGGACGTTGCAGATGGGGCACTCACACTTGGGCACCTAACCAGGGGCGGCTCCAGCATTTCTGCCGCCCCAAGCAAAAAAAAAAAAAAAAAGCCGCGATCGGCAGCGGCAATTGGAAAAAAAAAAAAAAAAAAAAGCCACGATCGGCGGCTGCAGTTCAGCGGCAGGTCCTTCGCTCCTAGAGGGAGTGAGGGACCTGCCGCCCCCGAATTGCCGCAGGTGCCGCCCCTCTCCCTTGGCCGCCCCAAGCACCTGCTTGTTAAGCTGGTGCCTGGAGCCAGCCCTGCACCTAACCCAGGTGCTCAGACCCAGATACCAATCATCCAGGTTAACTGTGGGGTGAAGACATACCCATAGAGATGATCCTTCAGTTTCAGGATTGAGGTGCATTGATGCAGCTTTGTGGAGAAAACTGCCAGTGCCTATAGTGTACCTGTCCTGTCCATGAATAGGATTTCATTACCCACGGCTTTCAATACCACAGTAAATTCACATTAAAATGTTGGCAGGAATGGTAGAAGGTCATTGTAGTAGGGGGCGACCAGTGAGGAGATGGATAGATGTTGTGCAGCAGATCATTGGGAGATCAACTGCTGTGTGTGAAAAGTTAGCTATGGATTGAGAAGGCTTCCGAAAATACTGCTATGATATCACTAGTATTCAGACTTCAATAAATGGACTTCACTTACTTTATTTTCTTCATTGTTCCCTAATGATTTGCAAGATGTTTTTTGGGAAGAACATATAAGAACATTGGGTTACTCTGCAGATTGTTACAGCAAGAGACATATTTACAAATGTTCAAAAAATACTTCTGCTTAACTGTTTTGTTACAGACTTTCAGGACTTTAATAGAGATAAAATATGAGTTCAGGGATAACACATCATTAAATTGTTAGGAATTGGTTCTGAGGGTCAAAGTTAAAGACCACACACGAATACTACATAATTACACAGAGCCCAATCTAGATTGGCTTTATGTAATGGGGCCTGGGAAGACAAAAAATGGACACCTAAATACTACAGCAATTGAAAGCTATGGTATTTTGTTGATATAATGACTTATTAGTGCTATATTAAGCATGGTTGATTATAGGTATGACTGACACATTAAAACAAATGTACAAGTGCTGAGTACCAAGAGAGTAAAACTAAATTGAGCAATTATCTTTGACTTGTCTACTAGACATACACTAGGTGGCACTGTTGGAGTGCAAGAAAGATCTTAATCAGTGTTCCATTTGTTATGTAAGTCCCACAAATTAAAGCTACCGTAGTTGAGAATAATCAATATTATAAATCTGATAGTTCTTTTTCAAATAGAGAATACATGTGTGATCACCTTGTGATTCAACATACAAACTCATGTAGGGATTTCCCCCCCCTTCTCAGTATGCAGAGACTTATGTACACAGTGTTTGTTTTTTAACTAGAGTCGCACGTGTAACTCCTCATGCACTATATTGAAATTGTTTAGAGGATCAGTATTGCCAGAAATAATGTTTGTTTTGTCATGTGTTTACTTATATGATGCTACTCTGTTACAGTGATGGTTTTTGGTGTAAAATTTGAAAATTTCCTAGCAGGACACTTCTTTTTATTTATTGATTTAGTATTTGAGCCCTCCCAGACTAGTTGCGCTATATCATGGAAAGGGCATGTGTAACTTCTGAGGGAAATACATTGGCTGCTTTGTTTTTATAGAAACTCCTCTTGACTGGTTCAAGAGGAGGCATTAGCTTTTCCATGAAGAACTTATTCTCAACAGGATATGTTGCAGTAGAAGTAACTGCTGAAGGAAGGATGGAGAAGGTGCTTCTTGTGTTTAGGACTTTACTTAGGAGAAATTCTGACATCTGAATTCTTGCTGTACTTTTCAACAACAAACCTGTCTTAGATAAATCTGAATTTAAAAGAGTAGGTTGCTGTGATCTTCGTTTATTAGCATGTTCTAAATCACCGGTTCTCAAACTCCATTGTGCTGCGACCCCATTCTGACAACAAATATTACTACATGACCCCAGGAGGGGGGACCAAAGCCTGAGCCCACCTGAGCTCCCCAAAGCCAAAGCCTGAGTCCTACTGCCCCAGGCAGGGGGCCTGTAACCTGATCTCCATCGCCCAGGGCTGAAGCCCTCTGGCTTTGGCCCCAGAAAATCTAATGCCAGCCCTGGCGACCCCATTAAAATGGGGTTGTGACCCACTTTGGGGTCCCGACATAGTTTGAGAACCCCTATTTTAAATAGATATGTAGATTGAAAAAGCACTTCAGGAAAAGTTTGAACTGGCCCAAATTTCACCCTTTTCCTCTACATGTACCGAAACCAAACCTACAGTACAATAATGTTGGGGATGTTTCAGATAAAAAATGCATTATTCATTCAATCAGTTTTTCTTCCTATAGAACTATGTGTAAGTTTCACCATTTTCACTGGATACTTTTGTTTTGGTGATGAAAAGGGAAAAAATGGTGAATTAAATCTCTCCCACTCCAGGTAGAAGACACAATGGTTGGGAAGAAAAAAAACCCATTCTTATTTGTGGCCATTGTTGTACACTGCCTTTCTGAGGCCCTCAGTTCTTTCATGGACCGTGGATGCTGTGACATCCTTCTGGCTGGTGATTTGCCTAGTGCGTTGTACTTTTATTTTCCAGCATCTATCAGTGTTGCTTCCACGTTAATAAACTTTATTTACAGGGAATATAATCATCAAGACTGTATCTATCTAGGTTCTTATATGTTGGCTGTAAGCCTCAATAGCTGTTGCAAGTTGTAATACTGGGAAAAACAGGTTCAGGGGAGCAACTATGGCACGCTAGAGCAGCAGTTGACACTGGGGCAGCAGGATTTTCGCTAGATATAGGGATCAGGGTGGACCTTATAACAGCTTGTTGAGTTGACAAGCATATGTGAAGAGAAGACAGATTGGTTATTGGTCATGTTCATATGGAGAAAGGGATCATAGTTGTGGAATAGTGCTGATGAGTGAGTCTGGAGCTAAGACAATATTTAAGAGTGTAGGGTAGGGGAAAGACTATAAAAGTAAAGCTTCAGAAAAGGTGGATGTATTTGGGATAGGACTGAGTTTATTGGCAACTTGCCAAGGCTGACATAAACATTTGAGTTCTTCCAATACAAACATAGAAATTGACAAAAAGCAGATCAAAAAATATCACAAGCAAGGAATTTGAATTGTGGAATGATCCCAAGGGATAAGAGTTGAAAAGTGGTTTTTAAAATTTGGTTCTTCTGTTTAGGAATAATATTTCCCTTACTATTGACTGATTTCTTCCAAACATTATAGGACATGGGCAAAATCCTGGCCCCATCGAAATTATGATAGCAGTTTTGCCATTGATTTCAATAAGGCCTGCATTTCACCCTATAAATAGTGAAGCAAGCATGATTTAAAGCAGGGATCTCAAACTCAAGTCACCACTAGGGCCACATGAGGACTAGTACATTGGTCCGAGGACCGCATCACTGACACCTTTTTATACAACGATACAAAAGTATAGTCAAAAATTAAAAAAAATGAAGAGTAATATAGTACGCTATTAAAAGTCAATGTATTAACTTTTTAAAAACTGTAATGCGAAAAAGGGTTTTAATAAAATATAAACACCTGTAACTATTCCTTATGTGGTCAGTAACACTGATGATGATCCACACTAACAGTCTATCAACATAGCTTTAATGGCAGGAACTTTTTAAAGTAACTATTCATACAAAATACGTTGCCACTTTTAACAAACATTTTTCCCAACTACTCACAGCAAAGAATCATACATGCTGAACTTTGTACCCCAGACTGCTCATCTAGTCCATGAGGCCCTGCCCCGCCCCACCTCTTCCCACCCCTTCCCTGCCCCTATTCCAACCCCTTCCCCAAATCCCCGCTCCAGCTCCGCCTCTTCTCTGCCTCCTCCCCTGAGCGCGCCGCATCCCCGCTCCTCTCCCCTCCCTCCTGGAAAGTCCTAAGCGCTGCCAAACAGCTGTTTGGTGGCAGGAAGCGCTGGGAGGTAGGCAGAGGAGTGGGGACGTGGCGTGCTTGGGAGGTGGGGGGTTGGGGATGGGGAGGGGAGCTTGGCTGCCAGTGAGGTCGGCGCCTATGGCAGGCCGCAGGAATTAACTCCGCAGGCCGCATGTTTGAGACCCCTGATTTAAAGGGGGAGGTTCTGCTCTGTTACACGAATATATTAATAGACATCTATACTGAAAATGCAATATCTTTAATAAAATAGCATGATCTGAAAAAAAATCTTGCTGTCTTATTTTCTTATAGAGGATTTTACCTCAATTCCATTCAAGGCTCCACCTCCTTCAAAAATAGAAAAGAAGTTTCCACCGTACACTGGATTTGGTTCTGAAGAGGATTCTCTATGCTCCTGCTTGAGCCTTCTTCCCCAACCTCCCCAGAAAGATTTCAAGAAATTCATGGAGAAAGACAGGTATTTTAGTGAAAGATAATCCCAGTTAATTTTTTTAATTCCTGGTTGCAGGGGAGAGGGGTGCTAAGTGAAATGTCAAGGTTACCTTACTTAAGTGTCCAGGTATATTAGGACTTGGTTAGCAACATTGCATTCGATATTTCTGTGAACTAGGTAAATACCGTCTTCTGTGAAGTTAGGGTCTAATCTGATTCCCATTAAAATAAATACAAAGACTCTGTTGACTTCATTTGGCGTTGGATCAGACTCTGAGGGTATGTCTACACTTGGAGCTAGGATGTGATTCCCATCTCGAGTAGACATACTTGCACTAGCTCTCATTGAGCTATCGTACTAAAAAAAAGTAGTGTAGCTGTGGTAGCACATGCAGTGGTCAGAGGTGGTTGGGGCTAGCTGCCCCAACTATGACCCAACCAGACCCCATGGGTACATACTTGGGGTGGCTAGCCTGTACTGCTGCTGCTGCTCCCCGTGTTACCATTGCTCCACTACTATTTGTAGCATGCTAGCTGGATGAGAGTTAGTAATGTGAGTATATCTACTTGATCTGGCAATCACACCCCCGGCTCCAAGTGTAGACAACTAAAAAGAATTTCAGAAGATCCACAAATATGATATAACCCCCATTTGTTTCTCTTCAGATTTCCTGACAGTTCCTTTCTTTGTTGGCTGGTTTTCACGCACAGTTGTACTATAGCAATATGAAAACATTAGCACCTTTTATTTCCATTGTGGGTTATATAGATTGTGCCATGATTTATGAATCCTGAGTAAAAAGCAAAGCTGCATTGCAGATCTGAAGTCCATTAACCCACATGTAGAGCCTTCAGAAAAGGAGAATGCTTTTGGAAGACTTTATTAAAATTTTAATAATTTATATAACCATGGTACATTTTTAAATAGTAACGTCTAAATCAATAGATTTACCATTGTTGAATAATGCAGTTTTCACATTTTAAAAAATAGCCACGTTGAAAAAGAATCTGATTGGCCAAATTTCCTGGAGAGGGTCCTGACATGTATTTTGATTTGTATTTAGGTTTGAAATTAATACATCTAAAAAATGTTCCCCCCCCCCAATGAAATTTCTGGAAATAAACTTTGAGCCTGATTTGCAATTGAGATTGAATACAAATGTAATCAGAATCTGTAATCAGAGAACCAACTGTGCCCTGAAAAACAATTCCTTTCTATCTGGCTGACCCTGCTTGGCTTTGTTAACCCCAGCTGAAAATTATTTTTGAAAAAATAGGGAACTTCATTCCATTTCCTGTCCAGACCAAGAATATGCATTTTGTTTATTTCACAAAATGCATCTCCAAGTAATGAAAAGTTTCATCATACTATGTACTGAATTTCTTGCCACTTCTTCTGCCCTCATAGAAAAGGCCTCGAAAGTAACCTGCTGCGCTTTCTTGCAAAATTTATTACTGATAATCCCATTGACAAGGATCGGCAGTTCATTATTTCTTATTTTCTGAGTGATGACACAATTTCAGTGTTTGAGACCCCACAGCGAAATACAGGTAAGAGATAATAATCTTCTGGAAGCAATTCCAAGAGTTCTGCTGCTTTGATTAAAATGTAGTGATCATTAAACCCTATGGCCGAACTCAGTCCTAATGGAAGCCTGCGCAAATCCTTTTGAATTCAGTCAGACCTACATCTGTTTCTTTCAGGCTTGACTGAGATCTACTGTTTTACCTTAATAGTAGTTTGCTGTGCTAATTTATAATCTGAGATACTCAAAATGAAACCATTTGTTGTAAGACAACACTTCACAACATTTAAAGTTACTGGCTCCTAAAGATGGTGGCACATATTCTATTTGCAAACCTTACCCAGGGGAGCTTGCTTTTATTATAAATAACGTATAGAAACTGTATTGTTGTCATTGATGGTAAATAGGGATAAACCCATAGAAAACTTACCACATTGGAAATTATACAGTAAGTTCTATGTTTTGCAGGATCAATATTATTATGCTAGCTACTGTATATGTTTTCCATTATATAGAGGCACAGTATAAAAGCAAACTCATTGTAATCTATTTTAATATATGTAACAATATTTTAAACCATACACAGTTTATTGGCATTCGAAGGGTAAATTTGGTCTTGTGCCAGTAGCTGTCCTAGTGACCTGCTAGAGTGACATTGATTTGAATTCCAGGAGACAGCTCATCCAGCCTTTCTAGTGATGAACGGTCTGTGCTTCAAGTTCTTGTCCATATGTATTTCACTGTTGGTGAGCATGCATCCAATACAATTAAGTCCAGATACTTTGGGCCAGCATTGTTCTTTGGGGACCATGCCTGCGCCCTGAGTATTCCTGTGCCTCTCAGGGCCAAAAGGGCAGGGCGACCCTACCCTTCATTTCCTTCTCTCTTCCTCTGGGTATGCGTTGGAACTTGCAGTGTCCAAGCTTCTTAGCTCATTATGTGGCCTATTCTTTGTCAGGTAAATAGTTCTGGATAGTTAGGTATTTAGTAGTTAGTTAGTTAATAGTGTTATTGTTACAGATTTTTGATAGCAATTCCTTTCTTCCTTTTAGAAGGAAATTCACTTTTTTGTTTTCCTGTGAGTTAGCTCTGGAACTGAGATCAGTCATAATGGCTGAGCAGAAATCTCCAGGCTTCAAAAATTCCTCTTCCTGCGAGGCTGTAGTACCTTCCAATGATGGGCACACTAGATGCTTGCTGTGTTTGGGTGAGGTGCACGTAACAGAATCACGCACTACGTGTAAAGCAGTTTCTGTGAGAACCCAAAGAGGTAGAGAGTCTCCTCTGAAAATATTCTCCCTGGAGAGGTCAGTGCATCCCTTTCCAAACCCCGAGACACCTGGAGCAGCAGTTTCTTAACACTCATCATCTAAAAGTGCTCTGGCTGCCTCCTTAACTCCTGGAGTCAAAGTGGGAGCAGAAGCAGCCAAACTAGGGGATGCTGCACTGGGGGTGGGAGAAAATGGGGCCTCATGGGCGATCTCTCACTCCAGCATCTCCTTGAACCCTGTACTGTGCAGGGGAGACTTCCCCCTACTCTGGAGGCACTAGGACCCAGGTGGTGCCTCCCCTCTTCCCTCTTCCCTTGCCATGTGGCCTAGCTGGCCAGAGTCTCCAGCTGGCTGGAGTAGAAATGGCCAAAGCAGGGACCTCTGGACATTCAGAGAATTTTCTACAGTTTTAACTGGACTTTCTCTGCCCTGTGTTTGATTGGCTGTTTGTTCCAACACACCCCTCTCCCTTCCTCCCATTTTTTTCACCACAGCTTCACTCCACACCTGTCCCTCTTACCCTGTCTCCCTCATGCCCTGCCCTTCAGTGTCCCCTCTCCCTTCCCTTTTCTTTCCATTTAACCAATCCCTTCCTAAATAACTCTACACCCTAACACCCCCACAAAAAGTTAAAAACTTGTGGAATTAGTTTGTTAGCTGCTATCACACTTTTCACTCTGCTGTTGTTAGCGACTCCTTCTCACACCCTCTGTTTGTCTTGTCTATTTAGACTGTAAGCTCTTTGGGGCTAGGACCACTTACTACTCTGGGTTTGTACAGTGTCTCGCAAAGTGGGGTCCATTCTTTGTTGGCCATTAGACACTTCAATATTGTATTTATTTATTTATTTATTTATTTATATTTATTACTGTAGCACCTAGAAACCTCCGTCATAGACGAAGACCTGATTGTGGTAGACACTGTTCAAAATAAACATGATTAATAATAGCAGCTGCTCCTAAAGATCCATCTTTCTAGTTTGGTAAAATCTCAGGGTACAGAGGAAGGAAAGAGCACTGGACCCACAAAGGAAAGAGATCTCTGTCCTCTTCCTCAAGGTACCATAAATCCTCTCGAACTTCAGAAGAAAAGGCACCCAGTCCGGCACCGTTCACTATGCCTCCCTTGGTAACGCTTAAATCTTTCAGTACAGAGCTCTCAGCATTGAGGCCCTGATGTGTCTCATACTAATAACCCTGGCACTATGACCATCTATTCACCTGTCTTTGATACCAACATAATTGGTATCGAAATCCTATATAGCATTGAAAGACCTGCTGGACTCTCCACTGTTAGCAGTGATGGAACTGCCTCCTCCAGCACCGACTGCTGCTCTGACACTGGTACCAGGTACATTAGTGGTACCAACCAGAGCACAGACTAAAGGTGCTCCTAGCACACCAGCTGCTACAGCTCCTCCTCTCCAGGAGGACTATATATTCTTCTCCTCAGGCTCTGCAGGCAGTAGGGAGGTTGGCCCAGTTTGTTCCCTGGGGTCTAGATATTCAGGCAGCATGCCACAGAGAGGGAGTCAAGAGTTGATTTCTATTACCCTCACATAGAAGCTCAAAGAGGGATAGAATTCTCTGGTATCCTCTCCCTTGGCCACCTGTGTCTTGTGCTTAAGAGTACCTTTGTCTGTATTGGGCTCTGGGAGGAAAGCATCAGGCTAGAAGGCCAGTCTCTGCCTCCCAATCCAGGATTAGATTCCCTTCTTCACCTCCACCAACCCAATCTCTGCCTCCCAATCCAGGATTAGATTCCCTTCTTCACCTCCACCAACCCAATCTGCTCCACTCCCAGCTGAACATACATTCATGGTTCCGGTGAGGAATCCCAAGCAGAGGCCATCCTAACCCAGTTTCACATGTCCTCATCATCCCAGCATGAAACTGTTGTCCCTGAGTCATTTACCTCAACCCTAGAGGGCTATGAGATGTTCCAGGACTTGTTATGCAGAATAGCTGACACGCTGGAGATTCCAGCTGAAGCAGTACAGGAAAAATCGCAGAAGCTTCTGGACATCCTACACAGGTCCATACTTTGATCTCTTGCAGTGCGCATCAAAGATGGACTTCTAGAATCAGCTAAATTGCTCTGGCAGACACCTGCCTCTTTGGTATCAGCATCAAAGAGCACAGATCATCATTGCCACCTAGTGTCTTCCCAGGGTATTGAGCAATTTTATACACAATGGCTGGCATCATGGGTGATTCTTGTGGTGAATGAGAGAGATCACATGGAAGGCAACACAAAGCAACATCAAAAGACAAGGAACCCAAACAATTAGATTTATTTGGATGAGGAAAATTACTCCACATCAAGCCTGCAAATGAGTCATTAACTACCAAGCCTGGTTGGCAAAATACAATTATCTGAAGTGGGATTACATGGCTAAATGTGCAGGCAGGCTTTTTTAAGACAGTAGGGAAGAATTTAAGTTGTTCATTGCTGAAGGTGAGGTTGTTATGCCTATCGCTCCAAGCAGCCTGTGATGCTGCCGGTATAGCTTCTAGATCTATGGTAACCTCATTTATATAAGTTTCAGAGGGGTAGCTGTGTTAGTCTGTATCAGCAAAAACAACGAGGAGTCCTTATGGTCCCTTAGAGACTAACAAATTTATTTGGGCATAAGCATGCATCTGATGAAGTGGGTTATAGCCCACGAAAGCTTATGCCCAAATACATTTGTTAGTCTCTAAGGGCCACAAGGACTCCTCGTTGTTTTTCATTTCTATAAGGGATCCTCATGTCTCTGCTCTTTAGGGATCTCTAACGAAATTCAAATAACAATTGAGGATCTCCCATTCAAGGGATGCGAACTCCTCAGTGCTAAAGCAGATGAGGCCTTACATTCTCTGAAGGACTGACATACTACACTGAGATCCTTAGTGGTTCTATACTCCTGCACCATTGCATTTATCCTGAGTGTTCTCAGGACGTTCAGGCAAGATGCAGCCAGGATGATCATAGCTTCAGCATGGCCGAGACAATTCCGGTACTTTACACCTAAAGAATCTCTCCAGCCAACCTCCAATACAATTGCCTCTCCAGCCAGATGTAATATCTCAGGCACTATGAGATTCTCCATCTGGATCCACATTCCCTGCACCTTAGGGCATGGGTGCTGGCTAGCTGACCTGAGTGGAAAGATCCTATTACCTTGAAGTACAAAACATCCTAATCTGCAGTAGAAAAGATTCTACAAGGCATACTTATGCTGCTAAATGGAGGAGATTCATAATCTGGGTGCAGCGTCAGTTATCTCCATCCCTGGAACAGATTCCAGACATACTGGACTACCTTCTGTCTTTAAAGGACTCTGGACTGTCAGTGAGTTCCCGGAGGGTTCACCTAGCAGCCATCTCGGTTTTCCATCCTCCACTTCAGTGATATTTTACATTTTCACACTCTACAGTAGCTAGGTTTATATATCCCCCAGTCAGAGAACCTCTCCCTCCTCGGGATCTAAATATTGGACTGATTGGGGCTAATGGGCCCACCTTTTGAGCCAATGGCCACATGTTCTCTCTTTCCACTTTTTATTAAAACAGCTTTTCTGTGGCAGTAACACTGGCCCGAAGGGTTGAGGAGATACAAGCACTTGATGGCAAGGCCCCCTATAAAGACAGGGTGTCAGTAAGACCTCACCCTAAATTTTTACGGAAAGTGGTCTCTGTCTTTCACTCTAGTCAGGTCATCCCTCTACCTGTTCCCCCCCTTCCCCCAAAATCCACATTCAAATAAAGGTGAGGTGAAATGAACTTTACAGAAGTTCTTAGAGCACTCTCCTATGTAGATAGGACTAAGCCATTCAGGGTATCCCCAAGATTATTGATATTTTATGCTGACAGGGTTAAAGGACAAGCCCTTTCAACACAGATGTTCTAACTGGATCTCTGCTTGTATCAAGCGATGTGATGAATTAGCTAACATACTCTCATAGGTGGGTCTACATCTCAGTCTACCAGAGCACAAACAACCTCTGTTGCTTCTTTGATAAATGTTCCCATACTTGGAGATACTAAGGTAGCTACTTTGGGCTCAATACACACATTCACCCAGCATTACTCCATAGTGGAAGCATCAAGATCTGATGCTAATTTTGGTAGGACTGTCCTACAATCATTGGGTAGGTAGACTCCTAGCATCCACCTCCTGTAACCTAGGTCACTGCTTGTGAGTTACCAACAGTGAAATGTTTATGGACAAGCTCTCAGAGAAGAAGAAATGGCTACTTGTACCTTACAGTAATTGGTTCTTCAAGATGTGTTGTCCATATATGTTCCATGACCTGCCACTGTCCCCTCCCCCCTGGAGTAGAGGCAAAAATTTAGTGTAGAAAGGTGCTTCACCTGTGTTCCATAGCTTCTAGCTTTCACACTTTTACTGTTCGATCCTACGTATTAGATCCATAACTAGTTATAATGGAATTGTCTATAGAAACAGTTGCTTCCATATATGTTCTATCAATAGAGAGAAGATGCTGGTACAAATCCCTCAGGGTGGAACAATATATTAGTGTATTTCCATTCCCTTGGATTTTGCTTATTTTAGATAGTATGCAATGCATAATGCATACACAAACCCTTTATCCATATTGCTGCTTCCAGTTGCTGCTGTTATTGTTTATTCCTTATTTTATTATTAAATATTTGTGTATAGTGCTATAGTCATGCATGGCAATTCACATAGCAAATAAAGACATGATGTCCACCTCAGTCAGCTAAATTGACACAAGAAGACACTGGAAAGAGAACAACAAGCAAGGGAAATGCAGGGAAGAAGAAATACACAGAATAAAGTTAAGGGTTTGTTTGGGTACTACATTACCTATTGTAGTAGTTCCTGGGTGGTCTTTTTTGTTTTGTTAATTACCTTTAATAATTGTTTTAATGGAATTTGCGGATTGTTGTTTGAGGGATTGTGAAAAGCAGTGGGTTTTAAGAAGATATATAGTAAGGGAGATTGCTTGGCCTATCAGACCAGTGAGACCATTTCAGGCTCGGAGGCCAGCACTCAGGAGAGCACAGGCACTTGTGCGAGAAGGGAACAAAAGGGGATCAGTCATTGGCAGAGAGAGAGAGTCAGCATAAAGGTAGTAGCTCAAATCGAGAGGATGAGGTTACCCAGGCATAAAGTGCAGAGGAAGAAGAGGAGGGGGCCAAAGACAAAATTTGGATGTAAAGAGGGGGTAAAGAGGAGGTGGCGCCTCCAGAGGAGATACTGGAGGGAGCACTCCAAATCAAGTATCTGATAGTCAAATAAAAGTACATGAGTTCAGAAAGGTGAAGTAGAAGAGAGTTAAGAAGGATGATATGGTCAACAGTGTTGAAGGTAGTAGAAAGGTCAAGCAGGGTGAGCCTGGAGAGGTCAAGGAGGATGAGACTGAAGAAGAGAGATTTGGACTTGGCCAAGAAAAGCTAATTGGAGACTGACTCAGTGAGAGAAGTCTCTGTGGAACAGAGGAGTGAAAGGAAGTACAAGCAACTAGGATGTGAAAGGGGTTAGGGAGACAGGGTAGCAGTTGGAAAGGTGGGAGAAACTGAGGAAGATTTATTTTTCAAGATGCAGAGAAGTAGGTATGTTTGAAGGCCGAGAAAAAGGAGCTAGCTGAGAGAATCAAGATTAAGAATGAGAGAGGAGGGGTTGCGGAGGTCACAGATGGGAGAGTACAAGGGATAAGGGCAAAGGGACAGGGATTGGAAGAAGAGAGTGGGAGGGATACTTTGGCATAGGGAGCGAGGTGGGACTGGAATGGGTCTAAGTAGGGGGAAATAATAATGACCTCAGACCAGATGGGAGTCAGGCAGTAACAGTAATTTTTTTTTTTTTAAATGATCATCCCTCTTTTACTCAGATTCAAAATGCTTATGATTCCTATTTTAATTTTAGAAATTGATGTTAATAGGCAAATTAAACTATTTGGAGTTGCAAAATGAACATTACAACCTTAACATTGTTCTCATTTTTCTCAGTACAGCATCCTGAAAATCACAGGGGGAGAAGCAACTCATTATTAATATTTTGCAAATTAGATTAGAAATTTAAATTTTTGGACATTTTGAAGCTTCTGTTGAAAAGGAGGGCAAAATCTGAGACCTATGGCTCCCCATATAGGAGACTATAATCCATTTTTCACCTTGTGTTAATACTAATCTAACAGCTGTACAAACACCTGCAAGGACTGATCTGATCTCAGTGGAAGACTTTTTTGTTGGTGTTTATTTTGAGTCTGCTTCTTGTAGATATCCGTTGAAATTGCTCATCTGATCTCAACCTAAGGTCCTTAACGTAGCGGTGTTCCTTATTGTTATTTTAATTTTTCTTTGCAATACTAGAAAAGTGCTACTTTTAAACATTAGAAAAATACATTAAGGTAAATTTCTAATTTAAACACACAGAATGAGGGAAGTGTAGTCAGGGCTGAAATTCCAATCTCATGGTGGCCAGTTGTGCTTAAGTATTGCATACATCTTCTAAAACTGTATGATCTAAAGTATCATATGTGCTGCTATACCTAGGTGAAAAGGAATGTGTTAAGTTCAGAGTTCCATCCTTAACTTTGAATTTTCGTGCTTTTTTTGGGTTTAAGCTAGACCCTGATCATTACCTTAATGTATTTTTTCTATCACTTTTATGATGTTAGTGGAGCAATTAAGTAAGATATCTGATCCAAACTCTTGTTTAATAAGTAGTTGGGTTTCACATTCACTTACAGTTTTGACTATAAATGGCATTTTATTACACTGTCCATCAGCCTTTTATTGGATTTACATCACTACAGAATATGTAAGACATCATAAAAAGTTACACAAGTATGCTTTTTGGCTTTTGGTTTGAAAGGTTAGATATAAACAGGAAATGAAGCCCAGGCACTACAGAATTGGCGTAGTGCACATTTAACATAGTAACATATCTTGATAAAACATAACACTTGACAAACTGTTTTCTAGAACTTGGTAAATGTGATGCAGATTTGCTGGGCATTGCAAAACTATAGTAAATCAATTCAAAAGAAAGCCTATTCCTTCTAGTATTTTACATGCTAGTCACTTTAGCTTTACAAACAATGGTACCCATTCTGCCCTACTTGCACTTGTACTTGGCACTTAAATGTCATTTACATTTTAAAATCCCCCTGTAGTATAAATCACACAGTGCCCTTCAACCACATGCTCAGTTCCCATGAGGTGAATGAAATCATTATATATGAAAATAAAATTACCACAAGGACATCAAGTTTACAAAGGAAAACAGATCAGAACTAAGTTGCATTGGAAGAGCTATCTGGGAAAGCTAGAGCTATCTAGGCCTATGTTTTTCACATTCATAAGCTCTTAAAAAGAAGTTGGAATAATGGTAAACCAAAAATTCACTATATAGGACTAGGACTTTCTCCTTATCCAAAGCTGTATTTGGCTTTAGCTGTTCAAGTGCAATTGCTTGTGTTGTATCCCTCCCAAGGATCCCAGTGCTGATGTCTGGGTTGTGGAAACCGTGAGAAGAGGCAAACTTCTGTCACATTTTCATGAAAAAAGGAAGGTGTTTGGCAGGCATTAAAAGGATCACATGTCATGGAATGTGCACAGTGTAATTGTTGCTGTGGGCACTGATATAGATGGCCCTTTTCAGGAATGGGGGTGGGGAGTCTGGGAGATGAAACTTGAAGATGAAAACTAACATTTAAAAACAAAATAGCAAAGTACAGCTAATTATTTACAATTCTGTTCCCCCAGGGATACTTGGTGGGAAGTTCCTGGAAAGAAGTCGTATTAAGAAGCCTGGGCAGGAGCTCTTTAAGAGTGAGATATCTGAGTACTTCAAAGCTCAGGATCTGTTTGTTGGAGCCAAAGTTTGTTTCCATGGTCACAACTTTCTTTTGGTGGATGCTGATGAGTATGCTTTCAACTATATGGAGAAGCATGCAGACGAGGTGAATTGGGCTTTTGCTATTTAATTTTGCCTTTCAGGACTGTGCATTGAGTATCTTATCTATATAATTTTCTCAGAACCAAGTTTACCATGTTTCTTCACACTAAAATGTATACTGAACTATCATTATTTAATTATTTATCTTAACAATTTGATCATTTCAGTACCCCCCTCTCTGTGTATATATACACCTCTATCCTGATATAACGCTGTCCCTAGGAGCCAAAAAATCTTACCACGTTATAGGTGAAACCACGTTATATTGAACTTGCTTTGATCCGCCGGAGTGCGCAGCCCCGCCCCTCCGGAGCACTGCTTTACCGCATTATATCCGAATTCGTGTGATATCAGGTTGCGTTATATCGGGGTAGAGATGTATATAATCTCTGATCATGTGCTTCGTCACAAATATCACATATTCCCTTCACAGCTGGGGATTCAAGCTCTCAGTTGCATTGAGTTTCATGATCTGCTGACACTGGCATTGTTTTCAGAAAGGAAAGCAATAATTAGCAGAGGGAGGGGAAAAACTGATGATACATACTTTTATTGTGCCAGTTAATTTATACATGGTCCTGGTAACCGAGTTGATGTTAACCAAAGCCACACAGGTATCTCATAGTTATTCTGGCTGCATCTTCCCACAGCAGTTGTCACATGAGGCACTGGCAGAAACAGTAACTTGGAGGAGAAGGTAAAAACAAGCTGCTATAAAGAATTGCAGAGTATTATGGGTGGACTACTGGTCTGGGTATGTTGTGCAGAAGCATACACTTAGGGAGATTCTGATGAAATAATTATAACTGTAGGTGTACATATTTGGGAAGTCTTTTCTCTGAAGTGTTGAAAATATTATTCTGAAATTATTTTAAAATGCATTTGAAGAATATGTGAAATCAGGAACTCCTGAGTTCTAACCCCTGCTCTGCCATACACACCTTGAGCAGCTTGCTTAGGGCCAGATTGTGCCCTGAGGCACAGTTCTGTGCAGAGTATAAGTTGCATTGCTTGTGGTGGATCACCAGAAGGAAATGTGTCTCAGACTTGGTGTGTCTGAGGCATAATTTCTCCAAAGCTGCCCTTTCCCACAATGGCAGGTGGGGAAGGGCAAAGAATACACTGAATCAGTCCTTAACAAGAAAGGGGATTGCCCTCCAGCCCTGTGTCCTGCCATCTTGTGTGTGTGTGTGTGGGTGGGTGGAGGTGTGCGGGGGCAGTGTTACTCTAGTCAGGTCTTTACCTATTCCCTGACCACCTGCTCAGTGAAAGGGAAGGGGGGCAAGAAGCAGCCATTCAAGGACTCTGCTGTGCTGAAGTCCCAGATCCCAGGGGTGGGTAGGCCTAACACTGTTTCATGTGGGAGGGTGGAAATCCTTATTCCACTACCCAGTCATGGTAGAGTGTAGACAGGCTAGCCCTTAATGCCTTTGGGCCCCATGCACTACTCATCTGAGTGAGACAAACAGGTTTTCAGCCTCTGTTTCTTTGTAAAATAAGGATACTAACATTGTCTACTTCACTCGGTGAAGTAAGGATTATTTGTTTGTAGAGTGCTTGTTGATATAAAGTGTTTTAACTGTTATGTATTAATAAAAAGATAAAGCTATATACACCTCTTATTCCCTGCAATTTGTTTATACTCCTAGTATCATAACCAAACCATGCTCCAAAATATACAGTGCACCATTAAACTACAAATGTTCTTTGGAGCTGCTGTTTGCGTTTGATTAATCCCTAAGCAAATAAATGAGATCCTAGTTTTTCAGACTAAGTGAATGCATATATCAGCATTACAATTGGCAGAATGTGAACAAAAAACATTGAGAAAACAGTCCTTTAAAAATGAGTTTTGAAAACTATTATTCTTGCAGATAAGATTTTAAAACAGATGGTGAGAATAAGCTTTACTGTTGTATTGATGCCTAGGTGATTTATGCATAGTATCTGAATACTGAATATTAGGATTAAGTATACTAATTCGTCACAGTGGTCCAGGGAGTCATGTACTTCACTTACTTGAGCAAATGTAAGGAACTCCAATAAAAGTTGGAGATAAACAGATGAAAAATAAATACATTCTAGAGGAAGAGAGTTTTAAGATTATTCTTAATCCTTTTATTTTTAAATTCAATATTTCTTTAACCTTTAGTTCTCTGTTTCCTTCCTTTGCCTTGATCACTTTCCTCATCAGTGTCTGTTTTTAGAGCTGGTCAAAAAAGTTCCAACTGACTATTTCTCCATTACAAAATGCCATTATGCCAAAACAGAAACTTTCTGCAGAAATGTGTTGATTTTTGATGCAATGTTGTTTAGATTTAAAAAAAAAGGCATTTTGATAAAGTTCCATTTCTATATTTTTGGAACAGAGTATTTTGATTTTAATTTTGAAATGTATTTCATTTTTATATTATAAAAAGTCATAATCAAAGGAAACATTTTGATTGATCCAAAATGAATTATTTTCAAAAATATCATTTTGTGGGAAATTTTGAAATTGTTTGGTTTTGTTCTGATTTGGAATGAAAACAAAGTGAGAAACTGAGGAATTTCCCACAAATTAGAAATTCCAGTTCCCACACAGCTCTACATATTTTAGCCAAGTTGAAGAGACTAGATCAAAGCACATTAAGGAACTGTTAATGAGTGTCAGCAAGGTACACATGGATAGTTAGCCTGCCATGCACTAGTGCAGGGTAGATTCACACTCCAGCTTGCTGCAAAGTAAGTGTTCATGTAGACAAGTCCTAAGTGACAAAGTGTGCATGTCCTGTCTAGCAGATAGGTTAATTCAAACTGGTGATTATTAATGACACTAAGGCCCCTTTGCGCTGCTCAGGCAATGCTATTAGGGTCTTAAGGTACACCCACCTTTAGGGCTCTTAACACAACCAGAGTTATGTAAAGATGCCTAAGAGATGCTGGGCTTGACTCGCAGTTATGCTAAGTGTAACTAAGAGTCAGGGCCAACCTCTCTTATGGTTAGATCCTTAATTGCCAGCCTTATCTACTTTCAATATTTGCTACTCAAAACAACATCGTGTATCGAATGGGAGAAAACAGTTTTCAGTTTGTTTCATTATACTGTATGTTCTGCAGCAGAGCATGTCTGACTTTCTAGAACTTGATTCAGCATCTGTTAAATGACTCTTTATTCCAAAAAATAAAAATCAAAGTTTTATTCTTGTTGACTACACACTTTTAAGAGTATCAAGCAAATTATGTACAGGGTTTTAACATAGCAAAGCTGAATACTGGATTTGAAACTTAAGTGCTCAAGTCTAATTGGAATGGCCTAATCGGGAAGAATGCCACTTGTTGAAATAAATGTTCATCTTACATTCTGGGAAAAATTGGTTCCTAATAATACAATCTGTGCTGAACTCAGTGTGAATGACAAGTTTATATGACTGAGCATATGCATTGGAACTGCAGTGAGCTGTTCACCAAAGCGAAGCATGAAAAGATTTATTTTAAATTGATCGTATGTATTAAATGAGGATTAAGTGGGATGCAGCAGTGGACAGTGAGGGCAAAAATAATTTTTAAACTTATGCTTTAAAATGTACCTCTACCTGCTTTGATGTTCCATTGAAGCAAGACTGGGCATCGTTTTCAGTAATTAAAATTTAAGCTTTCTGAAGGTATACCAGATAAGTACATTTATTGAGCTTTTAACATTTTCAGTAAAAAGCAAATTTTCTCATAGTTGGCTTTTTCTCAAACTCACATAGAAAATGCTGTGATATGTACTGCACGTTTGAGATGAGACAATGAGGATGATAATACTTAGAAATTATACAGTGCCTTACATCTCCATAACACTGTGCATACAGTAACTAAGTAATGCCTTTCTGAGTGTAATATGTATTTTCTGTTCTCCCCCCTCCATTAAGTTCCCAATGGCCAATATCAGCCTCATCCTGAACAAACTGAAGGCTATAGGAGAACCTAGTTCCAGAGAGATCAAGCAGATTTTTGCAGCCACGGACCCTGACCACACCAAGGTGATTGAATATAACCCTTTCCGGTAAGAACGAGGGATTCGCAGTTTTAACGTTTCCTTAGGGTGATTGTCAGGAAATGTACAGAGCATTGCAGTTTCTTGAAGCTCTTTGCACAGTTGTGTGTTAAGTGATAGATGACTTGTATTTGATTTCCACTAGTTTTAGGACTTTGTGTGAAATGCAATACAAAGGAAGGTTTTCAGGTGAATGTAAAGAAAAGGAAGTGATTCTGGCTTAGAACGAGATAATGTTTTGAATAGCTTGGACAGCACAAAGGAATGTGGCTGTTCTCTGTGGAGTTAGCCGTGCGGCCACAGGAGAATAAGATCAGAACTGCACAGGCCGGGGAGCAGGTGAACATATGGGCAGACAGGTAGGGTCAGCCAAGTCAGCTGGAAGTTCTGAAAAGCAGGAAGACAATTTTGAGTTGAATTCAGAGATGGATAGGAAACAATAACAGAGAATGGGGTTAATTGAGTCCTGATTCTTTGAGCAAGATGATAGCCTGGTTACTGAATCCAGGCCCCTTGAAGTATAGGAAACAAACTAGGAAGATCTTAAAAGAGGGGAATGTAGTAGTTCACTCAGGCAGTGATTAAAGCATGAATAAGTATTTGAGCAGAGGCTGGGTTAATGGAAGTCTGGATTCTGGCAATGATCCATAGGTGGTAATGAACAAATTTGTAGGCAAGTTATATATGGAAGGGGAAATTAAATTCAGGATCAAGGCCAGCTTCAAGAGTTCTGGATTTGGGGTAAAGGAGGGGTCTGAGCTAAGGAGCGTGGTAGTAAAGTCAAAGCTGTAGGACAGAGAAGATTGTTTTACTTCGGACTTCAGTTTTTGAAACTTTGAGTAGTAGTATATGATGATATAATCAGGAGCTTCAGAGATAAGTTGAGTAGGTAAATGGGAAATAAAGAAATGTACCATGGGATGTCATCCATATAGAAATGTTAGCTCAGATAGAAACTACTGATGAAATATATTAGAAGAGATATAGGTGAGAAGAAAAGGGCCAAAGACAGGTCTTTGTAACACTTTATAGTAGAAGTATCAACGAAAGAAAGAAACCCCATCTTCAGTAATGAAAAATAAGTATCTAGAGAGGTAAGATTCATACCAGGAGAAGTCAGTGCCACTGGCACCTTCTTTTTGCTCAAGGTACTCAAGGATCAGTGTTAGAAGTTTTATTGAGATCAAATAGGTGTTAGTCCATGATCAAAGTCAAGATATTAGACCATTAAATGCATTGAGATGGTTAGTCTTACTACTACAGTAAGAAAGGGCAAAACACCAAGTTGATGATGATATGTTGAAAAACCTTACTATTTGAGTAAGGAGTTTATTGCACATGCCCAGTAATCTGTTTAAAAACCAAATAACTTGATCATTAAATATTTGCTTTGGTCCAAATTATGAACTAATTATCTGAAGTATTTTGTTGTTCTCTGCCATGTATTAATAATGTGTCAAAGTCTCTAGCACCTGTATTACCAAATTGGAGTGGCAGACTTGAGAAGGACTGACTGCACTTATGTATAGTGGGAAAGGTTTTTATTTTGGGAGGTGTAGCTTTTGTTACATGTAAGCTTGCTGTGTATTCTTTGAAGCCCGAATTCTGCGCAGCTGTGAACAGCCTGCGTGCTAAGCCGTGTGCAGGGCAGTGTGAGAGGGGTGTGGAATGAGATGAATTCTCTCCCTAAGGCTGTGGAGCCAATCTGTGGTCTACTCTTTAAGCAGCGAGGCTTCAATAGCCTCCTCCACGAATGTGAGAGGAGAGGAGGACTCACAAAGCAGTCGATCTTCTAGCCTCATCTCTCACATGGATCACCACAGGCCTACCTCTTCATAACTCATGTGTGCTGAGGTGCAGAGCTCCTGTAGGGATGAGCTGTATCTCATAAGGTGTGCCCATCACCTGCAACTGCTGGCCTTCTGAACCCCCTTGTGGAGTGGAATCCCACCAATTCTGACAGGGGAGCATCCACAGATTTGAAATATCTTAACCATGTCTTCCTGTTCCATTTTGCAATATATGCATTACTATAGAACTGCCTGGAAATATTTCCACCATTCGGGGGGGGAAATATTTTTATGCCAAAGCAAACAGAAAACCTCTCTGCTTCTATAAAAAGTCAATTTTGTTGAGGAAACATATGTCTTTTATTTTCTCATATGTTACTATTGCTTTTAATCTTTCACAGCATTTCGCACTTAGAGGCCTTTACAAAATGCATATTTTTAATGCATGCACACACCTGCATGACAGCCTGAAGCTGTAAGGGACACTTAAGGTTATGCTCCAGTACTACAGTCTTCCTGACTTGTCTTAGAATGAGACAAGAATTTCACTATGCTCTGAAGTTTACAGTTCAAATATACTCCTGTCTGCCTAGTTAATGAGTCAAAATAGCTTTCTCCATAATGCACAGATCCTCTCTTGTGTAATTTTCCTCAAGTTACACTGAGAAGATACACCCTTAGATATGATGCAGTGAAGCAGAATTATAATTATAGCATTTATTTATTCTGTTTACAAACCCCAAATCATACAGCATAGAAAACAGGAAATAAATAAATAGAATATACAGAAAGTATCTGCAGAGGTATTGTTCATGCTATTGAGAAGCTTTGTTAAAGAGACCAGGACAGTGATAGTGACTATGAAATGCTAAGGGAGATTAGAGAGGCTACCAAAATAAAGAACTCAATAGTAGTGGGGGATTTCAGTTATCCCCATGTTGACTGGGTTCATGTCACCTCAGGATGAAATGCAGAGACAAAATTTCTCAATACTTTAAATGACTGCTTCTTGGAGCAGCTGGTACAGGAACCCACAAGGGGAGAGGCAATTCTCTATTTAGTCCTGAGTGGAGCGCAGGATCTGGTCCAAGAGGTAACTATAACAGAACTGCTTGTAAATAGACATCATAATATAATAACATTTAACATTCCTGTGATGGGAAGAACACCTCAGCAGCCCAACACTATGGCATTTAATTTCAGAAAGGGGAACTATACAAAAATGAGGAGGTTAGTTAAACAGAAATTAAAAGGTACAGTGACTAGAGTGAAATCCCTGCAAGCTGCATGGACACTTTTCAAAGACACCATAGTAGAGGCCCAACTTAAATGTATACCCCAAATTAAAAAACACAGTAAAAGAACTAAAAAAGAGCCACTGTGGCTTAACAACCATGTAAAAGAAGCAGTGAGAGATAAAAAGGCATCTTTTAAAAAGTGAAAGTCAAATCTTAGTGAGGTAAATAGAAAGGAGCATAAACACTGCCAAATTAAGTGTAAAAATGTAATAAGAAAAGCCAAAAAGGAGTTTGAAGAACAGCTAGCCAAAAAATCAGAAGATACAGTAATAACAAAATGTTTTTTAAGTACATCAGAAGCAGGAAGCCTGCTAACCAACCAGTGGGGCCCCTCGACGATCAAGATACAAAAGGAGCACTTAAAGACGATAAAGTCATTACGGAGAAACTAAATGAATTCTTTGCTTCAGTCTTCACAGCTGAGGATGTTAGGGAGATTCCCAAACCTGAGCCGTCCTTTGTAGGTGACAAATCTGAAGAATTGTCACAGATTGAAGTGTCACTAGAGGAGGTTTTGGAATTAATTGATAAACTTAACAGTAACAAGTCACCGGGACCAGATGGCATTCACCCAGAGTTCTGAAAGAACTCAAATGTGAAATTGCGGAACTATTAACCATGGTTTGTAACCTGTCCTTTAAATCAGCTTCTGTACCCAATGACTGGAAGATAGCTAATGTAATGCCAATATTTAAAAAGGACTCTTGAGGTGATCCCGGCAATTACAGACCGGTAAGTCTAAATTCAGTACCGGGCAAATTAGTTGAAACAATAGTAAAGAATAAAATTGTCAGACACATAGAAGAACATCAATTGTTGGGCAAAAGTCAACATGGTTTCCGTAAAGGGAAATCATGTCTTACTAATCTATTAGAGTTCTTTGAAGGGGTCAACAAACATGTGGACAAGGGGGATCCAGTGGACATAGTGTATTTAGATTTCCAGAAAGCCTTTGACAAGGTCCCTCACCAAAGGCTCTTACGTAAATTAAGTTGTCATGGGATAAGAAGGAAGATTCTTTCACGGATTGAGAACTGGTTAAAAGACAGGGAACAAAGGTTAGGAATAAATGGTAAATTTTCAGAATGGAGAGGAGTAACTAGTGGTGTTCCCCAAGGGTCAGTCCTAGGACCAATTCTATTCAACTTATTCATAAATGATCTGGAGAAAGGGGTAAACAGTGAGGTGGCAAAGTTTGCAGACAATACTAAACTGTTCAAGATAGTTAAGACCAAAGCAGACTGTGAAGAACTTCAAAAAGATCTCACAAAACTAAATGATTGGGCAACAAAATGGCAAATGAAATGTAATGTGGATAAATGTAAAGTAATGCACATTGGAAAAAATAACCCCAACTATACATACAATATGATGGGGGCTAATTTAGCTACAACTAATCAGGAAAGAGATCTTGGAGTCATCGTGGATAGTTCTCTGAAGACATCCATGCAGTGCGCAGTGGCAGTCAAAAAAGCAAACAGGATGTTCGGAATCATTAAAAAAGGGATAGAGAATAAGACAAAGAATATCTTATTGCCCTTATATAAATCCATGGTACGCCCACATCTTAATACTGCGTACGGATGTGGTCTCCTCATCTCAAAAAAGATATACTGGCATTAGAAGAGGTTCAGAGAAGGGCAACTAAAATTATTAGGGGTTTGGAACGGGTGCCATATGAGGAGTGATTAAAGAGGCTAGGACTTTTCAGCTTGGAAAAAAGGAGACTAAGGGGGATATGATAGAGGTATATAAAATCATGAGTGCTGTGGAAAAAGTGAATAAGGAAAAGGTATTTACTTGTTCCCATAATATAAGAACTAGGGGCCACCAAATAAAATGAATGGGCAGCAGGTTTAAAACAAATAAAAGGAAGTTCTTCTTCACACAGCGCACAGTCAACCTGTGGAACTCCTTGCCTGAGGAGGTTGTGAAGGTTAGGACTATAACAGTGTTTAAAAGAGAACTAGATAAATTCATGGAGGTTAAGTCCATTAATGGCTATTAGCCAGGATGGGTAAGGAATGGTGTCCCTAGCCTCTTTTTGTCAGAGGGTGGAGATGGATGGCAGGAGAGAGATCACTTGATCATTACCTGTTAGCATCACTCCCTCTGGGACACCTGGCATTGGCCACTGTCGGCAGACAGGATACTGGGCTGGATGGACCTTTGACCTGACCCAGTATGGCCATTCTTATATTCTTAGAGCAAAGACCAGTGTGGAAACTTAAACACCCTGTCTTAGTCCTGTCCTGACCTCTGGTTTTCAGAAGGTGATATGCAGGGCCATTCACAGTGAGAGACATAGCAGAATCACATGGGTTTAATGAAGATGCTGCTCTTTCATTTATCTTGTGAAAGTTTTCTTGAGCAGTTAATTATAATTTCTTCTCTGACCCTCCTAATCTCAGATTGCAATCTGCTTCATTCTTATAGAATAAAAACATTAAAAGAAAAGAAAACTAAGTTACAGGGAAAAATTATGAGACAAGGTGGGTGAGGTAACATCTTTTATTGGACCAACTTCTGTTTGGTGGGAGAGACAAGCTTTCGAGCCACACAGAGCTCTGTGTGGCTTGAAAGCTTGTCCCTCTCACCAATAGAATTTGATCTAATAAAAGATGCTACTTCACCTACCTTGTCTCTCTAATTTCCTGGGACCCACACAACTACAACTATACTGCATAGGGAAGATTTGTGTTACTTGACATTGTTTCCTGGCAGGAGAAGTCAATAAAATTCTGAGTTGGAATTTTGGGTCTTCAGCACTCTTCAGATCATAGTAACCCTAGGAAGTCCCTTAAATCCCAAAAGAGAAATAGGAGGAAATCTTTGGTGCTTTTATTGTCATTGTCTGAGTTGAGAAAACATATGGAAGGACTTATTTAGATCCTAATCCTGCAAAGACTTAAGCGTGGTTGTAAAGTTGTGCATGTGAAAAGACCCACTGAAGTCAGTGTGACAACTCATATGTGTAAGGTTATGCATATGCTTTTAAAGGATCCAGGTCTTAGTTGTAAGCCGTTTGGGGTGTGGATAGTCTTCTATGGTGGTAGTATAGTGCCCAGCACAAAGGGCTTTAATTTTGATTGGGGCCTCTGAGCGTTACTGTAAAACACATAAGAACAAGGGCGGGACCAAGCTTTGGTATAGTGTTGTATTTCATGCACTCATTTAAAATGCAAATGCTCAGTTTGCCTGTGTCTGGAAATAAGCTTTATCTGGAGCTCTGTACACCTTGTCCTCTCCTGATATTCGTCTCCAGTCATTGTAAATAAAGGGTATTTCTGTGTTACTTAGTACAAGTCCAGCTCACAGTGAATCAGCTGAATCAAAGCAGATAGTACGTTGTGTTCAGTATCCTTTAGTGAATAGCTCTGAGAATTTAGACTTTATAGGCCCTGGATTGACACTTTTATTTGGGCTGGGCTCCCCAAAAAGCAAATCATTTAAAAGAAACAGATACAAAAATCATTAAATTTGTGGTAGAGTTGTGTGTGTGTGTGTGTGTGTGTGTGCGCGCGCGCGCGCGCGCCCGGGGGGGGGGGGGGGGCATGTAGCCGAGAGGACTCACCCCTGCGGCGCCTCCTGCTGATCTCTCAGGGAATTAGCTGGATTTCCAGCCCAGAGCGCCCTCTGCAGGCCAGTGATCCACTACTGCTTGGCCCCCATGTCCCTCCCTGGACTCCAGTGCCCTGTTAGCTGGGGTGCTGCCCCCTGGCAGTACCCCCACAATTCTGGGTCTCCCCCTCCCAGGGGAACCCCCACCCACTATCCCCACTTCACCTCAGAATATGGCTACTGCCAGTCACCGTCTAGCCCCCGCTCACTGGGGCAGACTGCAGTGTACACACCATTCATTACTGGCAAAGGGGGGGTTTGGACCTGCTGCCTTTGCCTACCCCTAGCTACCCCTCTGTAGCCCCCGTACCTGTCCTGGCCTTTATCAAGGCCTGCAGCCTGGGGGTTCTCTAGGCTGGAGCTCCCCAGCTCCTCTAGCCTTTCCCCAGCCCTGTTCCACTCTAGGTACCTTTCCTAGCTTCTAAGCAGCCACCCCCTTCTCCCTCAACAAGCAGAGGGAGACTGTTTGGGCTCCTGGTACACAGCCTTTTTATACAGGCCAGCTGTGGCCTGATTGGGGTGTGGCCCAGCTGCAGCCACTTCCCAATCAGCCCAGCTTAGCAGCTCCCAGCCACAACCTTCCCTTCAGGGCAGGAGTGGGGTAACCACCCCGCTACAGAGCAGTATGTATTTGTGCTATGAATTAATTGTTGCTTATTAAGGGCTACATTATCAGAGAATAGTGCAAGGTTTAGCCATGAACCATGCTCCTGACATCTCTCTGCCCAGCTCCTTGTTTTTTCATCCCTCTGCCAATCAGAGCTTCTGGGATGGGGCCAGCTTTCACAGCACTTCCTCTGTGCTGGGGAGTGGAACGTCACACCTCTGCCCCATTTGCGTGGCTAGCTCTATCACGCTGTCCTTTTGGCAGTATCCTCGCCTGTTTCCCTATTTTATGTATTTTCTGCATATGTGACGTAAGTGCGGTTGAGTTGCTAGCTCATAGTTCTACAAATATCTGATCAAGTAGGGTAGAAGGTAGTTTATAATTGATAAGATGAAATAAGATCATGTACAGTAGTTGGACATAGACAGTGATGCAATAAATACTACCTTCAGTATGACTCCAATAAGACAATGCTGTGGAAAGGTACTTCAGAGATTACAGAGATTTGTATAGTACCAGCATTGTGCTAGGTATTCTGCAGAACGGTAGGAAAGAAATGGTCTCTTCCCTAAAGAGTTAAAATTTAGGTAATTTCTAAAACAGTTTCTTGAGTAGTGTTGAGTTCATGTTAAACTGTATGGAATTAATATCAGCATCACAAGTTGAGTATATGTTAGTACATCACCTAATTTCACAGAACTCTTAATTACATTAAATACTCAGCTTTTAATTGACTGTTTTGCTTTATTTTTCTATTTAATTTATTTGTTTCTTGCTAACAGAAATTTGATGGTGAATATCACTGGTGGAAAATTATCAGAACATGAAATTATGACTATTGGACGTCATTACAGTGAGCAAAATGAGTTTGAAATGGACATCAATTTCCTTCTTGCAGTGGCTCAAGAACAGCTAAAGAAAAATAGCATTGAGAATTTCGGACAACTGTCTGCTACCTTTGTATACAATGACCGTGAAAAGTAAGATTGCTGTATTTAATTCAAGCTAATAATTGACTCTTTTTTTTTTTTTTTTAGCTGGTTCACGATTTGATAAAATTCTATGTGGAGACCCAGGTTCTGTCTCTCTCTTGCCTAGCATATCATGAATGCATTCAAAGGATCTGGTTTCTGGTAGGAGCCACTTGAGGATGGATGAGAACTAGACTGCTTCTCTGTCCTCTTTTTTTCTTTCTGATTTGCTGATGGAGTCTCCATCATTTCAAATGTATTGAGTAGCCTGTGAAATAGTTATGTTCCTGGCCCTGCCACCATAGAAAAACTTTTTTTTAATATAGGAGGAAAAATAGACATTTAACAAAAAATAAAAAATCTGGGATTTTTATTGAATTCAAAATAATCACTTACATAAATTGTTTGTCCTTCTGGTTTTGTGGGATCATAGATTTAGAATTAGAAATCTGTAAACGTATACCTTCCACCTGTGAAAGTCCATACATGTGACTTAGCCCTCTTCCCCTGAAGTATTTATGTGTGTAAAGTGTTGATGTTTTTCCTATTATGCAAAAGTGAAGTTTTGTGAAATACGATTTTCATTTTTACCTTTAGATTTTCAACCAGTTTTATATTATTTTCTTATTCACAAATACATGCATTTGAAATATGCATTTTGCTTCCATGTTGTTAAACCTGTGAAGATAGACAACATGAAGGATGTTTTTTCACTTCATTTTATATTTGTGCAGATGTGGGTTGCTGTCCCATGAGAAATGCAGGACTATTTGCAAGTCCTTCAGATTGCCATTGGCTGATGATCTTCTGCGAGCTTTGCTGACCATGTAAGTCAAGACCAGATAAAATGTTGTGTGTGAGTATAAGTCACTTGCACTATAATGTAATGTATGTTTAATGGTAGGTGAGTATTTAACATAAATTGTAGAAATATTTCCTAAGAATTTCAGCAGTTCACACAATTGGGTATGTGCTATGGTGCTGATTCTTTCCGTGCGCTTCTTTGAGTCTTCATACTGGTAAACATTTGCAATTAACAAGGAAGAGAATTGCAGCATTTTTGTCATTTTTGGTTGGCAGAAAAAATCATGTCGGGGGTGAAAGTAGAAATAGGGACTTACTGGTACGGGGCTGGATTGGGGCCGGCTCTGGCCCCCGGAAGGGGCGGGGCCTCGGGCGGAAGGGGCGGGGATGGGGGGTCAGAGCCAGCCCCGGCCCGCCCTGTACCGGTAAGTGCCTTCCCCATCCTCCGCCGGGGTAGCAGCGGCAGCTGGGGGCTCCCCTGCTTCTACCGCCCCGGCCCTTTAAATAGCCCCTGGAGCCCTGGGGTAGCGGTGGCGGGGCTCCGACAGCTATTTAAAGGGCCGGGGCCGTAGAGGCAGCGGGAGCCCCGGCCCTTTAAATAACCCCCGGAGCCCTGCTGCCACTACCCCAGGGCTCCAGCAGCGGGGCTCTGGCAGCAATTTAAAGGGCCTGGGGCTCCAGCCGCTGCTGGGAGCCCCAGGTCCTTTAAATTGCCACCTGGGGAAGCCGGGCCGCCCTGGTACAGCGCACTGGCTCTTGCCAGTACACCATACCGGGGCGTACCGACTTACTTTCACCTCTGAATCACCTAGGCTAAGCATGTACGCTGTGATTGAATAAGCTTACAGGAATTAACTACTAATGTTTATTGTCTGGGATAAATGGGTAGAGAATTCCCATTTTTACATTCACTTTCTCCGTGTATTGGTTTGGTGAAAAAACATAGTATCTCAAGAAGGTACACTATATATGATCTCAGAAAGATGCCATGATGAATAATGTGGAAAAGTTAATGAATCAAATAGATGGTATTACTATAGATACAACAGTCCTTCTTTGTTACCCCTATATTACTCTTGTTGTTCTTACCTGAAATATATATTTTAAGTTTTTTAGAAAAGGGAGAGAAATTATTGGCAAAAGCAGAATTTACATAATAGTTTCAGTATTTTTTCTTGGAGTGTGTAATTTGGTTGTACATATATTCTTTGAGGTAAGATCCTTGATCAGTCACACTGATCAGGACAAGAACAGAAAAGTACAAATGTTCAGTGCCGTTGTGTCAAGACTCTAGAGGGCAGAGTTCACAATAAAAACAGGTTTACCAGATGGTGATCTGAACACTCATCACAGATTGCTAGGCCTCCGCAGAATCATAGAAATGTTGGGCTGGAAGGGACCTTGAGAAGTCATCAAGTCCAGCCCCCTGCTCTGAAGCAGGGCTAAGCCAACTGGCCAACAGTCTACTTTATGAGTTTTAGAATATGGTCTTTGGTCCCTTCTTTTCTCCTACTAGAAGTCATTAAAAAAATTATTTTGAGGATATGGAGACCTCTTAACATCATGTAAAAAGCAGAAGGAGGTCTTATTTCTTGTCAGGAATAGATGCTTTCATGCATGCAAGCTTCTAGCTTTTAGCAGAATTTCAATGTATGCTTCAGGGATTTACCATTGAATGACAGGATTCTCTACAAACAGGAAGGTGAGGGAAAGTTTGACCACCTTTAAATCCTTAATGCCCAAATCTAGCCCTCCACACTTCACCAAGCTCACAGGATACTGCTTGGGGGAGAAACCTTTTAAAGTCACTCTTTACCTGCAAGTCTGCCTTAAGAAACCTAAGGCACCATTGTTTTTAAGCCCAGTTTGTCTATGGACCAAAAGCATTCGGAGGAGTTCCCTGTGGTAGCCAGATGGATGACTTCTATAAATTGCTGGCCATTCATCACTTCTGACAGTTGAGTCACAAGCATCAGTCAAAAGACGTATAAAATTCATTTTTTTAGAATTCCCACAAAGCTGTCCAGCACAAAAAGTGCATCGGGACAATTGGCATTTAGAGTTAGAATTTTGATAGTCTCAAAGGCTGTGATTGAATAGATGCAACTAGAGGAGGGATGAAGTGGAGTTTTCCTTTATTTACTAACTAACACCGAAGAAGAACTGACAGACCTGATACATTATAGGCATCAAAAATAAATATATCTTGTTTGGTATTAGGGAAAGCTTTTGAAAGTTGACAGCCTCTCTTATAAGGGGGGGGGAGGGTGTTGAATGGAGTCAGCTTCAAAAAAAAAATCCACCAAACCCCTTTCATTTAAAATTATTATTAAAATAATATACAAGCTTAGAAGACAAGGAGGATGCTTAATATCTATTGGAAGATCATTTCATTCTAAAAGTTGCTTTACATGATAAAGGACTGTGAGTAATTTTAGTGATAAGATAAAGATTCATTGCATTGAAAGATCTCAATGTATACAGTGAGTCCTTACATTACAGATAAGAGGAAAGTATTTAAATTTTTAAACAAAGGCTTGTGCAATTGGTAGCACTTAAGTAAGGATGTGTATTTAATAGTGACTTGTGTTTATTTGGGGTTTGTGGTCTGGAAGATGTTTCCTGTAGTGGATTTAATTGGAATTAATTTCCAGTTTATTGGGAGGCTTCAGACTCTACCTTGCAGGTAATAGGAGTGGTTGAAGGATATTTAGTATCTTGCCCTCCATCCCCCCGTTTCTCACGAAGGTTGAAACGTCATGAAACATCTAACACAGCAGCATTGCTGCTTATAAGCCAGTTTCGCTTCTGGAAAGTCCACTGTTTAATCTAAAGCAGTGCCGCTTATCACTGATGGCCCTTCACCTGTTTTTATGGATGAGGAATAATTTGATTTTTGTTTCCATGGGTATTTGTAATGAACATTTTGAATTTATTAAATGTAGTAAGGAGGAAAATGAGGCAAATCCCACAACACCGGCAGCTTTAGCTAATGCATTGGCTGGGGGTATATATCCTACAGCTTGCAGTTTTTTTCTGAGGTTAAACGATAAATAACTTATTGTTACTTTTTAAATAGAAAATTAAAAGTTAATACCCATAAATATCTATTATTTAACATTTGTATATAATACCACAGGTGTCCATGGCACTTATCAAACAGAGTAAGGATTTAGGCCACATTGAAGTAAATAGGAGTTTTGCCATTGGCTTCAATGAGCCCAAGATTTCTGTCCCAAAGAGCATCTCAATCTAAGCAAGTGAAGAGAGAATCCTGGCCAATAATGTGAAGTTACAGTGCATTGAAAGTACTAAGGCAATTCTTAGTGTCTCATTGGTATAAATATATTTTTTTAAATTACAGAGCAGGTGCAGATTTTTTACTATGATGTATTAAGATATGAAGAGGCTTCCTATTTGTTTCTACCAGTAAAATGCAACATTTATTATAGCATTTCTTTAAGTTTATGCAAACATACAAGGAACAATGAGCTTGTTTAATACACAAGCACAATTAAAATGCTTGAAAAATAAAATTTTGCATTTTGAAATTGTTGGTATTTTCTTTTGATCCTATTTTTATTTATTCACTGTGAACCTAACAGTGCACTAATTGACAATTAAAAAGGGCTTACAAACTAGAGACATGGTGAATGAGGAAAGATAAAATGGAGGAAAGGAAGCAGGTAGAGGGAATGTATGACAAAGGTTTCAAATATAAGATCATGAGTTAATTCATCAGTACTGCACACATCTTGTGGCTTTTTAAAAAACATATTGTAAGTTTTATGCTAAATAATTGCTATGGACACATCTAGGTGGTTTCTCTCAGCCCTGCTGCTGTGAGGTAGTTGTGGTGGGCTTCTAGGGCAGATGGAGGCTTGGCAGCTGTGACTCAGGAAAGCCTGTGGGGGCAACTGCCAGGCTGGGAGGGCAGGAGTGGGTGTACCTCTGGAACCCAATATCCCAAGTGGTTGCTCCTTGTGCCAGGAGGCCCACTCACTTAACTCCAAAATTTACTGTAATTCCTATATGGTATGAAGTGATGAACAAGACAGTAGAAGAGTGCATGCATCAAAGACGATCTTTATGCAAACTAGATGCATTTTGAGTAGAGCTGTGGAAAATGCAGCAACTTCAGTTTGCAGCTGTTTGCTGGATGTTTTTTAGTTCCATTGTTTAGCCCCCAAGTTTCCATGTGTGTATGAGCCAACACACAACGAAACCATTACGTTTTGCTTCAATTTTAATTTGAACAATGCAAAACTGATGATTTGTTTTTATATGGTACCACCCCGAGGGTCACACATTCCTCTGAGCACCCCACCTCCCCTGGCTTAACAGAAAGAGGGAGAAGACCTACAGGCATCTTTGATCCTCAGAAGGGCCAGAACAATGAGATTTGGGCCAGAATAATTCTCCCCCTAGAACTTCCCTCCCACAACAGGCCAGGATCTCTCTGCTTTTTTGCTATCTCTTGGTGCCTGTGCCCTGGTGACTTTTACCCAGCAACCTACCCTCAAATCTCTGTATATTTTGGGGGTGCTATGCTCCCTCCAGTAGGGTAGGCATAATTCCCCATCCACAACAAAAAAAGATCTTGAGGCAGACAGACAAACATTTTTTTGGTTTTTCAGTACCCTATGACAGACAGGTAGTGCAGTATACATTTATTGGGTACATGGTAATCAATATATTTACCACAGGTTTGCCACCAACATTACTTAGCTCATACTGACCAGTTGTACAAACCAGCTTGTGTTAGTCCTTTAATCTTTTCCTGTAACCAACTTAAACACTTATTCATACCCAGAATATACAGAAGCTATCAAACAAACTGAAGTAGCAGCACAGCATACTCGACAAATATTCCGTTAAGTCTAAGTGACAGAGTACTTTCTACGGCTATCAGATTAACATTTTAATAAAGTGTTTTTCAAAACAAAGGAACTTAAGCTCTGTAAATATTGCTATCTAGAAAAAGAACACTTGGGTTGCAACTTTCCTGGCTGGGAAAAAAATAATAATTTGTAAACAGGTTGGGTCACTCAGCACTACATTCTTACAAATTGATAAAGCAGGCTTCTACACGTTGGGGTAATCCAAGGTGAACACATTTTGCAGAGGCCACAAACAAGAGCTATCTGTCTTCTGCCAAAGAAAAGAAAATTGTTCTCCAAGTGTTGTGGGGAGGAATGAATCTTATAACATATTCTAACCTCAAATGCTTTGATGACGTTCTAGAGCTAAACTAAAGGGGGACAAGGTGTCAAGTGATCTTAGTTGTCTCCTTTTGGAAGAGGCAAATCTAACTTCCTTTATTACTGAAAAGCATTATAGTAGCTACTCATATTAACTCTGATCATTCAAATGTAGGGCATCTCTTTCCAGTCCATCTAGTACCTTTGGCTCCAAACTCATAACTCAAAAATAAGGCATCTCCTTATTCAAATTCACCTGTGTAAGCAGGTGCAGTCCATGGGAGTCAAGGGATTTGTATCCCCCTACTATATACCAGTATGATTTTGGAATATTTTACATAGCTGCCTAAATATGGATTTAGGAGCCTAATTTTCAGCACCCAGGCTTGAAAATTTTCACTCTAGTTAAGGGTATTAATTCAGAGACAGCATTCCTAGCTGTTCAGGGTGCTTTCACAGTCAGATCAAAGGACTTTGGCCCCAATCCAATGCTTGCTGAAGTCAGTGGGTGTCACTGGATTGCACCTATACAGTCCTAGATGAAAGTGGTCCAGTACAGGTTTAAGTAACTACATTCTTTCACTTTGCCTATATAAAAAAACCTGCTCGGTTAACTTGTACAACTCTGAGTCTGTGCTGTGGATTATATCTTGACTTTCCACAAACCAGCAAAAGGGCAACCTATATACTGAGAACATACACCTTCAAAGGTTCTAATTAATGAAGTTTTAGGATGTCAACATAATGTAGTACTCTAACTTTTTCTTCAGAGGGTTGAAAGCAATACTACAGGTTCGTAATAAAAACAAAACCAAATCACATATCATAAGGCTTATGAAATTCAATGCGTGTGCACCATAGATCATATTAAGATATATGTGCAATCAAAGGTTAATGCCAGTCAACTTTTATGGCACATGCTTGCTTCTTAATAAAAAAGTAGGAAGTATTTGTCCTGCTCGACTCAGCACTGGTGATCACAAAATGGGTGCGCTGAGCATTTTGGATGGGTGCTTATTTTTATGAAAGGAATATAAATCAAAGTAGCAAAAGAAACCAGATCAGCTGTATACTCTTGTGTCTATAGCACCAGCAAGTTCTCTTCTAAACATAAAGACAGGATTTTGCAGGGTGCCTCCAAGAACATTTTCACTCTTTATCCCAGAACGATAAGGCTTCCACTGATCATAACATTCGTGTGTTGAAGAAAAATTGGTTAATAGTCATATTTAAAAAATGAAATGAGTTGAACTCTAATAGACTTTAAAGACAATGAAAAGTCCTATGTGACAGACAATAATGAAGAGTAAAGTTTTATATGAAGTGTAATATATAGTACAATAGAGAGACATATTCTGCAGAGTCTTCTCCTTGGCCTGTTGTCCATTTTCTATATTTTTGAAATTAATTATCAAAAATGCAATTGTTGTGTGATGTAAAATATGGCAAAGTATATTAAAATATGTCACAATTGAATCAAAATATATATAAATATTCTGCTTTTAGGTTTGAAGATGGCAAGGAACAAGTAGATTATAAGAAGTTTGTCAATGGGCTGAATTGGAGAGAGAATCCAGTTCCGACTTTCCAGACAATAAAGGTTCCTATAAAGGTAAAGTTAAGACGTTTAAAACAAAAAAGCAGTGCACAAAACCTGAAAGCCCCTTTCATGCTGCCGCTGATGTCGTTCAGTCAAAACATATTCATATCATTGATTTATCCAACAAAGAATATCTGGGACTCAATCTTTATGGATCTTGTCTGGGTTTTTCGAGCAGTTTGTTTCTGTTGTGAAGGATTGGGCGAAGCAGAGAACCAGTGTAAGGCACGGGAACTCTGTAACTCTGTTGTGCACAGTGGATGCCACATCTCTAATGGATTTCTAGGGAAATACAGGAAGGAAAAGGGCTGTGCTGTCCTGTGAACAAGGGCGTGACTATCAGGTGCTCACCCTTTCTATTACACAAACCTTATGTTCAGAAGTCACAATTATCAGGAAAGTCTACAAACTCCACTGACATTGCAAAATGTACCTACAATTTTCTATAACTCTGTGGAAACTCGCACAGAATACACCACTTCCTTGGTAGGTAGTGGGAGTAGTGTGGAGAAATCAACTAATATGTCTCTGTCAGCCTAGTACTTAGGGTAAGTAAAAATGTCATTTCGGGAAACGGCAAAGATTAAGCTGACCTGGCTGTCTTGTGCTGGTGTGAGAATAGAATGGTTTAAAATAGCATTGTGCATAATCCAATCAAATTGATTTTTTTTAAATGTCATAGCAAAGAAATCCAAAGCATCTTAGCGCGCGTATAACATCGCTCTTCTGATCCAGCCCTTGACTGCTGATATTGAATGTGTTTCATTTAGTCTCCTCTGCTTCTACTGGTTTAGAAGCATAGGGTTCAGTGCATTTTAAATTCAGCAGCTGCATATTTTCACTAGTTATATGCAAGTGCTGTGTTTTCATCCTGACAGCATAGTGGCTTCACTACTTGCTCACTCTTCTGGAGCCTATAAAACTGTCTATAGGGGCTAGTGAGGGCACAGTGCTGCTGAGTTGCTAAGCTTTCCTTGGTGTCATTTTCTTGGACTCCTTAATTAGGAAAAAATTTCTTGTATGCATCTAATTAAGATCCTGTACATATTTTTACAACATCCACCTTATACTGGATATGTTTCAGATTTTAAAAGTGTGTGCTCCATGTTTCGATGAGGGCACTTTTTGAACAGGGAGTTCGGAATTCTACTCAAAGATAGTACTCAATGATTATGCTGTGATAGCATCCAGTGATGCTTGTCAGGATTAGGGCACTGTTGTACTAGGTGCTGTGCAAACAGACGTAGATGCAGTTTCCGACCCAAAGCACTTACAAAACTAAGAGGATGAGCACCATATGAAGGGGTGGTGATAAAAGAGGCAGAAAAATATACAAATATGTTGGCTTGTTATTTATTTCATATTTTTCTCCGAGCTGTATTGGCTGCTTGCCCAACTGCCTCAGACTAGCAATAGAGGACTGACTTATTTCTTGTAGGTGGTATGCCTGAAGTGAACCTTGAATAGGGGGTGGAGGACCTGAGTGGTAGTGAGGAGAGGCAGTGTGTTCAAGTTTGTAGTCGTAATAAGCCAATCAGTGGCTGTGATCACAGCTTGCCACTTTGCCTCACTGTTATCAGATGACAGTGTTTTGTAGGCATCGTGGCAGAGGTGATTTGAGGGAGGATTGGTTTTATGGATTTTGGCAGGGAATTTTTCCAGTGTACATGGGACAGCAAGGGAGAAAAGACAAAGGCATTTGTGAACCAGGACGTCAGTCAGGGTTGGCATCTTTAGTGGAACAAAGGCTGTGATCAATATAATAAAATATCAGGGATAATTTGGGCAGGGTTACACTGTAAAGGTCAGGAAAAGACATTTGTGTTTGCACTGGAGCCAGTGGAGGGGCTTACAGAAAGTGAGCTGACAGAGCTACAGGCTAGGAAGACCATCTTAGTGGCAGCACAGTGAACGGACTTGAGGGGAGCAAGGTTGCAGACAAGGTCAAAAAGATGGAAGTTGTTGGTTGTATTCTCATTTTATTATTTGCAGTACCGTAGTGCCTTAGAGTCTCAGTCCTGGACCAGGACCCCATTGTGCTAAGCACTTTGCAAACACAGAACAAAAAAACCCAACAACAATCCCTGCCCCAAGCCACAGAGGTGTATTTAGTTATCTGCTAGATAGGGGAATCACTTCTGTATTAATTGTTAAAAAAAAAAAGGCTGTAAATTACATAACATACTGAGATATCCTGAACTATAGTACATTAACAAATAAGTTAGTAAATTATGTCCAAATTGGCTGTGGTGGCATTATTTATTCAAATTATTATTTTGTTGGTTAGCTGTAATATATATATATAATAATGAATTTATTTTAGATGAGTACATTTTAATGAAAAGATGAGTAACAAAAGAAGAAAGAGAAGATACCAAAGGGAATGTAAATCCTTTTATTGATTCTTTGACTTTCTCAGCTGAATCTTTATCCGAGCTGTGATTTAATATGCACTACAGTAATTTTGTCTAGGTGTAAAATGATTATATTTGACAAACGAAAATTTCAGTTTGTATTCTTACTCAGTGATTTAGTCCTGAAGTTTTGATCTTCTAACTTCCCTTTCTTCTTCGTTTTGTCTACTAGTTTGAAAGCTGACAATCCCTACAGTGTCTTGTTCTCTTAGCTGACCTACATATCTTTGAAGTATAGGTGTCTAACTGAACAAAACAGTACACTAGTCTTTAATTTTTTTTTTTAATTGGGCAGAAGTGGAGATGGAGGGATATTTTTAATTAAAACTTCAGCAGCATTGATCAAAATCGATAATACCATATTCTTTAGGAAGATATGCTTTCCAAATTTTGTTTTTTTCCCACAGGTGATTTGCATGTAGAAATGAAATAACTTGCTTAACATTATTTTGTGACATTTCTAGTTATTTTTGTTTTCAAAATCGAGTTCTAAGTTTGTCCTCTTGTTTATCACTTTCAGTATGAAGATGACTGGAGTGGGCAGCCACCATCCCTTCCAGTGAAAAGGATCAAATATTTACCCCTAATACAGGATGTTTTTGGCACTGAAGAATAATCTGGTCTATGCAGGTCACTTCTTTTGAATTACTGTTGCAACTTCACCAAGCGTATCTGGACAGATACTGTAAACTTTCCTTAAAAAATAAAAGAATCACAGATGTAGATTTTATTGAATGTAAATGTCTTACTCCAATGTAGAAATATAGTTCATGTATTTTTGTAATTCTTTCAAAATACAAAGTACTGTACTGTAAGTACATGAGCACAAATAAAAATATCCTTTAAGCTGAGCTTCATGTTTGGTTATATGTAGAATGCACAAATATTCAGAAGTCTTACAGTGAGAATCAAATATAGCAAAGTGTGACTGACCCTAAACCATTCTCATCTGCAAACAAACAACAATTATCACTGACAACATTAAGTCAGACTATATCGGCACAATAATTTAATATTCTCTTCCATTTTTTTTCATGCTGCTTAGTTTTATGTTGATGTATCCTTGCTGAATCTAAAGAGTTGTTTATGTCAAAGCCAGTTAGTTTATGGAGGGGTTCTAGCAAAGCATAACATTTCCTGGTATCAGAGATAATTGCAGCCTACCCAATATAGAAGTAAATATCTTGCAAGTGTAACACAGAAACTCTGAGCTCTTGATTTTTGCTTTACATACAACCTAAATCGATCAATGTCAAAACTTATTTGGGGAATCTGTGTGAAATGAATTGGTGGTTTTATTCCAGTCTTAGTGAACGGGTGTCCTCAGTGTAAAACAGCAATTTCTTATCTGAAACGAATTGATACCCTGCTCATCGGTCAAGATTGTGATGATTAAGTGGAGTTCCTGTCAGTACTTTGTACGTATATAGCACTGTACGAGTTCAAAGCCATGTTTAGACATGACTTCCTTCATTATCACTGCAACCCTCTGAGCTGGTTTAAGAAGGGTGGGGAAGCTGAGGCAGAGACGTGGAGAGACTTGCCTGAGGCAATAGTGAGTCAGTAGAAGAACCGGGATAAGAACTCAGAAGGTCTGACTCTCAGCTCTGCACTAGTATTTTCTGGTTACTTTTGTGAAATTATCAAATTCTTTGACTGAGGATCACAGGTTTTTATCTCAAATTACAATTCAAGGAGAAGGACAAGTGCTTAATTTAGAAAGACAAATACTTAGTTTATTTTATGATTCTGTATTACAAACAAGTTTAATAGATTATTTAAATCTGATTTGTTTTGTGGTCATACATTTTAAACATAGATTAGACTCCATAATGTCATAGATTCCAAGGCCAAAAGGGGCCATTGTGATCATCCAGTCCAACGTCCTACAGGCCACAGAGCTTCCCAGAATTAATTCCTGTTTGAACTAAAGCATATTTTACAGAAAAAACATCCCATTTTGATTTAAATATTGCCAGTGATGGAAAATCCACCACAACTCTTAGTAAGTTGTTCCAAAGGTTAATTACCCTCATCATTAAAAATGTGTGCCTTATTTCCAGTCTGAATTTGTCTAACTTCAGTGTCCAGGGATTGGATCTTGTTATACCTTTATCTGATAGATTGAGGAGCCCTCTATTACCACATTTTTGTTCCCTGTGTAGGTACTTATAAACTGTGATCAAGTCACTCCTTAAGCTATTTTTGACTTGAAAATGCCTTCTCACATGTCTGACAAGATCTCTGTGTAGATAAGTAACAAGACTTGTTTTTCTTGGAAAGAAAGTTTGAGAACTACCATCTTTCTGTCTTTTGACTATTTTGTAATGCTGTTCTGTGTATTTTTAGTAATACTCACTGAATTTCCCCCCTACTTCTGTCTGTGCCTTCTTTTCTTTCTCATGCCCTAGGCAATATGGATAGCCACAGAAAAATCTACTAGGAATGGTGCATAGCAGGTTCATGTAAGGATTTTCATTCCTTGCCACCATGTTCACAATGCACCTGGCAAAGTTGTGTGGAACTACATAGTACAAATAATTTCCACCAGATCTTCTGTTCACAAGTGGCAATGAAGAGGCCCCGGCCAATCATCAGCCAGCCTTATTGTTTGTATAATGTAACATAAAGCATACAACCCCCCTGACTATTTCAACCCCTTAATCCTGCCACCAGCTTCCTCTCTCTCTTCACATTGCTAATGAGATGCCTGAATGAAGACCATATCATAAGATTATATTTCCAGATGGCATAAGGCCACAACTTTAAAGCACTTATCTCATAAAGTGGGAGGCAGTCCTTGCCATTGATCTTAACGAACAGTCTCTGGAGAAGAGCCTCCCTCATATCCTAAATATAACTTTTGTCCACAGACATCCCAGCTTTACATGACAGTAGCTAAGAGATGCACACTGAGGTACTGCCTCACCCCACTATGCTGACTGGATCTTGTAAAGTACCCAATGTTGACTTACTAGCTCAACCCAGTACCTGAGAATGTGTCAGGGGCCATAGTGGGGCAGCATCAGAAGCCAAGACAGGGTTAGAGTCAGGAGCCAAACCAAGGGTCAGGGCCAGGGTGGAGTCGGTAGCCATGCCAAGGATTAAGCCAGAATCAGAATTCACACCGAGGGTCAGGCCAGAGTCAGTCACTGGAATTAAGGTGAGGAAGCAGGAGCAAGGAGCAGAACCAGCTGAGGGGGCAGGAACTAGGACCAAGGTATGGTAACAGGGACAAGGGTCAGGAACTTGATATCAGGAGTCTGGTCAGCAGCAGACCTGGCAACTAGTTGCTGAGACAAAAGGTCAGACAGGAACGGGAAACTTTATGCTTGGTGGTGTCCAATCAGCAGTCTGCTGCTAGTCTCCTGAGCCAGCTGAGTCAGTGAGAGTAGTCTGTGGTGGTGAGGCGTTAGCTGCACTTCCCTCATGTAAGCTTGTGGCACAGAGACAGGCTTTTGCTTGGCACGTCCCCCTTTTTCCCCCTCCCTGCCCCTGGCCTGGGTTCAAGAGCCACGGTACCTGACAGAATGGGAATTCTACATATTCCTCAAAAAAGCTGCTTCAGCCAAATAACTTGTCATATGAGAGCAAGGGCTACCTGCTACCAGGTGCAGCTAATGCATTGCTAAGCTGCTGTCTCCCACAACATCTTCAATCCGTATCTGTTTGTCTGCACTAAAGATGTCTGTACATCAGACGCAGGCACCCATAAACAGTGTCATCATGAACCAGCATCAACTTACCATGAACATGAGTAATGTTCCTCATCTTATAATATTTTTCCATGCCCTGCTCAGTACACCAGCTCTCCTGGACAGCAGTGCCAACTGTACCACCCTCACGTACATCCAGATCAGTGCCAATGACTGCCTGTGCAATTCACTCTCCTTCATGCTACCACGTCATTTTTGCCCACATGAGTGAAGATAGCGTTGAGCTCACTCTTCTTCATTATTACATCAGGTGTCAATAGAAGGAGCTGATTCCATCTCATGCCAAGGAGGGCCTCCCCCACCCCCCGCACCAAAACAAACTGATAGACCCTCTCTTTGGTCTGTCTTTTAGCTCAATAGGCAATTGAGTATCCCCGGGTACAAACTTCCCATGGTGGATCTACAAAGATCTTAATACCATGATGTCTGAAGCTTCAGAAGATTTAGTCACTCAACAATAATAGGAGAGAAATGTCCCTTTTTCAACAATAGCAACTTGCCAGCTTATTTCTGGTTAAACACCATCAGATGCTCCCACGGTTCCTGATAAGGAATTACAGAGCCATTAGAATAACTTTTCTCATCTGGGTGATCCAGCAGTCGGGAGAATAAAACTAGTATCTTGTCGGGAAGGAAGAAAGAGGAAGACATTCCATCCAGGTATAGCATATTAAGGTTATATATTATATAGGCTGTTACTGTACACAGCTGGATGGTCTGAAACATCTGGCAGTTTTTGTTTTGTTTTGGAATGTGTTATCAATAAATAAATTGGCTGTCCTCAACTGCCCTTCAGCTGAGCCATCTGTCCGCTTCCTCTCCCCCTTCTTTAGCTAATAGTTTTACACTGAGAATTAGCTTTAGTAAAAATTGGAGAAGCCAGTTCAGAGTCAGCCGCTTCTCAGGACCATGGTGTAAGCCAATGGTTAGCAACTTGGTAGAAATACCCTTTAACAGTACAAGTTCATAGTGTTAACTACGGTAGTTTAGAAAATTTCCTCATTGAAAGGGAAAACTGTTAGAAGAATGACGTTGTCTTGAAGGTTCAGTGGTACAAACTTTCCACTTGCATGTATTAGAGGAAACTCAGGGCTCTCAGTTTGGTCACCATGATCCATAAGCTCACTGAAGTCAATAGAAATACACCCATTGTCTTCAGTGAGCTTTGAATCAGTTTCCAGCTGTAGTATCCATAGATAAAATTCTTGCTCTATTGAAGTCAACAGCAACGCTCAGATTGACTTCAGTGGAGTCAGGTTTTCTCCTTAACTGTGTTGTGCTTCTAGACCCCAGTTCACCAGAGCATTGAAGCGTGATCCTAAGCCCATCACTATTTAGCAAAGCAATTTAAGCATGTTTTAAAAATCTCATTGAACGCAGTGCAGCAGACACACGTGCTTAAATGCTTTGTTGAACTGGGATGGGCTGCTGAATCGAGGCCCTGATGAATTTAGTCACTGTAATAAAAATACATTATATTAGAAGAGAGGATAGAAAGGAGGTATTATAGAAGTGTGTGCGTGCCTGTGTGTGTGTTTGGGTCTGCACTCATGTGCATGTGCTATAAGTCATAAGTTATTACTGTATTTTTTTCATAGTATAAGCCAACAATTAGCAATTAAATTCCCATTATGGGATCATGTTGGTAATTGTGATAAATTGAAACTATGTAACTGCTTTAAACTGTTCTCTTAACTAACCCAAATACTGTAATACTTCTATAATTTAGAGATAATATCCCCATTAGTACTGTTTATGACTCAATAAACAGCTCCCAAAAGTTAATAAATGCCAAAGCTGTAAACACCAAGACTATTAATGCAGTAGAATTTCTGTGCCTCCCTCTTTTGTTGGTGGTCTAGATATAGCAAAGGGAAATGCTATCTCAGGAAAAACATTTATTCTGGCTATATAAATATAAATGAATTGTCTTAAAACCCATCTGGAAAGCTCCCATCCTCCCTATGTCCCAGGTGGTCTGGCAACAGTGATGAATTCTGAATTTGTCTGCAGGCAATAGGAAAATCTTCCTTTTTAAATAAAAGAAAGAGGCTTAGTTTTAAAAGCTCTGATGACGTCTTCACCTTGTCTTTCCCCTCTGTGGAAAGTGGGAACAAAAATCCCCTCCACTGAGATTATTCAAGTATGTCCATTTAAAAATAAATAAATAATAATAAAAAAAACCCACCACCAGTAGTGTCTGGATTTTTACATCTCTTTAACCGTTTTGCTGCCAGCATTCTTCCATTTTGATGGACAGATGGATTCGATGGAAGAGAGTCTGTGGGCGTCGATGGCAGCCTGAAGGTTAACACGGGCAAAGCTTTTCTGTAGTAGGAACTCCTTTGGATTCAGAGCTGAGGGAGTGATTAATGAAGTCATTTGCAAACAACACCAACCCTTTGCTTTATCTAAAAAACAAATGCATTGAAATATGTTTTGAAAGATGCCAAGACTCTATTTAATTAAATAATCAGTTGTTCAATAATCAGCCAACTGTACCAAGGGAGTTTTTTGCAGAAGTACATTAATTTTGTGTACATGTTTGAATTCATCAAAATAGCTGAATGTTTTGGCCTCTGCAGCTGAATTAATCCATTTCTGCATGAAAAGCCAGAGTGTATGCAATGGATCAATTTCTCTCCATCCCCCCTCTCCCACATACTTCTTGTCCTGCTTATGTAACCACTGTTTTAATTTAATTTTTTCCCCATCGTTTCATAGCTTCTATTCTGTTACTTTTTGTGAGAGTCTGTTTCAGAGCGGGATTGTGTCTCAAATGGCTATTGAGATACATGCTTTTGACCTCTGTGCTATTGCATTTGTCACCTTTACGTCTATGGGGTGGGGTGGGTGTTGAAGGCTTCCAAAGAGCCAGTTATCATGCAGACAGAACCTCCACAAATATCGCCATCAAATATTTTTCTGTGCAAGTGCAATTACCCGGAAACAAATGTATTCTCTGTTGGCTTTAGATCTATTCTAATGTAACTATCCTCTTTATTTTGCTCTTGGGTTATGTTTCAGGAATAATTGTAGCTAACAGTGGTGTAATCCCTAAGCAAACATGCAAATGCATTTCAACACTTTCCATATGGCACACGCACTGATATTTTATGGCCACTCAGCAGATCCAGAGATGCACCCACTGATTCCCTGTAGGAAAGCACAAAATGAAGAAACTAAAACCCACTGAGGCAAAATCAGTTTTTCAGATTAGAAAAACAAGAGACCCGGCACCCTAGTGGAGCAGAGGGCTTTGTCTGAAGAGGCAATCCTAATGGTCATTAAGTCAGTGGCAGTTTTATTATTGATTTCAGTGTGAACAGGATCTGACCTTAATTCAGCATAAATGGGTCTTATTTTGCTGCCTCCCTTCACTCACAGCATCATACACTGTACATGATATAAAAATGGATTGTGACTCCAATGAAAGCCAGAGCTCACAACTGACAGAGGGCTCTTAAGTAACTTTAGGAAAACTAGCCCGGGATAGTAAAAGCAATAATTCCTATCCATCAGAGAACATTCTTAAAATGCTCTGCATATATATTGGTGAATGGTACAGTGCATCACACACATCAGCCTAAGAAAAGTCTATACATTGGTCTGTAAAGCCTATTATACCTGCAGGTCTGCAACAACAGCACTGAAGTATAGGGAAATGGTAAAGTGACAGACAAATGTTCATATATAAAAACCTCCAGTGGGAGCAGAACCGAGGACTAGAATCAGTTCATTATTTCAAAATAGTCCTTAATTTAAGCAGGCAGGCATGATGTTACATGAGTTACAGAGAAGAAGAATACTGGACTCGTCAGGGTTATGCGTTTTTTAACAAAATATATACATTTAGGCACTGCTCCAGGGCCCGTTGAAGTCATTGGAAAGATTCCTGTTGACTTAGCCAGCTTTGGATCAGGGCCTTTACTTACATCGATAATCATTCTGTTGAGGTTTAAAATTAGGATTGTGGTGACCTCAATGCCCTATTCTTTAAATCATTGAGCACTTTTTGGGAAGCCCAAACTGCCACTGGTTTCTTGGAGAGAGAGGTCCACGCTTTTCTGTATTTCTTTTCCTTCCTTTATCAATAAGCACTTTTGCATGAAAACACATGTGTGAGGGGGTGCATCCTCTGTTGTGAAGCAGGGTTACAAATCAAAGGCAATTGTGTCTGTTACCTTCTGGATTATCAGTAAAATGGTATCATGATATTTTTGGAATATTTACTCTCCTCTGGAAAGCCTCCTGGGTAAGCTTTTCCATGCTAGTGGGGTACATAGAGCTGTACATGGATTTATAGTGTTGATGTTAATGCCACACATGTTGGAAAGCAGAATCAAGCCTTCAGCATGTAGCTGTCAAGTGACTGATACCCTCCTCTTGAGGGCCTTGCTGTTGGTGAATTCAATTTTGTTTTTATGTAATGTTTCTATCATGGGGTGACTGGACCCTTTAAGGGAAAGAGGTTCAGCTCCCCTGTGATGGAGTAGGTGGCCCTGATGAGGGACAAATGATAATATCAGGAAGGGCAGCTAAGGGAGTGAGGAGGGGGAGCCCAAAGGGGCGAGAGAATGAAGATGTTGCAGATATAGAAAGCTCTTCAGGTTCTCCCTGTGAACAAGGAGGAAGGGGTTGTCTAGAGTGGAGTGGCTTGGGCAGGGATCCCAGGATGTGCTGGTGAAAGGAGACTGTAGGAAGCCCTTAGCCTCTGGCAGGGATCCCCGGATCTAGGCATAGAACATGAAAGGAAGGAACTCTAAACATTCAGCAGAAAGCTATGGTGTGTGAACTAAGAAAAGTAACCTCTGGATCAGTGGGGTCCTGGCTGAATGCCTTGAACAAAAGGGGAATGACTCAAAAAGGTCTGGACCCATTGAATAACTGTCTATACTACAAGCCTTTTACAACATGTAAAAGCCTATACGAATCATTGGAGCTTTGTTTATTTATCTTTTTTTTGTTTTTGTTTTGTTCCAAGAAACAGTGATAGCCTGAGGAAAAGGCGTCAAACTGGACTTGAGACTTGGTGTTGGTTCTTCTGGTTTGGTGTGACAGGACAAACCCATGGGAAGAGGAGAACCTAAGGGTGGATTCACTTGCATCATTGTGACTGGCCTGAGGTAGGCGCTCCAGGATGGTGAGCTGGTGACAGTTGTATTGGTTAAACATTTAGGATTACTCTGCTATCTGTTGTCAAAAGGCTTTCACATGCTCCATTGTCGCATGCACAGCATAAGTTAGAGGACAATATAGAACTTCTTTTTATTTAATATTGCTGTTGTTCACATCAACTCTTTAACTGGTTCCACATTTGCTGCACTGAGTTGGTATCACTTAAGGATAGCAAGCAGCCTGCCATCATTCTGGAAGCAGACTGTGTATTTTCATAACCAAAGCATGAAAACCAAACTTAAACAGTGTCTACAGTTTACAGCACAATGTACAATGTAAGTCATTCTTGGACCTACTTTTTATAATGTTGCATTTATTTTTGTAGCACTGATAATAAGTTGAATACTACACCAATTCAAATGGATTTACATTTAAACATTGTAGCATCCAATCCTTGTGCATCCCAGAACATTCTGTACAGTATAGTGGTTTAAAAGTGCCAGTGTTGCCACAGTGAGATTTCAAAAATGGAAAGTTACCAGACATTAACAAAGTGAAATACAGGGGCTTAAAATACATTACAGTCCTACACTGAAGACAGGATCCCACTTGTTCACAATGAGTTTCATTAGACAATGGGCCAGATTTCACCAAGGACTTTGCCTGACTTCTCAGCAAGGACATCACCAATTAAAACACTAGTTAATGCAAGCCAGGCATTAACTGAACATTCTTAAATAAAACTAACAGGGAGTCCATGGTCCAATACAAGGTGTTTCTGCAGGTGCTGGAACTGGGGAGCTAGAATTGCATTGCCATGAAGCTGTGCAGTGTGCTGTAAAAGTGTAAAGAAACCCCCTCCAGCCCTGCCCAGATGTCAGCTGCATGAATCACCCACAGTGATTCAAGTCAGGCTTGTGTGCTTCAGAAGTGATGGCAGAGGTAGTGTTAATATTCTGGTGACCTTTATAGCCAGCAGTGAAGTCCCTTGTTTTGTGAATGAGGCTGAGCACAGTGTATTGGTGGGCTCGGTCATGAAAGAAAATGTGACAGGAGTTATTTACACATTATTCAGCCTTGATCAAAAAGTTGTTCCTTTAAAGAGGAACTCAAGTGATGCAGTCTTTTATTATTGTTTGACCTTGAGGTGCATTGTATTCATCCTTTATCGGCTAGGCAGCAGAAGGAATTGTTCAAGTTGCATACACAAAACTTGTGAACAAAGGAAAGCCTAGAGATGCACAGGTCTCCCAAACATGTGTACATGTGAACTTTCACTCATGGGAGAAATGACATTGATCTAGTGAAAAGTCAGGCACATGCCTCTCTGAACTGAGCCTTAGTGTTCTGACACCCAGTTCTGAGAACATACTTTGCACAAAGACAGAAGTGGCAGTTTTGTTATGATTTACTACTTGTATTCTAGTAGCACCGAGGGGGTCTCGCAAGCTTCTAGGTGCTTTACAGCTACACAGTGAGAAACAATCCACATCCCAAAGATCTCACAATCTAAATAGACAAGACAAAGGAACCAGAGAGGTGAAGTGATTTGCATGAGGTCATAGTGATAGTGCTGGGAATAGAACCCAGGTCCCCTGCATCCTCGTCCAGGGCCCAAGCCACTGGGTCACACGGCCTCTGGAGTTAACATGGCATCCTCAGAAATGAGCTGAGTGTGTTGTGCAACAGGCCATTTTCTCTCTCAAATGATATGTTGTGTCAGGCATCAGGAGTTGTTTTGGTTTTAAGGTCATCTCACTTCCTCTGTGTCCTTGCTGCACGGAGAGTCTGCCACATCTTGCAAAAGGGTGTTGGGTGGGGGTCGTGGTTCACCTGCATTCCAGAGTGGGCAATGAGCCTGGGTCTCCCAATCCACAGAGTGCTTGAGAGCCCCAGTGGAGTCCCCACAAATCTCAGGGCCTCAGTGGTACTCACTGGATCTCGTAGAACCTGTCGGCCATGCGGGAGCCTTGCTGGCACAGGCTCCCCTGTTGCACTTGAGCCATTAGTGAGGGCAAACAGTGCTGAGAAGTTATGTGCATAAGATAATACTGATCTTTGTGGGCTGATCCTTATAGGTTTGAGGGATGATGCCACAGTGAGTCTCTGTAATCAGGCTTGACTCACCCCTCCCCGCCCTGGCACCTCCCTTTGAAGCCACAGATTGTCAAATACATGGCGTTTTATGGGGTGAGGTGGGGGTCTGTGAGATTGGAGAGAAGAGGGCTGAGGCCACAATGGCTCTTCCCCCCGTCCCTTTGACAGAAAGTTGGCCAATGGGTTAGTGTTATTTTACTTCTGTTCCTTTTTTCCTGTCAAAGGAAAATAATTGGGACCAACTCATCATCATATACTCTCTACTCGGCAGTGCTTCTGGGATCGGGCCTTTAAAAAACAAGCCATGCTTAAGACTTCAAGCAAGCCAAGTGTGTATTTTAAATCACATCTATATTCATAAGCTGCGGAGACATGAATTTTCAGATCTTCATTCAAAATGAATGACGTCCCTCTTGGGCAAAGAATGCAACACACCTTTCTTACAGAAATATAATCCAAAGGGACTTGTCTTAATTAAATTGACCAGTGAGAAGGAAATAAGGGTGCAGGATAAATATTTGTACCATGCACAGTCTAATTTATCACAGCTTTAAAAGGGTCCTTAAGGCTTGTTTTTCTTTGCTGAAATGTGATATATGTAGCTATAGTTCTCATTTATAATTTAATTTATCGCAACTGGGAAGTGGTGTAAATGAGGGGGAGTAAATATTCCCACACCCCCAAGATATTTGCACTTGCACAAAGTTTCCTAGGTCACAGAGCTGGGGTTGCAGGGAGGGGCATGGCCCGACCACTTTGAAGCAGTCGTCCCATAGTAAATCAGTATGGCTGCTGCTGGAGTGGTCTTGAAGCATCACTCTGGCTGTGTGGTCGCAAAGCCACTGAAATTTGACCCAGCCACCCCTCCATACAGGCGTAGTGGTATCTGGGCCAAATTTCAGTGAGCGGCATTGAGATCTGGCATACGGGGTCACAACGCCACTCAAATTTGGCCCGGCTGCCCACCCTCCAGACAGAGGGTTGGCTGGGCCAAATGATGGTGTGACTTGGTGCAGGGGGAGTTGTGCCCGAACAGCAGAGTGCAGGGGAGTCTGCCAAGAGCATGACTCCCTGGTGGCACCAGCTCATGCACTGTGTGGGTAAGAGAGGAGAAGGCTCCCTGGCTGAGGGAGATCCAAGGTCCCTGCAGGAGGACAGGGATGAGCGGGGACGAGAACAGGGTCCCTCCTGGGGGGCCTGGAACAGAATTTGCCCCCAAGAAATATCTGAATTGCCACCACTGCCTCCTGAGATTCCCCCGTTATGGGAATTTTCTAGTGAGTGAGATGCGGCAGCTGAGAAAACTGCAAAGCAATGATGAGCAGTCCTGAAAACCAAACCACAAATGACCCTTTGCCTCCGCGGTATCTGTGGTGATGCCTGTTAAAGCCCCAATTCTGCAAGGCATAGAAGCAAGTGCCTAACTTAAAGCACAAGACTGGTTGCGTTGATTTCAAGGGTACTGCTCTAGTGCTTAAAGTTAGGCATGTGCTTAAGCACCTTGATGGAATGAGGCCTTTATTGTTAGCACCAATTCCTATTTTTTATGTTTCATATTTTTTGAAACTGAAAACATTTTTACACTTGTTTACTGACTTATTTGTCTACCTAGCTAGTCTTGTCTCTCTCTCTGTATTGTATATCAGGTCAAATTTTAAAAAGGGTCTGAATCTAGATACCAATTTTGTGACTGTAGATAATTAAAATTGTGAACAGTTATGCTCAAGCAACATAAACTAAGCCAAAGAAAGGCCACTGTCATTCCAGAAAAGAGAGCCCACTCAAGGAGTTTTAACTGCATAATTATAGCATTATAATTATACTGGTATAGTAATGCCAGTAAATTTCCATGTGTAGACAAGTTCTTAATTGTGGGCTCAAACCACATCATTTACTGCAGATGTCTAACTACATGATAACTTCTGCAGATTTAGTCCAAATACTGTCATTTGCATCCACTAAGTTTTGCCCAAAAGAGATTGCAAAAGCAAAATTCTGAGTGCAAAATTAGAGACTGTTTAAATGTCCAATTAAAAATGCAAAGACCTAAGTTAATGGAAACATTAAGGGAGCAAAGGAAATGTAGGAAATGCAACTTCTAAATGTTTTAGGTGAATTGAATTTGGTTCACTTGATATAAGAAGTTATGCTTTCAACAGCAAAGTGAGTAATCAAAACTTTAACCCATCCACAGTGCATACTTGTAGTCATTTCGATTACTAATTACATCTCAGATTTAAACCATATTTTTTCAAACATAACAAGTTGAGTATTTTTCATTGAGAACTATGGACGTACCATGCTGATAACTAAATACAAAAAAACCCCGTCTAATTCTAAATAAACAAATTGTTCCCCTTGAACTAAAAAAACCCAAACCGAGATAATGTTGATACTGGGAAATGTGCATTTTTCCCCCTCCTGGATAATTCTAAAACAGCTGTAGGGGTTTTGTTCAAACTTCCCCCCAAAAGTTCATATTTAGGCTGAGACAAAAGTTTTGCTCCAAAGAAGATATGTTTACAGAAAGCTGTAAGAGGGAGAAGATGGGTTTATAATGGAAATTACATTTTGCTGCTACCTTACCTAGCCATCTTGCAATTTACAGTAATTTTTCTAACATTTGTTTGTCTTTAAGGAGAGCAGCTCTGATTTAGTGGAATCTGTGTTCTGCTGGGGGATAAACAAAATTCTTATTGACTACTCAGGATTTCCCAGTGTCCTGAAAGCTTCATGAGACAACAGGCTGGGTATGTCTACAACGCTGCTGGGACTGTTTCCCAATGTGGATAGACAGATATGTGCTAGCTCTATCATGCTAAAAATAGCAATATAGCCAGGGGTTGCGTGGGTGGCAGCTTGGGCTATCTACCAGAGTATGTACCCTGGGGTCTGGGTGGGTTTACAATCAGGAGGCTAGCCTGAGCTGCCCCCCATGCTACCCCTGCCTCCACTGCTATTTTAGTGCAGACATAGCCCTAGAGTTAAAAGTTGCCTAAAATTTTCCTCTTTAAAGAATTGCTCTTAGTTTCTGAACCTCTTTGGGGGACAAAAGTCCCCCACAACATAGTTAAGGTAACTTTTTTCTCAGTACTGGATGAAGGTGCTGCTTACAGTGGCTTATAACTTTGTCAGCTTTAACTGTTTGGGCGGAAATTCTCCATGCTAGACGTCTGCTTCTGGATGAATAATTTAGGAAAATGTCAGTGGAAAATGGTGAAGCCATTTCTGAGAATGCAGTAAGGAAAATAGGGATGGTTAAAATCTCCCTCCCCCACCTCCAGTCATGTCTTCAAAGAACTCTGATATCTCCAGGGGTTAAAGCAGAGACTTGAAAAGAGGCTGGAGGAGTAGTCCTGGCTCAGAGAGATGCATTTTTCTTGTCACCATAAAAAATCCACCGTCATTCGGCCAAGTTTTGAGCCTCTGAAAATGGCCATTTGTGACTGTCCAGAGCTTGTTAGAGACATGATGCTACATTACTGGAACATTCCATCAGCACTAATCATGCTCCTGCTCCAGAGCTTCCTATGTGCCATTGTAACCCATACACCTCCTGGGTGTGGTGTTCTGTCCCCTCTAATGGCACCAAGACCACTTCGAGATTAATGAGTCTGCCACAGCCTTAGCGAACAGCTATGGGGCTTTTAGCTCATGCAGTAGCGACTCATGTATTTAGCTCCAGAGGTCCCAGGTTCAATTCTGCCCGCCAACAACTGGCGTCTGTTGGTGTTACACCATCAGCGCTGAGTATGCTTCTAGCCCCCCATTAAAATGCCTACTTGGTGGGCACAAAGCTAGAGTGATAAATAAAGTGAATTATGGTGAATTTTGCTGCTGTTCTCACCACTGCTTTCCTCCTCTGGCAGAAGGAAATGGGTACTGGCTTTGGAGCCAGAGGCAATCATGAGTTCTAAGTTCAGCTCTTCCACGTATTGTTGTTAATAAGGAGGATATTATATTAGATTACAAGAACATAAGAGTGGCCATACTGGTCAGACCAAAGGTCCATCTATCCCAGTATCCTGTCTTCTGACAGTGGCTATTAAGAATGCAAAGTTAAGCATTCAAAAGTTAGGAAATACCAAAATTAAGGTTGTCCGTGCAATGTTAATTTGGCTAGTCTTTAACTAAACAATTATGTAGTATTTGTTCCAGAGGGCTTTGCCTCAATTAGGGCTTGACCCTACACTCCTTAAAGTCAGTGGTAAAGCTCCAATTCACTTTAATGGTGCAGCTTCAGAGCCTCAGTGGACAAGATGGACAGTGAATGAGGCAGAAGATTGCACGAAGAAAAAGGCTGCTATGTGTTAAAGACTCTGGACTGGAACCTAGGACAGCTGAGATCTTCTAGTCCTGGCACTGTGACAGACTCCCATATGTTGTTGGGCAAGACTTTCATAATGCATATGCATGCAAAAGGGGGTCAAATTAAGTTGTTTTTGTATGTAATTAGTGACATAACTATTCCAAGAGCATTAAGGAAAACAAGAACAGGAGAAATTCTTGCTACCCTTGAGAAGATTTGTGTGGTCTGTAACAAAAGTAGATCTTCATGTTAGCACTAGCCCTATCTTTCTTGAAGGATACTTAGAAGAGACCTAGGGCCTTTTGTACTTTGTTGATCTGCAGCTTACGACTTGCTTTGCATTGACTTGACCTTTTTTATTATATAATACAACCTTGAAGAAAGAAAAGCAAGCCTGAATCCTATGATTTATAGCTGGATATTTAGTTATTCTATCCGGGAGCAAGACCTAGTCCAAGAAACAAAATGATATTGTGTGCCCAGAACAAAAGACACACACTTAAGCACTAAATGTGTTTTTCTTGGAGCTCTCTCCCCACTGGCTTTAATTGGAAAACTGACCGTTTGCTCACCCCGTGGGTGTTTCCAAGCTCGTGTGCTTTTACTTTTAAATTTCTCTCTTGGAAAGTTATTCCCACTTTTATTCAGTGGAGCTAAATCACTGTCCCTGCTGCTCCGTGCCTAGTGAGAACCACACTGCTTCCATTTATGCTGAATAAAGAAACACCTCTTCAATAAATTAAGACAGAACTATGTGATGCAGGAGCATCTGGTGTTCCCTGGTCTGATTTATTTCTGCAGCAACACACACAACCCCAAGTGATAAATGATTCAAGGTAGATGGGCCCTTAGAGAGTAGGGCCATGATGAATAGTCAACAGTTGGCATCCTACATAACACTGTCTCCCTGTGGGCTCCCTAGGGAGGCAATAGGGGAAAAGAAGGAGCAAAGCTTTCGAAGGAAACAGCTGGTTGGAAAGTCTCCCTTTGAGTGAAAGATTACTTTGATCTTTAATGCCTTATTTCAGTAATGAGAAATTGGATGAGTAATCAGTTTGTGATAAATAGTGAATACTAAACTCACTTTCACCTGCAGGCTAGTCTGAGATGGGATGGCAACAAAGCAGAAAATTGACACATTTTTCACTAAAAAGGCTGGTAGCGTCCTTAAGGGATATCTCTGTTATCAGACCAATGTACTGTGGTTTCCAGGACATGGACATTTACAATATGTCCTTCCCCAGAACATAAAATATAGAATATGCTTTGTTATTTTCCTTAAGAAAGTCAGAAGTCCTGGTGAAGTATTTTAAGAATTGATGTTTGATGACATTGGGAACACAGCTCAGAAAGGGCAAATGTGAACACAGTCCCTCAATTATTCTGGCTACTTAGGATTTTCACTGCTCGTATTTTTGATGCCCAATAAATGAATGGCAAAATATAGTGGCAATAAGCCACTCAAATGTAAGTTCTTTAATTGATTCTGAAGCTTGTAGTGATGGTGAAGATCTTGCACTTAGTGAATCTGATAGTCATATTCATTACTGTTGGCATCCCAGTTCTGGGTGTGGAGGATAGGTCCATCAATGGCTATTAGCCAGGACTGGCAGGGATGCAACCCCATACGCTGAGTGTCCCTAGCCTCTGTTTGCCAGAGGCTGGGAGTGGATAACAGGGGATGGATTACTCGCTGATTGCCTGTTCTGTTCATTCCCTCTGAAGCACCTGGCACTGGCCACTGTCAGAAGACAGGATACTGGGTTGGGGGAACATTGGTCTGACCCAGGATGGCCGTTCTTATGTATTGAATTCTTAATGCGAGCACGACATATAATCTTGCTTTGTACATCTTCAAGTATGAAACAACTTGGGAGGAGGTGGGAAGTAAAAGACGCAAGATGTAGAATATGTGATGGATGTATGCTTTGAAATAGTAGTTTCACTGAGGGCTTAGAATGTCACAAAGTTTGCTGTAAATCAAACACATTATTGTAGCAGTTTTTTCTAAGTCTGCATTTACAGTGAAATTTTCAGCAGCAGCCTGTGAGGCCATGTATTCCTATATCCTGCATACAGCAGGGTGGGAGCTAAAATGAAACCTGCATCTCCAGAAGTGACAAACTAGGGCCAAAGTTAGGCTCCTGAGTCGGTCCTTCTGCACCCAAATATAAATAACCTGATTTTGAAAAGTCCACATGCAGGTGTTTTAATTTTTATTATAAATGGCTCAAGAAGCCACTTTTGGCCACTTGAGTTTGTTTTGAAAATAATGGTGGAAATAGCAAAACTCCCTGTGTGAAATGGGACTAGCTGACTGCAGGGATTGGGAATAGCATATGGTGCCTATCACCTCTATGTCACTGCTTCAGATCAAGCCCAGATCAGTATGACTTAAAGTTGTCACAAGGTGATGGCTGTTCAATTGGCTATATGGTTCCTGGGATATTCTCAGCAGTGAGGCCAAGGACTGGATGGATTATCAAAACGGAACTATCTTCTTTGCCTTAGAGGTAAGTCTGCCAGGACTGCTTTATGGTATATTCATAGATTGGAAGGTGTCATTATGGTCATCGAGTCTGATCTCCTTCATAACACAGGCCACAGAACCTCAGCCAGTCATAGGAGAGCTTTGCCTGGTGGTTATTATGGCAGGCAGTGGGGAGAAGATGGCACAGCAGTTGTACCTGCTCTGATGATGGAGGACTTCAGAGTTAAGGATGCCAATCTAACATCTTCACTACTGCAGTACATTTTAGCCCCATGCCACCCTCCCACATGTGATTTACAAACATCTAATTTCAGATAAATCTCATGCTGAGCCATATAAATATCAGCTTTGTTGTATGGTGTGAATCAAACATTTGGTCTTTTTAATTGCATTTTATTCCCCCTCTTGGTAAGAACAGTGGCTTATTATTGCCATTTCCACTCCTGACGTGCTTCATGTTCCCTGTGTGGTTCCCAGTCAGACCTCTAGTTTATTTAATCTCCTGCCCTGCTGGGGTCAGTTTAATGTATCAAAAATTGACCTGACTTACATCTGTTTTGCAGATCATCAGTGGCATACTTTTAAAATGGTTATATGTCTATAATGACTTCTTCCTTGCCTCCCCCCGCCCAATAATGGCAAGATTTATTGAATCTGAAAGTCCAACAGTGACCTTGGCTCTCACTCACTAAATCTGAAGCTTTTGGGTCTACAAATCTTTGTGCATGGTTCAATTCATAGATGCAAACATCTGCTTATCATACAATATTTAGGTTGCAGGTGTATTCCGCTAGTAAAATAAACACATGAATTCACAACCATGTAGGCTGCAGAACATTAGACAGATGTTAAAGAGAACACAATGGTATCATCGGTGAGAAAACACTTAAGATGTCTAGATGAACACACGCCATCAACAAAGCTGATGTGCAGTGGTGGGAGGGGGGTATTGTGGGATGCACAGTACCAAGAAACAAAAGCAGCACAGCATTATCCCAAGGCCGCAGACTAACCATCTCACTGCGTGGAGATTGGTTGCTCGTTGAGTGATACACAAACAATTTAAATGAAAAATGGCATGCCCTTCTCCTCAGACATCCTGAATTTGGTTTGGAAAACTGTTGTATGTGTGATGAATATTTACTACTTCCATAATAAGGTCAATAAGACACACAAGCTTAAGATGACTCCAGTTATTTACTTACATGCTAAGAAATACAGCATGTGAGATAACTCTGGTCACCCAGACTCAGAAAAGAGTTACTACTCAGGGAAATGTGTGAGAGGCAATAAGGAAGAAATCAGCCAATGAAGGAGCTCAAGAGGAAGGCATGCCTGGGTGATTGACACATTCAACTACAGATTCTCTACTTGGACTGGTGAATGACTGAAAATGAGAGCTGGTTGGTGGGCTATGTGTTTCTAGGGCGATGTATTTCCTGTTTGGGGGATGAGAAAGCAACCAGAGGCTCTAAACGAAGAAGTCAGAATGATATGAATTTTTGATATCAGTTACCATGTGCGATTTGAACTCCACATAGAAAGGAATGGGTTTATGGAAGAGAGTAGTTGAAAGATGACACTTCAGGAGGACAAGTGTCAGCAAATTAAGAAATATACTGTGATGAATGTGGTGCAGTGGGAAAGAGAGGGCATTCAGATACCGTGGTGATGGGCACAATATAAGAACCTAAATAGATAGTGAGAGATATATGACAATCCATGCATGAGGAAGGAGGCTGGAGAATCCTACTCCACAGCATAATGAATGTGCTACAGACTACAGTCTGACTGAAAAAGAAAAATGGAAGGAATGAAAAGCAGCCGGTACCTTTACTGGGAAGCAAAAAGAGGGACATGACCAAAGAAGACTAGCCAGAGTTAGTTAGGACTCATCAGGAAACATAAGGCAGCAGAAGAGCAGCATGAGGTAATAAGCCAGAGGAGTTAACAGGAGCAAGAGAGCACTTACAATAAAACTAGGAAAGAAAAATCCAAGAGGCATAGCAATTTCATGACTAAATGAGGCAAGAGATTAAATGAATGGCTCTAACATGGCAGAGATTCTGAACTACTTTTGAAAACCTACACTTTAGAAGAAAAATAAAGGAAATGTGTTTGGATAATTAGGCCCCAAATCAGCATGGTATTTAAGCACCTCACGTGTGAGTAGTCCCATTGAGGTCAAGTGCTGACTTGAGTTCTTATTAACAAAGACATACAAGAGTGGAAGGACAGTCTTGTGGACTGGGATTTGGGGAGCTGGTTTCAATTCCTAGCTCTGCTACATATATATTTTGTGACCTTGTGCAAATCCCTTAATTTCTCTGTCTCTTGATTCTCCATCTGTAAAATGGTGATAATACTTCCTGTCTTCCACTCTGACTCTGTTTTGTCTATTTAGATAGTCCATGCACTAAGGGTTTACAATCTCTTACTATGTGCAGTGCGTAGCCCAATGGGACATTGTTCTCAGCTGGGGGCTCTAATCACTACCAGAGTACATATAACAATAGTAAAAATAGCTGTTGATAAAAAGTGGGCAAAGGAATACTTGGAAAATGTGAACATATTCTGATAAGTGTATCTAGGTACCTTGAATCTTATGGCATTGAGGAACTAGATAATTATTGTTCAAAGCCACCAACCATTATTTTTTAAGAAGCCTAGAGAACTGGAGAGGTGCTAGAGGGGTAAGGAAGAGCAGTGATGACACTGATGTTCCAAAAAAGGAAAGGAGTGTGATACTGACAAATATTGTCAAATTGCAATCTCTAATGAAATAATGAAACAAATATTGAAAAACACCATACCTCTCCAGCGCTATCTACAGAGGATCATGGAATCATGGACAATAAACAGCCTGGGTTATTATACAACAGGTCAGATGTCTGCTGTTTCTAGCTTCTACTGTAGTAAATATTGCCAGACAAACAATGCATTTTTCAAAGAGAATTAGAAAATTAGGCCCTAACCCTGCAAGCATTTATGCACGAGTGTTTGCAGGGTTGGGTTATATTTGACAAAAGGAAAGAAGTCAATGTCTTATAGCTGTACCTCACACAAGGATTTGTCACTGTTAGATCTGGGTAAAAATTTTTGCCTGAAACTTTTTTTTGGTGAAAAATGCAGATTTAATGATGCCAAAATGTTTTGTGATTTTGTTTCTTTCACCCCCAAATCGTTCATGTTGAAAACAAAGAAAGAAACAAACAAAATTCTGAAAAAGTCCAAATGTTTCATTCTGATATTTTCAAAACAAAATTTTTTTATTATTTGATTCAAAATGACTTTTTGTTTTAAAACGGCCTTAATATTTTTTAAAGTAAACAGCATTAAATGTTCTAAATCGAAACAAAATATTTTGTTTTGGGTCAAACTAAATGAAACATTTGACCCAAAACAATTTTTTTTAACTTTTCAATTCACCAAAAATTTCATTTTCAGTTTAACCAAAAATAATTTTTTTCTCAATTTTTCAGAACCAAAAAAAGAGGAAAAAGAAAAAAAATCTTGTTATTCCCAGTTCTATTGCATTCAATAATTTGCACTTCATATGTGTGGAAAATTGGTATCAGTCTATCTAACCACATCATGAAAGACTGTCCCTCTGACACAGCAGCTACCTATCTTATAGAACTGGAAGGGACCCTGAAAGGTCATTGAGTCCAGTCCCCTGCCTTCACTAGCAGGACCAAGTACTGATTTTTGCCCCAGATCCCTAAGTGGCCCCCTCAAGGATTGAGCTCACAACCCTGGATTTAGCAGGCCAATGCTCAAACCACTGAGCTATCCCTCCCCCCAAACTCAAGTTAGCAGAGAATGGTTTCAATCCATTGACCTCTGGGTTATGGGCCTAGCACGCTTCCGCTGCGCTACATGAGAGGTGTGATCAGCAGGGGAATTTTTGCAACAGTGTCCAGATTTTAACATCTGGGGACTGCTGGCAAGACCTTTGGCCTTGTCTACATTAGAAAGTTGCACCACTTTAACTATTCCGGTATAGTTAAAGCAGTACACCTCCCCTAGTGTAAACATAGTTGTATCTGTAAGGTGTTTTATACTGGTATAGATATTTCTGTACAGGAAGGGTAATAAATTATACCAGAATAAATCACCTTTACATTGGTATAACTATGTTCACACTTAGGGTACGTCTTCACTACCCGCCGGATCAGCGGGTAGTAATTGATGGATCGGGGATCGATTTATTGCGTCTCGTCTAGACGCGATAAATCAATCCCCAAACGCACTCCCCGTCGACTCCAGAACTCCACCAGGGCGAGAGACGGAAGCGGAGTTGACGGGGGCGCCGCAGCCATCGATCCCGCGCCGTGAGGATGCGAGGTAAGTCGATCTAAGATACGTCAACTTCAGCTACCCTACTCTTGTAGCTGAAGTTGTGTATCTTAGATTGATCCCCTCCCCCCAATGTAGACCAGCCCTAGGAGTTGAACCAGTATAACTCTATTGGTAATCCCTCCACACACCTAATTGAAATAGTTATGCTGGTACAACTTTCAAACGGAGACCAGGCCTTAGTGATGGGGTTTTGGCATTGGAATTTGCTTCCCCTCTTGGTCTGACAGATGCCTTGTTTGTTGACTTCCATGTTGTGGTTTAATGTCCATTGCCTGTGGGTGTGATGTGTGGTTTCCACTGAAAGGTATGTGAGGTTGATTGTCAGTAAGCTGTGCATCTTGGTTTTAAATGAATGTCTAAGCAGATAGGCAATGTCCAGTAGGATAATTTTCTCACTGTAAAATTAAATGCTGAACAAATAAAAGAAAGTTTTAAAAATTGAATGGTGCAATGCCAGTGCCAATGCATTGCTGGTGAGAGACTGACACAGGGACGTCCTGGAGATTGCTCTCCTGGTGAGACTGGTGACCCAACTTGCCCAGTTAGACTTCAGCTGGGGCACATGTCATTAGCAATAAGTGATGCTCCAGGCAGAGCTGTAGGAAGCAGAGCTTTATTAAATATGCTGAGAGGCCTGTGTTACATGCTGAGGCTCTAGAGTTTCTGAGGTAGCAGCCTGGATCAGGCAAGCATTGCTGAGCCCTTTGGTGCCACACCAAACTATGTCCCTCTGCAACTGACCCTCTTGCTCCAGTTCCACTCATCATACTACCGGGTTCTTTAATTTGCCTTAGCTCTACCCTTGCTGATTAAATAAATGAAAGTGCCTCTCAGCACTTCACAGTACCTGAGACACTGTTCTGTAAAGATCTACTGCTGCTGTGAAGCCCCCTACAGGAGTGTGCTCATTGCGTATGGATGCCCCTCAGTGCTCTGCTGGAGCTGTTAGGACTGGCCAGTTAGACCCAACGGCTCTTGGTTTAACACCCCACCCCCCTGCACTGCCAGAGTGTGCACATGTTCACTGGGTAGTTGGTGACACCAGCACAACTGCCCCCCAATCATTTATTTGGGAGGGCAATTCTGGTCAGTGGAACAGCTGTGTATGCTGCAAAGCTTCTGGATGTATAACAGGGCACGGCTTCACTCCTGTCGTCCTTCAGAAACTGCGCAGGCTCCGCTAGTTGTGCATTCACAGGGCCATTTATTTTGACTTCCCTCCACCAATACCACTAGTGCCTTCAGGCAACAGTCTATTTACAATGTCTTCTGTGCTTTTGGTCCTCTCATCAGGAGCTGAGGACCAACAGAGGTCTCCCTTCCCAGACGCCTCTGTGTGAGTGGGCTCAGCCAACCCTTTCCCTTTGTTTCTTTTTTTCTCTCTCCCCCAGCCAGCACTTTCTTGCTGTGACTCTTTACCAGACGTGGGCTGTTGGGCTAATTGTCTCTTTATCCCACCCAACCCACTGGTCTGATTGTCTAATTACCTCGGTCAGTTTTCTCTGGGGAAGGAATTGGCATCTGATCAGAGTGCAGGCTCATCTATCCACTCCCTGCACTCTGTGTCACAATGTGCATGTTATTTTACTTGAATTTTATTTTCACATTTGTCTGCATGGGGCAGTGTCCATATGGTAAAGCTCTCTAGCTCTCCCCAATGAATTTGTCTCCAGTATTTTGGAGGAAAGGCTACTGCATTCTCAGACCACTTCACAGATTGGGAAAGAATGGGGGGAGCCTAAATTTATATAATTGGATGCACCTGAAAAAAGGGGCGTGAGAGTTTATGGCTTTACTTCTTTTGTAACATCCATTAACTTCCATAGTCGCTTCTCCCTCTCCCTCCAGGTTAGCCACCCCCAGCCATGATTTAGCATGAGGCATGAACATCCTCACTTATTTTATCCATAAAAGAAGAAAATTGGGAATTTGTTCAGATTGCCAGGAATCTGGAATTTGTTGATGAATGGACATTTGGCTGAACACAGTGAATTCCCAGCTAATTGAAAGCAGATAACAAAAGTAATGCATCCACCTCGAAAAACATTACTTTCCTAATAAATAATTGAAAATAGCCATTTTCTGACATATGAACTAGGGGAAAAAAAAACTAAATAAATTCAGGACTAATTCCTGTCATATATATTATACTGTACTTAACAGTTGTAGTACATGAGAAGATTAAAAGCCATAAATCTTTTTGCAGCATAGCCTAGACACCACTGCAAATCCAGAAAGGGCAAGGAGCTATAGTGGTGTCTGGCTTCAAAGATCTTCAGTCTGCTTTTATATCTCCACTTACTGTATCTATGCAAAGTAATATAGGCTTAAGGGGAAAATACTAGTTAAGTAACATGAGTTGTAAATGAAGAATATAAATGGGTCTGAAGAAAAACACTGATCCACATAGTGTGAATTTTTGTGCTTGGAATTTGAGGGGACACTAGGTCCTGACCTTAGCATCTGGTCCCTCCTGTCTTTATAGTGGGCGAAAATAAAACTCCAGATCTGAGCCTCACTGAAGGTTAGCGTTTTCAGAACGGAGTTTTATGGCATGGGCCTATCTCTAATGAAACATTCTGGGCAAATTAATTCACTATTAGAGCCGAGCCAAATGTTCACAATGAGATTTGAAACCTGACAATTTTTTACTCTGTCTAAACCTCAAATTTGGCCACGTTCACTGGAAGGGTTGTCAATCCCATTTAATTTCTGATCAAGTTTTGAATGAATTTGGAGCAAATTATGATTTTGAGTAGACACTATGGGAGACTTGGTAGTTTCACACAGTTTTAATGAGAAAACAGAAAATACTTGGCCATTTTGGATGAGTTAGGATTTAAGCTTTTGGGCTTGTTCAACCTCAAAGAGAAATTCATGGGTTGCAAAGCCATGTGAATTACAATGGAACAGTCACTGAAACTCTGCAAATGAAAGCTACGCGATTGCAGTCAGATATGTTCCCAATCAGTTCTGTATCCATTAACCCTGAAGAGGTACAATCGACTTCTTCATAAAATCATCTTGCAAGAAATATACACAGGGTCACCACAGGGAACTAAACAGTGAGAAGAGCCTTGATGAAAGGCTTGTTGTGTGTGGCCCCTTCACTGTTAAACTCACATCAATGCATACAATCCATAACTGCCACTAGAGCTGAGGAATTGAGATGTGCTCAAAGTAGAGGTGAATTAAATGAATGGATGAAGATTTAATAATGATCGAAAAGATATAGCACAGACATATATTGCATATTTGCATTAATCCCTCCTAGCAGTGTCAGTCTAGACCAGGGGTGGGCAAACTTTTTGGCCCGAGGGCCACATCGGGGTGGGGAAATTGCTTGCAGGGCCATGAATGTAGGGCTGGGGCAGGGGTTGGGGTGCAGGAGGGAGTGCAGACTGTGGGAGGTGGTGCGGTGTGCAGGAAGGGGCTCAGGGCAAGGGGTTGGGGCATGGGAGGGGTGCGGGTTGTACGAGGGGGCTCAGGGAAGTGGGTTGGGGTGTAGGAGGGGGTACACAGTGTGGGAGGGGGCTCAGGGCAGGGGCTTGGGGTGCAGGAGGGGCGCGGGGTGCAGCAGGGGGCTCAGGGCAGGGAGTTGGGGTTCAGGAGGGGTGCAGGGTGCAACAGGGGGTTGGGGTGCAGGTAGGGGGCTCAGGGCAGGGACCTGGGGGGCGGGATTCAGGAGCGGTTTGGGCTCCGGCCTGGTGCTGCTTACCTGGAGCGGCTCCGGGGTGGCAGAGGCGCACACTGGGGCCAAGGCAGGCTCCCTGCCTGCCTGCCCTGGCCCTGCGCCACTCTGGGAAGCGGCCGGCACCATGTCCCTGTGGCCCCTGGGGAAGGGGGCACAAAGGGCTCCGCTTGCCTGTGGGTACCTCCCTCAAAGCTCCCATTGGCTGCGGTTCCCCGTTCCCGGCCAATGGGAGCTTCTGGGGAGGTATCCACGGGCAAGAGCAGCGCGCGGAGCCCTCTGCCCCCCCTTCCATAGGGGCCACAGGGACGTGGTGCCGGCTGCTTCCCGGAGCGGCGCGGGGCTCGCGGCACCACAGGGGTGGCAATCCTGCGGGCCAGATCCAAAGCCCTAAGGGGCCGGATCCAGCCCGTGGACCGTAGTTTGCCCACCCCTGGTCTAGATCATGCAAACTAATGATAACGTGTGGGAATGTTACAGAGTCCTTTGTGTGCACAGATGTCCTGTTGAGCTTCTTGGATTGAGAGGCAAAGTTGTGACTTATGTGAGAAACAAATGGCTAAGACGGTACTTTGTACCTGGTTCTCTTTTTCATAGAATTTAAGGTCAGAAGGTACCATTGTGATAATCTAGTCTGACCTCCTTCATAACACAGGCTATAGGATTTCCCTGAATTATTTCCTGTTTCAAGTCCAATAGCTATGGTTAATCAAGGATATTTTCTAGAAGAAACATCCAATCTTGATTTTAAAATTTCCAGTGATGGAGAATCCACCACAATCCTTGGTAAATTGTTGCAATAGTTAATTATCCTCCCTGTTCAAAAATTCTTCCTTATTTTTAGTCTGAATTTGTCTAGCTTCAATTTCAAGACACTGGATCTTGTTATACCTTTGTCTGCTAGATTGAAGAGCCCTCTCTTACCAAAATTTTGTTTCCCAAGTAGGTATTTATGGACTGGGATCAAATTGCTCCTTAACATTCTCTTTGATAAAGAGATTCTTGAGTAGGGCATGTTTTCAAACTTTTAATCATTCTTGTGGCTCTTCTCTGATTTCCTTCTCCAATTTCTCAACATCCTTCTTGAACTGTGGACACCAGAACTGGAGACAGTATTCCAGTAGCAGTTACACTAGTGCCAAATACAAAGCTACTATAACCTTCCTACTCCTACTCAATATTCCTATTTATGAATCCATGAATCTCATTAGCCTTTTAAGTCACAGCATTGTACCAGGAGCTAATGTTCAACTGATTATCCACCATGATCCCAAATCTTTTTCAGAGTCACTGTTTCCCAAGAAAGAGTCCCCCATCCTGTAAGTATGGCCTGCATTCTTTGTCCCTAAATCATGACCTACCATTTGGTCATATTGAAATGGATATTGTTTGCTTGAGCCCAGCTTACAAAGTAATCCAGTTTGTTTTTTATCAGTGACCTGTCCTCTTTGTTATTTATCACTCCCCCAATATTTGTGTCATCTGCAAACATTATCAGTAGTGATTTTATGTTTTCTAACAGATCGTTAATAAAAATAGCTTAGGGACAAGAAACAATCCCTGTGGGATCTCACTAGATGCAAATACTCAATGATGATTCCCCATTTACAATTACATTTTGAAACCTAAAGACTCAAGGTGGGTGAGGTAATATCTTTATTGGATCAACTTCTGATGGTGAGAGAGACAAGTTTTTGAGCTACACAGAGCTCTTCCTTAGCTCGGGGAAAGGTACTCAGAGTGTCACAGCTAATACAAGGTTGAACAGATAGTATAGCAAAAGTAGTTAGCACATATTCTAAGGGAGTATTCAAGGTGCTTGTCTCTCTCACCAACAGAAGTTGGTCCAATAAAAGATATAACATCACCCACCTTGTCCCTCTAATATCCTTGGACCGACACAGCTACACCAACACGGCGTACATTTTGAGACCTATCAGTTAGCTAGCTTTTAATCCATTTATTATGTGCCATGTTGATTTTGTATCATTGTAGTTTCTTGATCAAAATGGCCTGTGGTACCAAGTCAAATGCCTTACATAAGACTACCAGTACCTCTCTCAACACCAGTACCTTTATTAACCAAATGTGTAATCCCATAGAAAGATGATATCAAGTTAGTTTGACAAGATCTATTTTCCATAAGCCCATGTTGAATGGCATGAATTATATTAACCTCTGTATCAGCTGTTCCATTATTTTATCCAGGGTCTGTGTCAGCCTGACAGCCCTATAATTATTTGGGTTGTTCTATCTACCCTTTTAAAATATTGGCACAACATTAGCTTTCTTCTAGTCCTTTGGCACTTCCCCAGTTTTCCTACACATTAAAACAGGTGCATAAGAAATTGGTCATCCTGTTCTCTAGTGTTATTTGGTGGTCTGTAGCAGACACCCACTAATGCCCCATCCTATGCTGTATCTGTTAGAACATTGGTCCATAAACATTCAAGACCATTTGCTTCCAAGTTGCCAGTGACCTGGAAAGAGGGAATGCCATTTTTGACACACACTGGCACTCTCCCACTTTTTTGCCCACTCGATTATTTCTAAATAGGGTGTAACCCGTGATTTCACATTCCAAACAGCTTCCCACCAGGTTTCAGTAATTCCAATTAGGTCAAACTTATTTTTGTAAATGGGCAATTCCAATTCCTCCAATTGGTGTATAGGCAATTAAAGAATTTCTTCTCTTTGTGTCTCTTGGTGCCTTGATTAATTTTGTTCTTGACATCTTGATTTATTGCTAAATGAATGCTCCTTTGTTCCACCCTTTTACTCCATCTCATCCCTAATTTTTTTTTTTTTTTTTTAGTTTAACACTCTCCGGACTAGTCTAGTCAGCCTGTCCCTAGAAGATTGGTTTCCCCTACTGAGATGGAGGTCATGTTGTATACAGAACCCTCTCTCCATAGAAGGTGGCCTGCGTTCCACAATCTGTGGATTATTGCAGTTGACATTTTAAATAGTAAGTGGTAATGCCGCCAATAAAACAAAACATCTCTTTGCTTTCCATATTATAAATCAATTCATTAGCAAATTACTATAATACAGTGATCATTGTTTTACCACATATAAAAATCAGCCCATAATATAAACCAAACCAAATGATAAACATAGCCATTTGCAAGTAAAACTAAGATACAACACCCTCTCCCTCAAAAAGCATTAAGGTCATGAGTCTTACCACAGCCATATGGAAATAGAGTGCTTTGAAAATGTACGATAAAATAGCCAAACAAAGTCATTCCTACTTCTTTGGATGTCTAATTCATGCATTTGATTTATTATGCTAGCCTGGCTGGTTTTCATGAGCATTTAATAGAAATATTTCCAGTGAAGTTCAGATTCTTATGCCAAGATGGTGGTGCAATGCTTATATCCTTGTTGATATTTATTTCTATTAAAAAAAGTGAATTATATTACCCTCCGTATCAGCTGCTCCATTATTTTACCCAGCATCTGTGTTGGACTGCTTTACCAGTTTCTTTATATTACCAAGTTTGAGAGAGATACTAAACCTCTGGCAGCTATTCCCCTCAAGCTGTCCGGATTGATTGGAATGTTCTTCAGCCTGATGCACTATACACTAACAATGAGGTCATTGAGAGAACCAGCCTACAGTCTATGCAGACTATGCTGGATGCTCACAGGCTTCACTGGCTGGGACATGTGGAGCTAGGTTGACCAGATGTCCCGATTTTATAGGGACAGTCCTGATATTTGGGAATTTTTCTTATATAGGCACCTATTACCCCCCACCCCCATCCTGATTTTTCACACTTTCTATTTGGTCACCCTATGTGGAGCATTTGCTTGAAGATTGTCTGCCAAAGACTGTGCTCTGTGGCCAACTCAAGGACTGCCTGTGACACAGAGGAAGGCCAAAGCTCCGATACAGCGACAAGATCAAGCAAGGTCTCAAGAAATTCAGCATTCCCACTGACAACTGGGAGAATCCTGCCCATAACTGCTCAGTCTAGAGAAGCCAGGTCAAGGCTGCTGCAGTCATCACGGAGAGCCATCAGAGAGTCCAGGCTGAGGCCCGCAGGTGAGGTAGGAAGCAGAGTGTGCTCCAACCTCCATAAGGTGAGTGGACCTGTAGCCACCATAAGAAGGTTTGCCGCTCATACATCTGGCTCTTTTCCCACACTACTGTCAAGCACCATTGACTGACTGACTTCGTCATGTTTCCTTTCATCTGTGACGATGTTGGATGGCCATAGACAAAAAAGTGCAGAAGAAATAAGTTAACTGAAAACTATATAGTGATCTAATGGGTGAAGAGGGTGCTCTGTCCACAGTCTGTTAACAGTGCTCAGTCTGTCTTCCAAAAGCCCCAATCACAGCTTTCATCCACACCATTTGTATACTACACATATATGTGTTTGTCCAATACTTATATAGTGGAATTCATCAATATTTTTCTTATCCATAATGTGCCATCTATACTCTGCTGATTGCCAGGATCCTGATTCAGTTGCTTTGCAGAAGTGTATCCATAATAGGCCCAATCTTTAGTCCTTTGAAATCAGTGGTAAAACTCCCTTTCCATAACCAAAACCAGGATCAGGCTCATAATGTGCTTCTAGTTCCCATTTGCCCGGAGGCATGCTCAGCTCACTCAAGGGTTTGCATAACAAGAGGCCATTGAAAATCAGATTGACAGAAGGCCAAGAAGAACTTAGCAGGCTCAAGGCCTGGCTTGTGCAGCACGCTTGGTGTATTAACTCTTGTTGTTCCATGCTCTAGGTGGAGCTGGTTGTGTGGGCAATCTTCCAAGAGCTACCCATAAGACTAATGGCCTGATTCTGATCTCACTAATACCACTGTAAAACTGGTGTAACTCTGTTAACTTCCATGGTTTTACTCCTAATTTACACCAGCATCAGTGAGATTAGGATCAGGCTATGAGGAGGACTGGGTGCTGCTCCCTCCACAGTCTGTTAACACTGCTCATGCTGTCTGCCAAAAGGCAATTGCCAGAGAGTGAAAGGAAATGCTCCAACCCCTACTTGCCTAGGGAATGAAGCCCTGGAGAAGACACACAGACTTGAATCCCTCATGTGTGGCCATTAGGCTATTCTGATTTCACATAATCTTACTGTTTAGGGACCCATCCTTACTCATGTTGAGTAGCACCATACTCTGTGAGTAGTGCCATCATTTTAATGAGACTGCTAATGGAATAAGGTCCTATTTGAGGTAGCAGAATGTAGCCCTAACCTGGCATATTTCAGAAAGAGTGCAAGGTTGCTTTACCTGTTTCTTTATATTACCAGGTTTGAGAGAGAATAATAAAACTCTGGCAGCTATTGCCCTCAAGCTGTCCGGATTGAATGGAATGTTCTTCAGCCATTTGGGAAACTGTTATTCTGAAATTAAAACATTTATTACTTTGACTTTGGCATTCTGGTTAGGGCCCTCACTGAAAATCTGCACTATTATCACAGCTGGGTTTACCTTCCCTTAAATGTTGCTGATAAGTGAAGTGTTAGATGGGTCTTTTGTAAAGCACATTCTCTTATTAAAACACATTTAAAGGGCCTTGTAAACCCTGGAGATTAACCCCAACATTTATAGAGAATTTGAGGATACTAATTCTTGCATACTTGTCATTCCAGAGCATGGCCTGGTGGTGAACAATCCTTTTCTTCACAAGAGCAAGTACATCAGCGGGATCTGTCCATGCTCTGATGTCTTAGGGGAGTGAAATGAGATGGTGGGAGGGTGAGGAACATAGGAATTGCCTTTCTGGGTTGAACCAGTGGTCCATTTAGTCCAGTATCCTGTCTCTGACGGTGGCCAGGACTAGATGCTTTAAAGGAAGGAGCAGGTAACTTCATAACAAACAGTTATGGAATAATCTTCCATGCGGTAAATTTCTGGTTAAAACCCGTCAGAGGTTGGCTTATGCCTAGAAGCAAGTGGGGTTTTATTCTTTCAGAACAATTTAAAAAATATTATTTAATGTAACTGTGGATGTTCTTATCCATGCATATTCATATCCCATCTTTACTCCCAATCCTACTAAATACTTGGCCTCAGTGATATCTGGTGGCACTGAGTTCCACATACCCTCATCTTCCTCATCAACTAAACATCTATTACTCACAGGCTCTATTGCCATTTTTTTCGCCTCCAGGATTAGTAGATTGTATCATCTGTTAGAATACTTTTGTTTATACCTCAGAGAAATATAAAACTTGGCCAATGCACTTTGTAGGTCTCTGCAGAGTCAGTCCTGCCAATTTTCAGAAGAGGTGTGAGAAACGCCTCTTGGAGCAGCACTTCATTGGTGAAGGGCAGATATACTAATTAAAATGCCCAACAGACATACACAAAACTCCCCCACTTTTGACCATACACACCAGAACCTTCTATCTCCTCACATCACCCTCTCTACCATGCATACACCTCAATCTCCTCCACTACCCAGTTACATTCACACAAGCCTCAGTTTTCGCTGCTTTTTCTTCTTCTTCCAGGTTGCTGGTGCTATTGCTGCCCAGGTCTCCTTTAGCTTCCTCCATGTGATGTTCCTCACTGCTGTGCCTCTCTTTCCTCAGGCGCTAGGTGATGGCGTCTGCTGCTCCTCACGGCCCACTCTGAGCCTCCTCTCTGCCAGTGGTTACCAGTCCGGGGATATCCTTTTCTGTTTTCCCCTCACTTCTGTAAGTCTGGGTGCAGCAACAGCACCAGCTACTCCAGACCTCCCTGTGGCTCAGGTTGTGCTGTGCTGCTTGTGGCCTTCACTGTCCTGTCCTGTTCATGCTCACATCCCTGTCTCCTGGCTCTCCTTCAGAATCTGCACACAGCGCGTGACCTGTGTGGGGCACCAAAAGCAGGACTGGCTCTGGGTCTATGACTTAAGATATTAGATACTTGGTCACGCTTTTTGGGGAAAACTTACAACTTCTGAGAGTACCTTTTAATTTTTTCCACAGCTAAGATTTATATGTCATCTTCCTCCAGTTCCTCCTAGATGCAGTAAGTCATGTCACGATCACGGTAGTGGGGAATGAAGTAGATGTCTCACAGGAGTATCTAGAATGTGAAAGGCTGAAAGGCTGAAAGGCCATTCATTTACATGAAAAGCCAGCTAAATCTTCTGCCCTGAGCTGACCTGGCAAGGCACTGTGGCCCAGTGGGATCTCTCTATTATATCTGGATCCTGCTTCCTGGCTCCTCAGGTCTGCAAGCAACAGGGAGTCAGGAACAATCATGGCGCAGAGATGCTGAATGAGAGGGGATGCTAATAACACTTTGCTGACCTGAACTAGACAATTTCAGTTGTAAGCAGTGCTGTTGTGCCTGATACAGGAAACAGGTACAGAGGGTTGTGCTTTGCCAAGCTGCAGCGATCCCTGGTAGAAGGGGATGAAAAAGGCAGGACAATTATGGACTGTCTGGAATCTGCAAGGAGCCTTGGCCTGATCTCTGTTGTCTAGAGCATGGAATCTTGATCTAGCCTAGAGAAACTCAGCTGCAGAGACATGAAAAACAGTACAGACAGCTTTTGGCTCCTTCTGTGGCTACAGAAGGTCCTCTGCCCTGCTCACAATGCTGCTGTTTCCTCTTCTAGGGAAAGGGGGATCAAAGGCTACCAGCCCTCTGCACTTCCTGCGGCCAGCATGCCACTGTGGAGGCAAAGGAAGAGAGGTAATGGTGCCCCCAAAGTCATAGCACCCTATAATGCCTGTCTGAAAAAGAAGTTTTCCTGTGGGCAGTTGGACTTATTTCAGAAAATGGAAGGGTATCTTACCAACTGGCCTAATTCCACCAGGCAGTCGGCAGTGGCTCATGGTCTTCTCAGCTCTTTTAGGAGTGTAGAGGAGAAAAGTACAAACCAAGAACACTGAATAATTTAATTGTTTAATGAGTAACAACTATAGGACTGGACTATAATTCTGGGTATATGACCTACAGGAAAATACAAAGGCAAGACTCATAGTACTTTTTTCTTATATGCCGGATAATTGGTTGATAGATCCTTTTTGGTCACGTAGATACTTAATAGAAGTGAGAATAATTTGTAACAAAGAATTAATTTGATAAATTTCACCTCTGTTTCTGCTTTTAAATTGTCCTCAAATAGATCATGATGTTTTTGAATTTATTCATTAATCAAAATTATTTGCTGGATAATTTAATCTCGGAGCACTATGGAGTTGCATATGGGGCTCCTCCTTAGTGGGAGAACAGGAAAAGCTGTCAGTTCATTGAGTCACTTCATGCCTGTCATGGCAGGCCCGATTGTTTTTAAATGACACAACCATCCATTCTATTTGCTTATTGTTAGGGCTGAACTTTTACTTGCTGTTCCTACTGTACAGTGGCGGCCACCACAGCTGTTTGCATTTGCAGTGGCTGTGCCAATGTTACAAAGTGCCATGGCAAAGGGACAGGTTGGTCTTGGGGAATTTCAAAACAAAAGCAAAGCATGGATAAAATACACCATAGTCTGACCAAAGGAGGAATGGCAGATGGGTGATATTTCGTTAAACTGAATGGAGAAGCTTTCAAAAATAAGGGAATACATTTGCAGGAATGGGGCATTAAAGCTGTGCAAAGTGCCATATCAGAATGGTAGCTTTTCACACCCAATTTTTGCACTAACTCTGCACAGGTATAATGGACTGACTGAGATGACAGACAGCAGAGACTTGGGCTCTCAGCATCCAGGGAAAATAATGAGGCTTCTCAATTTAATCATAATAATAAAATAAGTCACATCGGCTTCTTAGGGACAATATTTTCCAGCTGAAATCTCCCCCCCCCCACCACCACCACTAAGAAGGAGAAAAGCACTCACCGTTCATAGATAAGGTCTGACTTATTTCCCCCTAGTTGAAAAAATAAAAGATAGCGATAACTGGCTATAAAAAGTATGTGAAGCCAAAAGGAACCAGTAGCTCCCAGCAACACAAAAGATGAAGTAACAAAATGCTGTTGAGTTTGGCTTGGTTGATTTTAATGTAGTTACTGGAAAACATGTGGCCAGGGTAGCTCACTGGTAGTGCAGGTGGCTCATCATAATGTCATGGGAGACATTGGATTTTAGGGAATGATAGGCTCTCTCACTTCTGTGGTTGGCTGCTCAGCGTCCTGGGAAGCATGAGGGAATGCAGCACCCACTTACCGGTTTAGGGATTTACGCTGCCTTCTGTGCGGTACTGGGACTCTTTTCAGATAAGTGAAGCAAAACAGCCATGGAAATCATCTCAGCAGATTAAACCCCAAATGATATTTTTCTGTTTGGATGAATAGTAGACAACAAAGAAGGACACGGATCATGAGAAAACAAAGTGAGCCTCCCAGAATGAGCAAATTACTCTGATTTCCCTCTTTGATTGTGTCAGGTTCCTCCAAACTTCAGTGTATACAATTAGCAGCCTAATTTTAAGCCGTATTGTGGGAAGCCTTCAAACATATCACACTTTAGCTGTAGTTTCCCTCTCATTTTCCTGCCATGTTTGACACTTGTTTTTAAGCAAGCACAACTCTTCCCCTTGGGTATTCTTCCAATGAAATGTTAATGTGCAGTTCTGCTCTGAAAAGTGACTGCTCCCTGTTTTCGTTCAAAGTCATGCCGACTGACGTTAGTGACAAATAGAGGTTTTTACCACTTTTTTCTCCTGTTAACTCTGAAATGCCAGCACAGCTCTGTAAGAGTGAGCTGGAGTCTATTCTGGTTTGTACATCATCCAAATAATTGTTAACAAAATTCCATTTGGAGAACCAGCTGTACAACCCCATTGAAGATGATGGCTTTCCACAGGTGTAAGTGAGAGCACAATTTGGCTTATAGAATCTTGTACTGTTGATGATGACTAAGCCAGAAAGAACCCAGCTTGATTTTCAAGTGAAGTTGCGTAGGAGGCAATTAGGAAATACACACAGGGTGAGATTTTGGTACTACTAAAGTCAGTGGGAGATTTGCCATTGATGCTAATGGAACCAGGATTTCACCCACCTTCTTTTATATATAAACCAAGCAAATTATGGGCCTGATCCAATTTCCAGTGATTTTATTGGGAATTGGATTGGGCCCTTGATCTGTGAGACTATAAACAAACACAGAACCCTACCGTGCCACTTTCAGAGAGTCACTTTTCAGAGTGGAATCACACTTACATCATTTCCAATGCAAAATTATCAAGACACAAATAATGGATTCTTACTTTACTGTAGGATCAAATTGAAGGAGGAACTGGATTATGAAAGAACAAATTCTAGTGCTACTTACAACATCTGAAGCAATAGCAAAAAGAATGCAAATTGTTTGTATGCTGTGCAACATTTTTAAGAGTTTGCAAGAAAACAGAAATCTTCCATGAAAACAAAAATTTGTGAAAAGATAAGAAAATAATGTTATATATAACCATTGCACACCCATCACATTTTAAAACAGTCCTTTACTCTTCTTAAATTCAGTCTGTGTTACATGAGATGTGACTGGAATATCTGACACACACAACTGCAGATATTTCTCATGTGATAATCACCATTTGTTTGATATGGTAATATTTTTCAGCACCATTAGCTGTGAGTAACAGTGAATTAGTTGAATGAGAATCTACACTGAATAGAGACAGGCTTTGAAGAATTAGAAATAAATATACAAGGAGCCGGACAAATCTCTCTTAGGATGCATATGCCATAGATACCACTCTCCTTTAGGGTGATGTTAGCCAGCAACACTTTACAATTGTATATATTAAACCTTTCACCCCCATGTTCTTGTTTTACCATATACAAAATGTGCTGCACATGGTATACAGCGCTGAGAGGTTAATAGGTTAATTGAGGAACAATCATAGTCCTTATCTCTTTTAACCATCCCCTTCCACAAAATCTGCTGCCCTTTTTTCTAAAGCGTAGTGTCTGACTTTGCTTGTAAGGTATGGCTTTCGATGTGGCATGGTTTACAGCTCTCAGGACTAAAAGGCCCAGTTGGTTTCCTCACTCCTCTTTGGGCCACTAAGCTAGGTGTGCGAAGGGGACAGTGGGAGGGGCTGCGGAAGGTGCGTGGAGCAGCTCTGACCAAACATCTGTGTTCTGTGGCATTCTGACAGTATAGGGCAGGCGGGCAGGAAGCCTCAGGAGACACTGGGGAATATACCCTGCATTGCGTGCCTTTCAGCTGCATTTGAAAAGAGCCAGCTTAGCTCCTATCAGTGCCTGCTGCTAGCAGGTGTGCAGGGAGTGGGCATCAAAACCTGGCCAGGCCTTCAACCTGGAGTGATATCCTCCTCACCCCCTCCATTGTCAGGTATAGGTAACAGCTCCACTGTGGGTGGGAAAGGAAGAAGCTCCCTATACTACTCTTCTCTCCAACCCCTCACCTGTAAGGCACTCTGATAAGATGACTGGAGATGTAGTGAAATGGTGACATCACAACAACCAAAAGAGTGACAGCTGAGGGACTGAGACGGGAAGGGATGCCTCATTAGAATATTTAAAATTCTTTGGGCCGTATTTTCTGTGAGTATAAATGGGTGCTACTCCATGAATTTATACTTTTCACCCATTTACAACAGCAGAGAATTTAGCTTTTTGTTTTTAGTTAACATATATTGAACTTCAATGATTACTTAATATTTTGGACAAAAGTAGCCACTGTAAAAGAGCCAATTTTCACCCTTTCCAATAAGGTGTTAGAGTTCACAAAAAACATTCCTATTCCCCAAGACCTTGAGGGTCTTCCAACAAAACCAAGGAAGACCAGATCTAACATTTCTGATATTTCTAAGGTAAGAAATAAGCAGAAAAAAAATCTTCAAACTTTGACCTTCCTTATACATCAGAAGTTAAAGGGGATAAAAGCCCAATTTAAAAAATAATCCTTTGCAGGTCACCTTGACTTTAGTCATAACTGTATTTCAGTCAGGTCCTAGAGAAGAAAAAAAAAAAAGAATGCACCAAGTCCTAAGACCTCAGAAATCAAATGGATTTTCCCATCAGCCTGAGGCTGTGTGCCGGATTTTATTTTGCAGTTAAGTATATGTTCTGCTTGCACTACATCCAATAGGCTAATCAACACTGAATACAAATAGGCTTTGAAGAACTAGAGATAAAAACACAAGGAGCCTTTTGAATCTTGCCAGGGTAGTTACCATGATATGTTAAAAGAACAGGAGTACTTGTGGCACCTTAGAGACTAACAAATTTATTTGAGCATAAGCTTTCGTGGGCTACATCCCACTTCTTCGGATGCATAGAATGGAACATATATTGAGGAGATATATATACACACACATATAGAGAGCATGAACAGGTGGGAGTTGTCTTACCAACTCTGAGAGGCCAATTAAGTAAGAGGAAAAAAACAAAAAACAAAAAAAACCTTTTGAAGTGATAATCAAGATAGCCCAGTACAGACAGGTTGATAAGAAGTGTGAGAGTACTTACATGGGGAGATAGATTCAATGTTTGTAATGGCTCAGCCATTCCCAGTCTTTATTCAAACCTAAATTGATTGTGTCTAATTTGCATATCAATTCGAGTTCAGCAGTTTCTCGTTGGAGTCTGTTTTTGAAGCTTTTCTGTTGTAAAATAGCCACCCGCAGGTCTGTCATTGAATGACCAGACAGGTTAAAGTGTTCTCCCACTGGTTTTTGAGTATTATGATTCCTGATGTCAGATTTGTGTCCATTAATTCTTTTGCGTAGAGACTGTCCGGTTTGGCCAATGTATATGGCAGAGGGGCAATGCTGGCACATGATGGCATATATCACATTGGTAGATGTGCAGGTGAACGAGCCCCTGATGGTATGGCTGATGTGATTAGGTCCTATGATGATGTCACTTGAATAGATATGTGGACAGAGTTGGCATCGGGCTTTGTTGCAAGGATAGGTTCCTGGGTCAGTGTTTTTGTTCAGTGATGTGTGGTTGCTGGTGAGTATTTGCTTCAGGTTGGGGGGTTGTCTGTAAGCGAGGACAGGTCTGTCCCCCAAGATCTGTGAGAGTGAGGGATCATCTTTCAGGATAGGTTGTAGATCTTTGATGATGCGCTGGAGAGGTTTTAGTTGGGGGCTGAAGGTGACAGCTAGTGGTATTCTATTATTTTCTTTGTTGGGCCTGTCTTGTAGGAGGCGACTTCTGGGTACTCGTCTGGCTCTGTCAATCTGTTTTTTCACTTCAGCAGGTGGGTATTGTAGTTAAGACAAGTTGGTAAGACAACTCCCACTTGTTCATGCTCTCTGTATGTGTGTGTATATATATCTCCTCAATATATGTTCCATTCTATGCATCCGAAGAAGTGGAATGTAGCCCACGAAAGCTTATGCTCAAATAAATTTGTTAGTCTCTAAGGTGCCACAAGTACTCCTGTTCTTTTTGTGGATACAGACTAACACGGCTGCTACTCTGAAACCATGATATGTTAGTTACCCACTCCCATTGGGTTATGACTTAATTCACTCACAAGATCTTAGTATCAAGATGAAATTCCAGGGGTCAAGTGTACTAACAGGTTTGCAGGTCTTCAGAATTATGGTGCAATTAATTAGAATAGAATAGACTGGCCACCAACATTAGTTTGGGGAATTGGAAAAAAACCATGTTTTTCTACATACCGTTAGCTTCCATGAATTATTGTATCTAGAGGACCTATAGGGCACAAACAAGTCTGGAGAGCCCAAATTAACCAATGCTTGAATATTACTATTGAATAGCATTAGCATTTCCTGTAATTGAAAATACTTAAGTAAACTTACACCTATGACTATGCCTTTATATGAAATGTGATATGCAATGGAATGTTACCATACAGTTCTGGGATTTTAATGAAAATTAATCAATTGGTTATTAAAAATGTATAATGCATATTGTTTTACACAATACAGATTTTATTATATAATGCATATTGTACTGTAATATTTTATATATATTGTCAGGAAAAGAGCTGTGGTAGAAGGAGAAGGAAAAGATGACCTAATAGGATTTTTTATCTGCAATTTATATTATTCTTTGATTAAAAACTAATGGCCTGACTTACAGTTTTCACAAAGATATCTGTGACACCATTTGATTTAAGCCCTTTCCACAGATATGTAATATGGAGACAGAAGGATACCTACACTGGAGGATTAATTATCTGTCGCTTCATATTTCCTTTTGGTACATCAGTACATTGCACAAGCCCAGACCCTCAGCTGGTGTCCATCAATGCAGCTCCACTGACTTCAATGGAATGACTCCGGTATACAGTGAGGATCTCTGCCCTAATGTGTTTTCTCTGGGCAGCATTGAATGAAGCACAAAAGCTACACAATACCACAACAAAACAAGCACACAAAAATGAGAGCAAGGAACAGTTGTTACATAATCCTGACTATGAAATCCACCACTGGAGCACAGAGATGTTGCCAGGAATGTAAAAGGAATTCTGCTGTACCCCAAAGGGAGTTTTATATAGCACCTTAATCAACTGGATGAAAGGACTTTATTAGAAACAGCATCTGTGTTAATTGAGACTCCTGAGATGTTTGACTAACCTTACTGATCTATATCATCCATGTTTGCTTTTGCTCAATCCAGAGTGTATCCATGGACTGTGAGGTCCACAATGCTTTCTGTATATTGGTTCTGTCCTGTGGTAGTAGTACCTACACACAGTGGAACAGGATTCTGAGAATGCTACTCAAATCTTTGTCTTGGTCTGAAATGGTGGACAGCTATAAGAAACAAACACATAAGATGGGCGGTAAAATAAACAGATATTGTGCAGTATCACATACCTCTCATCTGTTTTGAAAAATCCTGGTAATATTTTTTATTTGGGCCTCATCTGCAGGGGATGTCTTGTTCCCGAGGAAGAAAAAAGTGAAGGGTATTTCAATTAATTGAGGATAGTTTTGCTACTTATGAGTAGAAACCTTTTAAAGGGATCCAAAGAGATGCACAACCCCAGAATTGTGTATTAGTGGCAATATATGATGCTTTACATAGCTTAAAAGGGCAGATGATCTATGCAGCCAGTCATTTCCTTTGATGGGAATGACATGTTCACCCAATGTAGGGTCACATCTTTGGCCATACAGATTTACAGCAGAACCCTGGTGGCTTCTAGGAAAAACGATGAGCTTGGTGACACGTGAAACACTACAGTGGCACAGCTGCAGTAGCACTTCAATGTAGTCACTACCTATGTCGATGGGAGAGGTTCTTCTGTCGGCATAGGTAATCCACCTCCCTGAGAGCTGGTAGCTAGTTCGATGGAAGAATTTTTCCATTGATCTAGCGCTGTCTACACCAGGGGTTGGGGCAGCTTTTTTCACACCTGTGAGTGATGTAGCTGGATCGACCTAACATTCTAGTGTAGGCCAGTCTTGAGAATTCTTATGTAAGATGTATAATGCACGGACCAGAAGGTCTGCACTTGCCTCAGGCTATAGCAATATCTGAGTGAGATGATATTCTGCAGTCTGACTCCATTCTAGACTAAAGAATAGAGCTGCTCAGAAAATGGCAATGAAAACAACATTTTGATGTAAATCAGAAACAAAACAAATGCCATTTCTTTTCCATTTTCAGACCAACTGTTCTGAGAGCCTGCTGAAGCTCAGTTCTTCTACATTATTATTTCTATGATGGTAGCATCCAGACACCCCACTTTGGGATCAGAGGTCCATTGTCCGAGGCAAATATAATGAAAAGACAGTTCCTGCCCCCAAAATCTTACAGTCTAAACAAGACAAGAGACGACAGAAGGATACATCAAACAGATGCAGAGAGCACATGGAATCAGTAAGACAGTTAGGATTAGAGTAATCAGCTGCAGTCCCAGTTATATTAAGTTCCTACTACCCCATCGTAAAATAGAACTTTAGTTCATGGTACATAGCTGTAGTCTGTGCCTTAAGTCTGGAGATTGGATAAGGAAGACAGACATTCTCACAATAGGACATAGGAAAACTGTTTAGCCTTTCATGGTGTAGTGAAGTGAGACTCACCGGTGTGGTGCCTCCTGCTGGTTGTCCTGGGAATTAGCTCATTTCCAGCTCCAGAGCACCCTCTGCCAGCTGATGTCTCGCCTGCCTCAGGCCCCATGTCCCTCCCAGACCCTGGTGCCCTTTTCCTCAGGGTTCTGCCCCAGCAGTACCCCCACACTCTGGGTTTCCCCTCAAAGGGGAACCCCCAACACTCTAAACCAGGGGTTGGCAACCTTCGGCACGCGGCTTGCCAGGGTAAGCACCCTAGCGGGCCGGGCCAGTTTATTTACCTGCTGACGCGGCAGGTCCGGCCCATCGCGGCCCCCACTGGCCGCGGTTCGCCGTCCTGGGCCAATGGGGGTGGCGAGAAGCAGCGCGGGCGAGCGACGTGCTGGCCGCGGCTTCCCGACGCCCCCATTGGCCCGGGACGGCGAACCGCGGCCAGTGGGGGCCGCGATCGTCCGAACTTGCCGCGTCAGCAGGTAAATAAACTGGCCCGGCCCGCTAGGGTGCTTACCCTGGCGAGCCGAGTGCCGAACTTTGCCGATCCCTGCTCTAAACCCTCCTTGCCTCAGTGGCTACTGCCAGTCATCATCTAGCCCCCACTCACTGGGGCAGACTACAGTGTGTAATGGCCACTCATCATCGGCAAGGGGTTAGGACCAGCTGTCTCTGCCTAACCCTGGGCTGCAGCCCCAGTACCTGTTTTGGCCTTTTCCTTGCCAGGCCGGAGCTCCCCAGCTCCTCTTGCCTTCCCCCAGCCCTGCTCGGTTCCCTGTACCCTGAGCTCTCAGGCAGCTAGGTCCTTCTCTCTCCAGAGCAAGAGAGAGACTCAGCCCCGGCTCACAGCCCTTTTATAGGGCTCGCTGTGGCCTGATTGGGGCGTGGCCCCAGCTGTGGTTGCTTCCCCAAACAGCCTATACAGGATCCTTTCTTGTGGGCAGACCTCAGACAACTGTGTGTTCCTAAATCGGACTATGTTTCCCTTCAACACACAGCAAATAGGCTCTCTTAGAAAGGAGGACTGCTACTGAATCTTATTCTTTCTTCCTCACCTGCACCTCCAGATTCATAGGGCATCCACCAGTTTCTGCCATTTATTTCGGTCTTGTGTTTGGATGTTCAGACGTTGAGTGTCATGTTGATGGATTTGGCCTCTTTCTCTATTGTTCTACATAAAGTTTCTCTAGGTTTTCTCTTTCAAGGTGGTGTCTATATTACCACTTGCCACAGAAGTCATGTTGGCTGCAGCCTTCAAGCATATCCTAAATATGTTGTTCATCATCTTCTTACCATACTTAATATTTTAGATTGGTTTGCTCTACTTAGAATTTCTGATGTTACAAGAAACTCTTTTCAATGGACTCTGAAGATCTTCCAAAGGCATTTACTTTGGAATGAGTTGATCTTCTTACCAATTTCTATTGTAGTTTTCCATTACTCTGCTCCATAAATAAGAATAGACATGATGCTGGGTTAAAAAGTCATATTTTTAAGTCGGGGCCAATCATGCTGCTTTTCCAATTCTTTTCAAGTTTATTAAAGTTGTTTGCTGCTTTTGATATTAATTGCTTGACATCTAGCATGGTGTCACCATTGTTGCACATCTCACTGTCTAGACAGGTAAAATGATTGACTTCTGCTAATGTTTCTCTGTCCATGCTAATGGTTACTTTGGGGCTATTGATAGCCATATATTTTGTCTTCCTCTTGTTGATGAACAAACCAGAATATTGCTACAGAATATTGGAGTCAAGTTCCACTACATCTGAGTGCTGAATTTTTCTAATTAGGGCTGGATCAGTACGGGATAAAGTGTAATGCTTTGATATTGGAATAATTTCCATGATGATCAGTCAAACTGCAGGAGAATGCTATACTCTGTCGAAAAATGTCACAGGGACTTGACTCTTCTAAAATGTTTATGCAATATCCTTCCCTTCACTACTGGTGGAATTAGCCTGGTTCACTTGAAACTCATTTCTGAATTTGAGAGGGTGTAATTTACTGGATGTTATCCTGGTTCCCTCAACTTCCTAATCCATCTCTACTTGCACTCACCCACCTTACTGTATTTTCATGTGCTATATCGATAAAACTGCTATTTTAAAAGACAAACATATGTTATAATAATAATAATAAAACACCACATTACTCTCAAAGGCATTCCCACTCATTAACACTCATCTGGATCTATGCAAACTCATTTTATACCTATAATTTGATTTCCAAAAATGCTAAATTCTTACCTGTGCTCTGGGACTTACCCACAGGTACAGTTTTTCTGTATGAATTGGACCATTGCTGTACTTACCATAGTGCATAATACAAAGTGCAACAGAAACATTTTTTCTCTGGGCTATTTGCTAAAAATATACAGTCCTGACATAATGCCCTAGTCCTATGCAATGACACAACTGATAAACTAATATTAGGTCACAGAATAAATATTGACTATGGGTTGTGTCCATTTCTATGGTAATTTAAAATTTTATTCTATCAATTACTTTTTTAAAAAAGTGATTAAATGACTGTAATGCAGGGGTCGGCAACGTTCGGCACGCGGCTCGCCAGGGTAGGTACCCTGGCGGGCCGGGCCAGTTTATTTGCCTGCTGACGCGGCAGGTTCAGCCGATCGCGGCCCCCACTGGCCGCGGTTCGCCGTCCCAGGCCAATGGGGGCGGCGAGAAGCAGTGCGGGCGAGCGATGTGTTGGCCGCGGCTTCCCGCCGCCCCCATTGACCCGGGACGGCGAACCGCGGCCAGTGGGGGCCGCGATCGGCCGAACCTGCCGCGTCAGCAGGCAAATAAATTGGCCCGGCCCGCTAGGGTGCTTACCCTGGCGAGCCGCGTGCCAAACGTTGCCGACCCCTGTTCTAGGGGCAAGCCTGTTCCAGCATGACAGAAGTTGTGAAATTCTGAGGGGGTGAAAATGATGAAGGTGAGAGGTTGGGGCAGGCATGTCAAAGCTGAAAAGGCATAGGATGAGACAAGGGCCAAGTCTAACCTGATTTTTAATGTCTGTGGCAATAATGCTGTGGACACTTCCCTTAACACTCCCGAGCTTGAACGTTCAGTGAAAAACATTTTCATAGCTTCTCATCTACGTTTCCTTTCTTAACCATTGTTCTTTGTTGTGCCACCTTCAGAGACGGAAGTATTCCTTTTCTGCGTGTATGTTTCCTGAAGGTATGTATAGATTCAGATCAAATCCCCATTGCACCTTACCTTTCCTAGGTTATAAACGTTTAGTTCCCTCAGGCTCTTATTGTTTGTCTTACATTCTTATCACCGTATCATTTTGAGCAACCCTTCTTCGTAATTTCTCAACATTTTCTATATCCTTATTAAACTGTAGGGACCAGAACTGTGTATGGTATTGCCTGTGCTGTTGCACAAGAGCCATATAGGGTGGTACTATTATAATGTCTATCTATATTCAAATAGCATTGTTTGCAATGGCATTGTACTGCACATTCATGGCTATCTTCTATCACACCCCAATCTGTCTTGAACTCACTGCATGAGGGCATTTGCAGGGCAGAATTGAAAAAAGTCCAGCATTGTCAGCTCATTAAAGAGAGAAACTGCGTCTTTAGTGAATTTTAGTATTCGCCTGGGGCATGCTCATCTTCTCTGTGGGCGTCTGTCAGCACCCCAAAGGGTTAAATTTCTCATTGTCTGGTCCTGGCCCATACTTCTTGGTCTAGTCTCTCTCAGAGAGGCAGCCTTTAACCATTCTCTGTGTGTGGAGACTTGAAAGCTGGCTCACTGCCCACAGCTTTTTGTTAGAAACCGGAATCTTTTCTCCTTTCTGAAAGCATCAGTAGAAGAGCAGCAAGTGTGCCTTGCCTGACAATGTACCAGCTGGATGGTGGTGTATCTGCTGTTCAGAAATGTTTCTGGTCCGGTGACTTGCTGCTTATCTGGTGAAAGCACTCAAGTGCCAAGATATGACATTTTTTATTGGAGTCCAAGCAGATACAAATCTTTTACCAGTGGCTCATTAAGTAAAATGTGTTCTTAACTAAGAAGTGATTCCCCACAGATCTACTTACAGAGTTTGAGAGCATGTAACCTATCTCCAAGTGGTTTGTATATCTAAACACAGCTCTTTTGATTGTGATTTATAAACCTGTGCACTTTCTGGGCCAAATTCTCTGCTGGCATAATTCTATTATCTACCATAGACCTAGTCACGTTCAAAATAGCTGTAAGCTTGCAAGTGAGTGCAACACATCGCAGGCTAGTCAGACCACTTGCCCCCATGGAGATTAGGCACAAAAGTGGGGGAAGAACACATTGGGCCAACAGAGAATTTGGCCGTCTCTGTCCGCCCCCTTTTCCCATTCTCCACAGGGGAAAGTGAAAATGAGTCCTTCAAGCTTACAGATTTGCTTTGAACTTGGCAGGTCTAGTATTGGCATACAGACAGGTTAGAGGCAGGCATGCCTATGCAAACATTAATACAGATGCAAATTCAGATTACTTTTTCTTTTTTTGCTTCCTCCGGGATAGAGGCTCATTCCTAAGAGTAACTGGAGCACCACATTCTCCATACATTTCAATCAATCTACTACAACCAGACTGTGTGGATGCAAAAATGTCATCTCCCAAAAGGGAATGTGCCCCCTAAATACTGATTATTATTAATATGTTGTTGTATTCCTTATATAATGTTGAGATGTGTCTGATGCTTTCAGTACAGAATATAGACCTTATTCACCACTGCATTACTCCAGCTTTCAGCCAGTGAAACTCTACTGAAATCAACACCGTGGTGAATCAGGCCCAATATTTGGTGCAGCTCCAGTACATTAATCGGTCACATATCTAGACTTGCCAACACTGGGTTTTTTTTATGGACAGGCCTGTGGACCCTTCTATGAAAACTGCATTGTTCTTGGCTAATCCACTTAGAAAACTGAGATCTGTTGACAAAAATTAGGCAATTGACTTGTTTTCCGATCCCTTACGTGCGAGGGAATTGTTGAGAGTTGGTATTTCACTGACCACAATACTAAATCACGGGGACAGTGAGGATTGTTGCTATTTGTCATTCTTCCACAGTTGGAATAGGCTTTTTTTTTTTTACAGGTCAAGAGCCACCTAAGGCACCAGTGCAGGGGAGTTCAGAGACCCCATCGTCACACTGTGCCTGGAGTTGGCAGGGAGAGCAGCCACTGCTGGCAAGCTCCCTTCCTTCCTGTGCAGGTGACAGGGCCGGCTCCAGCTTTTTTGCCACCCCAAGTGGCGAAGCCAAAAAATAAATAAAAGATAAAGCCGTGATCGGCGGCACTTTGGCGGCAGCTCTACCGCGCCGCTTCATTCTTTGGCGGCAATTCAGCTGTGGGTCCTTCCCTCCAAGAGGGAGTGAGGGACCTGCCACTGAATTGCCGCCAAAGACCCGGACGTGCCGCCCTTTCCATTGGCCGCCCCATGCGCCTGCTTCCAGGTGGGAAGGCAGGTGTGGGGAATGGGTGGAATTTTGGTTCTGTTCCCATCTGCACCAGCCAGCACTGCTTGGCCAGCAGGAGCGGGGGAGAATGCAGTGTCAGGAAAAGGGCTGGGCCAGGTTCTTCCCCCTGGAGCCAGGGCTGGAAGCAGGGACTAGATTCACAATCTGGTCCCTGTTCTGCTCTGGGAGGAGCGTAACTAATTTTTTTTTGCAAGGTGCCCATTCATCCCTATAAGATTAAATCACACGCCTTTTCTACAGAACATAACACTGTTTATCCACAGCTGCTCAGTTTGACACTAGGCCTCGTAGCAAAGCTCATGCGTGGCTGAGTTTTTCAGCAACAGGCCAAGATGCGCTGTCATGGTATGAAGGGTATATACACAAAGGGTGTGAAGTACAGTATTCCAAATACATTACTGTATTGGTATTTTTTGTGTCAGGGCAAACCTCGTTGATTATATGGCTTCCATAACTCGGTGCAACTGAGTAGCTAGCTATCGTCTTTCAGGAAACAAAATTCAGGAACTAAGCAGCGTGTGTGTGTGCGTGTGCGTGCACATGTGTAGAACCGGGTGTCGGGTCTTTGGCCTTGCAGCTTCATTTGACATGCTGCATTTTTCCTTCTTTACGCTCATCCTCCGCCTCCTCTAGGGAAAGTCTCCTGAGGGCTTCCTGCCCAGCAGTGGTGCCAAAAAAATGTCCTTCAGCTGAAAGGAGGAACCTTTTTGAGAACAGCTTCCTACTAACTTGGTTAGGAGATGCCATCATGGTAGTGGACAAAGGTCTCTCCTCTCCACCCACCTAGCAGAGAGGGTAACCTTTGCCATGTTGAAATCCTCATGGCACCGGAAGTAAAAACAACGTGTTACCATCAACTGAACGTTATTATGCTCTCTATGCCTGCCGCAGTGAGAAGTGCAAACAAACCCCTGATTTGCACCAGGCAATCTAGAACTTACTTGAAAGGGCAGCACTTGTTCTCATTTATTTAAGAGCAACCAAAGAAAGCTTCAGTGCGTTAAGTGTCTTCGCACAATTAAGCTGCGACTAGTGCTCCTGGGCCTCCCTTGCAGCATAGCAGATCTGTGCTGTAAGCCTGATGGGGGAGATATTTCCAATGATCAGGCTCTGGGGTGTGGACAGAGTCCATATATCACAGAATACACGCAATGGCTTTGCAAACACCCCTAGAGTTATTCTGAAAAACTCTTGGAAGAAGCTGCTGCTGGGTGTTATTGATTACTGACTATTGTGGAGTTTCTGTTTGTGTGCCCCTTTACTTCCAGAAGCTCCCCTAAGACAAAGTGTATTCCTTTATAATCCAGTGACTGAGAGGTGATTGCTGACACACAGACAGAGGATGTTATGCTTGAATCTGCTATTTAAAATCCCATTTAGTTAATTGTTGCTGTAAACAAGGAATGCATCTGTTAATTAATGAGACCCAAGGGTAAGACGATTAAACACTGTATCAGCCATTATACAAAACTAACCAATCTGCCCTGGTGCATTGAGTCACCTCCACCCACTGCTGACTTGTGATTTGTTTTCCTTTTGTCCAGCATTTGTATCTGCCCAGGGAGGAGCTGCACTCATCTTTCCTATAGCATCTGGACAAACTGGAGAAATGGTCAGAAGGAAATAGGATGAAATTCAATAAGGACAAATGTAAAGTACTCCACTTAGGAAGGAACACTCAGTTGCACACGTACAAAATGGGAAATGACTGCCCAGGAAGGAGTACTGCAGAAAGGGATCTGGGGGTCATAGTGGGTCACAAGCTAAATATGAGTCAACAGTGTAACACTGTTGCAAAAAAGCGAACATCATTCTAGGATATATTAGCAGGAGTGTTGTAAGCAAGACACAAGAAGTAATTCTTCCGCTCTACTCCACGCTGATTAGGCTTCAACTGGAGTATTGTGTTCAGTTCTGGGTGCCACATTTCAGGAAAGAAGTAGGCAAATTGGAGAAAGTCCAGAGAAGAGCAACAAAAATGATTAAAGGTCTAGAAAACATGACCTATGAGGGAAGACTGAAAAAATTGGGTTTATTTAGTCTGGAAAAGAGAAGACTGGGAGGGGACATGATAACAGTTTTCAAGTACTTAAAAGGTAGTTACAAGGAAGAGGGTGAAAAATTGTTCTCCTTAATTTCTGAAGTTAGGACAAGAAGCAATGGGCTTACTCTGCAGCGAGGGTGGTTTAGGCTGGACATTAGGAAAACCTTCCTAACTGTCAAGGTGGTTAAGCACTGGAGTAAATTGCCTAGGGAGGTTCTGGAATCTCTATCATTGCGGATTTTAAAGAGCAGGTTAGACAAATAGCTGTCAGGGATGGCCTAGCTAATACTAGCCACGAGTGCAGGGGACTGGATTAGATGACCTCTCGAGGTCCCTTCCAGTTCTATGATTCTGTGATGAATGGAACTGGAGAAAGAGAGCCAGGTGTCAGGAGGGATCTACTGTGGTGTGGAACCGGAGGGCTCAGGTGTGCAGAGGCCTGACTGCCTGCTCTCAAACTCTATTACCTGAGCATATGATATTGGCCACTCAGCATGCTGAGTAAAGAGCTTTTTCCAACAGTGCTGCCTGTCACATCACTTGTTGCTTATGAATAGGCTTGGAAGGACTGGATGTTTGATTCAAGGATATTTATCATATATATTTTGACATGTGGTGTTGACAATTGGTGCTTTAATGATTATAAAGCTTTAACTTTTTAAATCTCAATCGGTGCTGTCATTAAATAATTATTGTCTGACCAACCTCCCAGAATTCTGCACAACTGTGAAAATTGAAATGGATAAAAATAGAGAAAAATGTTTTAAAATAAACGTCAATATCTGTCAAAATGATAGAAATAATATTTTCCCAATTTTATGAAACTCTTCTGCCCATGCACAGAAGCTGCTCCTGTACATTGTACACCTCGATTCTAATATGCCTGGCTCCTGGGATCTCTAGTTCATCTGTAGACTAATGGGTTGCTTTCCTGTGTCTTGTCCTTGGTACTTATAGAACGTGTTCCTCATCTCCACAGCTTTACTACCTATCCTGTTGTGCCAGGGTTTCTGACAATCCGATGGGTGAGAGAACATGATATAGGCAGTTGCATGTATCTTATGAAAGACCAAAATATATTTTAAAATAGACCATAAGGGGTATAAAGCAGAACAGTATACATTCCTAATTCATGCCAAGGGAGGGAGAATGCAATGGAGTATTTCATAATCTGCCTACACCTGATTTTTCCCTTGGCTACAGCTAAATTTTCTGAGTGCTGCAGTAAAGCTCTGTGGAATTACCATGCTGGTGACTCTTCAATGTATACAGAAGATGCATAACACTCCTATATGGTGTTCAGGCACCTTGCCTATCTTTACTTAAAACATGGTGCAACGCGTACCTTACTAGACACTTGTGCAGTTAAGGTGTCTAAGGTGAATAAAGAGCTAACCTTTGGTAGTGCTACAGCCAATACCCTGATTTCCCATCAGGTATGATCACATATAGATTGTAATAGTACTGATGTTCTTTTTCTTACATGGTTACCATCATCTTACTTAGCGCATTTAGTATTGCACCACTCGCTTTCTTAGAAATGTCCGATATGCTATTTCTGTCTCATTTGTCTTGCATTTTACAACACGAGACTTAATAGAGAAGTAATAATAGTAAGGAATAGTAATGAACCTGTCTCTCTCACCCCATTTTGTTCCTTCATCCCAGCTCTGGGAGTTCCCTCTAAAAAAGCCATCTGGTGCTGGTTGGCTGGCTAGCAAACCCAAAACCAAACACCCATATGCCAGATGTAAACAGCTGTCCATCTATCATTCATAATCTCGCCACAGTACAAGCCACATGTTGGTTGTTCTACTTAAGATGGGAATGGTTAAGAATGGACCCATTAAAGAGACAAAGTCAACTGCACAATTAAGTGCATTTTCTACTCCTCGCCTTTCCTGGTTATTGTAGGAAGGAAGCGTGTATGTGACTGGGCGAATAGGAGCTGGGTGTTGTTAATCTGGCCCCAGTTCATTAAAGCACTTAAGCATATGCTTCACTTAAACACATGTTTAAATGGTTTCTTGAGGAGGGATGCTTTCCTGACTAAGGGCCCCTGTTACTTGTCTTTAATAATACTAGTGGGTAGCCTGCCAGGTTGGATATTTTAAACATGCCCCAGCACTTACGTTTATCCAGTCATGTACAAAATTACATACTATGAGAGTTTCTGATAGGGAATTAGGACAATAAGTTGCAATTTGCAGGCACCACAGGTTTCGTAAGGGCATTGCCATAACACAGTATTACCTGTGGAGGCTCTTCTGTCTGTAGATTGGTACCTTTTGCCTTTAACCCATCTCAAAGTATAACAAACCAAATCTGCCTTTGTTTATCATTATAGATTAGCTGACTTTTTGATGTTTATTTCCCTTAACATTTTGCATATTCAGAATATTGTGGATTCATATCATAAGTTTTGGTGGTATTGTTTCATTTTTATTTTTAGCCTGCAACTTCTTGTCCTGTCCAAAGGGCACTGCATGGAATGCCGTTTTCAACAGTCTGTGTTTACATGCCTCTTCTTGATTTAATTAACAGTCCCTGGCCCTTTGCTGACAAATTCAATAAATATATTGAATTTCAATATGGATCATGGGTTTTTTTTTATATAATTCTCACATTCCATCAGACAGTTTACAGTTTGACAATACTGCTATCATTGCTTTCTATTTGTATTTTCAGCAAGCTACTAAATAGTTTAAGCTATATCAGATCACCCTGGTCTCTCTGTAGTTGTCTTATTATAAGCCCCCAAGGTTTGGCTCAGACTTGATGTTAAATCTAGGTTATAATAAAAACAATCTGTGCTTTTAAAAAAAAATTAAAGTGTGACATATATTTGCTCTTATTTGTCATGTATTATAGGAATTTTGAGTGTAAAAGAAAGCTGCAAAGATGGTTTCATGCAGGTAATGTAGAGTCCAATCAGTTTGCTGCAATGCATTCATAGCCACAGGCAGCAGGATAAAAATGTAAACGAATAAATAGAAGTACATAGTAATCTGTTGCTTTTGCAAGCGAAACTTGGGTGAATCTCAGAAACAGTTGTAAAGTGAAATGTCTTTGGGTTGATTTCCCCCCCCCCCCCCAGTAAGGCTGCAGCTGAGTATTATGGGTCAGATTCCTCAAGAGGGTGGATCTAATTGTTGCCTTTTAATTTTTTAAACAAATAAATGGCATCTGTAATTGTATCCCTGTTCAAATGTGAGAGTAAACAAAATCATAAATAGTTCCAGGAATAATGGTTAAATGTCTATTTTATCCATCACATACACATAGAAACCTAATACAAATTAATAATAATAATTAAGCAACTACACATGGGCCCCATTAAATCAGTTGCTCACTTGAAGTAGTCTTCTTATATTGACTGAGAACATTTTGAGTCTCTTGCTTAATACAGATTACCTAATAATTGTAGTCTCTTGTACATGTGTATATACCATGCCATATTTCCAACACTGTTGCTATAGTTTTGCTTATGGTGACAAGTCCTAAGAAGGGGCAGATTGGCTGGTGACTAGTGTCTCTTGGTGCTGTCTAATTTAAATATCACTTACGTAATCTTCAAATGTCAAAAGAAAATGTCAAGCTGGGCTGGTAATGACAATTTGGCATTGAATGCTTGAGAATTAGGGATTCAATAAATAAAATTCTGTTTTTGCCCCCCTGCAAAACAGTTAGTTCTCAGACCCCCAGGAACAAGATGAACCATTCTGAGGTTGCCCAAAGGCATTCTCACAACAAATTTCAAACTTGAACAGAATGAAATGGGAAATCTGAGAAAAGTGGACAAATGAAATATATTAGCTTGGAATTTTGTCTTCTGAGTCAATCTGGATTTGGATAATGTAATTTACAAGAAAAGTCAGAGAAACAGAAGATGACATTTAAGCACGTTTAGGGCCTGGACAATTTCCTAACATGCAAAAATGACTCTGATTTCAGATGAAATCTCCTGCATCAACTCTCGAGCCCAGCACCAGAAAAAATAAACAACAGTAGGTAGGTTGGGCTTCCCAGTAGAAAGAACTAAAAAAAGCAATAGTCTACTGGAAAAAGCAGTTGACTTGGCATGGTTGAGTAATCCCCATTAATGGTTACGGACACTGTGCTTTAATCTAATTTAGAAGTGTCTATTGTATTGTTCTGTGTGCAAACACGCAGTAAGAGAGGGAAGGAGAAGTTAGCCTTTCTTTTTATTTGATCTAGGGGGCATCTTGAATGGATAAAAAATAATGATGTGGTTGAACACACAGACCAAGCTTTTCAAAAATAGATGCCCAAAATTAGTCTCCTAAGTCCATATTTAGATAACTAAATAAGTGACCTAATTTTCAGAAGCACTGAGAGACTTACTAGCTTTCACTGAAGTGACTGAGAGCTACTGAATGCTCAGCACTTCTGGTCAATGGGGTGTTTGGACCTTCACTGAAGTAATTTAATTGGAAATGTTAAAACATGAAGTAATTCCATTTACTCACCCTTTCCTGGATGGCAGGAAGAGTAATCATCGGAACAGGCCATACAAATCACATCACAAGTGGGAGCCTTTCTGATTAATTTTTAAAAATGCATTCTTTTCAGTTAGTGGATCTGGATGTCAGAATCACATTCACTATTTGTTGGAGATAACAGTCCTGATGAACGGCCTGGGGGAGAGCAGTTGAAGCCGTTTTTCACTGGTACGTTCAATCATGGGGGAGAGAGCAGTTGGCTGACACACCTGGTTAACAGTGCCAGATTTTCATCAACTTGTACAGGTCTAACATTGTGAGGCCCTGGCCAGATTTTTCAGCATGATGGCTGGATCAGTCCTGAGGAGACTTTTTTTCCTTGTACGAAGCAGAGGAGAGCAGATAACTCTGGAGAGATAATAAATTAGATTCACAAGCTGTTGCCATGTCTCATACTACTATTACTACTACAGCAGATCTGGAACCAAGCATAGGCCTGTTATTGAAGACAGGACTTCATTTCATAAGCCCAGATATAAAAGCACAGAACATGCAGCACAGAACAGAAATGAAGAGAAGCCCAGAAAATACAGACTACTACTATCTCTGCAGTTACTAAGATTACCTCTGAGGTTCTTTACAGCAAAACCCCACCTCATAAAGAACGGCATGGTGCCTGCACCAATCTGAACCAAACAGGTACTGCTGGGCAGCATTGAAGGACCCTCCTCTCTCATGCACTACACACCAAGGCAAGTTACAGCAGGAACAGCGCGAAGTTTGGAAAAGCATGCAGGACATCAGGTGTTGGAGTGGAACCTGAATGTTATGAGTTGCCACCAACTAAATCCTAGTATAACAGCTGCTCCTTCCATTGTGAAGAGAAGTTGAAAACTCCTAGTGATTCAGATTTGGGGAGGAAGTGAGAAAAGTGCTCTAAACCTACAAGAAGATCCATGTTCTAGACTGGCAGCTTGTCTTGCTTGTGCAGAGACCTGCAGGGAGTTAGGAGGTCTGAGGTCAGATTTCCTCGAGAGGAGGATTTATACTGTAGGGGCAAATCCTGTTCGCACTCCCCACATCCGCTGTAGAGGATCCTGACAGCAGCAGTGCATCTGACTGAAGCAAAGGTGAGCTGAGGTCAACAATGCCTGCACACCAAGTTAAAAAGCTGCTATAGCCGGGTTGTTCAGAAGCTGTGCAATGGCTATCCTTCTCACAACCTTCATCAAAAGGGGGAGGGATAGCTCAGTGGTTTGAGCACTGGCCTGCTAAACCCAGGGTTATGAGTTCAGTTCTTGAGAGGACTACTTAGGGATCTGGGGCAAAATCAGTACTTGGTCCTGCTAGTGAAAGCAGGGGGCTGGACTCAATGACCCTTCCAGTTCTAGGAGATAGGATATCTCCATTTTTCAAAAAACCTCTCCACTGCAGCCTATGCAAGTCCCCAAGATAGAGAGTGCTGAGCTCATAACACTTGGCTTCCCAGCACCAGCCACTGCTTCCTGTCTACCCTGGCCCCTGCCAGTCTTGACATTGTTTAAGGAAAACAGGTTTTATCTTTTAGAACTTATTACTAATTGAATGGCAACTGTAACTGAGGAGTTAGAGAGAGACTGTAATGATCTGTGCATATTAATGAGCTCTGCAGCTTGCTTGCTGTTGTTTCTGATGTTTCTCCTGCCTGTTCTCTTGTGTTTGAAGCGATTGTGTTGGTTGTGTATGAAGACCTGTGTCTTTTGTACATGAGCAAATTGCTAGCTTTATTTGATTTATTTCGCACTCTTTGATTTCTAGTCTCAGGTGGACCTTTATAGCTGTTTATCAGAGTTTGGAATCTTTCTTTTCCTACCATTTTAACTGTCATCCTGGATTGTCAACCTCAACAATTCCTTGTCTTTTGAGCTTTAGAAATGAAGGCACTGCCAAGATCCTGGGAGCAACAGTTGTTATGGAAGAAATAATTTCTCCTTATTAAATTCCCTTCATAACTGAGATTTTTTAATGCTTCCTATGAAAATATTATCTGATTCCACTCCTGTGATACTCTGATTGGCTCTCTTTTCTTTTAGAAAATATCTACATAAAGAAAACTTCAAATGATCTTCACAACATCAAAACTGGTGGCACTACTTCCCACCAGCCCTTGTTGATGGAATACTTTTTGATTCAGAGATCCATAACTTTGAAGGCCAGAAGGGACTAGTCTGACCTCCTATATAACACAAGCCATAAAACTTCCCAAAATAATTCCTAGAGAACATCTTTTTAAAAAACAGCCAATATTGATTTAAAACTTGTCATTGATGGAGAATCCACCATGAACCTTGGTAAGTTGTTCCAATAGTTAATTACTCTCACCATTAACAATTTACACCTTATTTCCAGTCTGAATTGGTCTAATTCCAATGTCCAACCATTTCTCTGCTAGATTGAAGAGCCCATTATTAAATATTGGTTCCCTGTGTAGGTACTTATAGACTGTAACCAAGTTAGCCCTTAACTTTCTCTTTAGTAAGATAAACCAGTTGAGCTCCTGCAATCTATTGCTATACAGTATGTTTTCTAATCCTATTCTCGTGGCTCTTCTCTGAACCCTCTTCAGTTTATCAACAACCTTCTTGGTCAGTGTGTATCTTCTTGTGCAAGGAATTATGCTTCAACAGATTTATAGTCTCTTACATTGGGCTTTCATAATGCTGGCATTACAAATGACATATATATTTTAGCAAGGTGGCTGCCTTTGCTGGAAATCAGGCAATTTTAATTAATGCAATTGTTTTTAGAGATGTGTTAATGCTCATGCATGGTAAGGAGTTTGAGGCTGCTATGCTTAATGAAAATAGGACAGCTTTTCTTTAAGATGTAAACAATTGAAATGGAAATTTGAATTGGATAAGCCTGTAAATACAGAGCCAGATTCTCAGCTGCTGTAAACTGGCCCATTGAAGTAAATGGAAGTGTGCTGATTTCCACCAGCTGAAGATCTGACTTGTAGTTTTGTTATCACAAAACATTAGAGCTGGTTAATACTTTTTGTATGAACAGTTTTCCATCAGAAAATGCAGTTTTATTGAAATCGAAATGTTTTGCAGGAATGTGTCAATTTCAAAGAAATTTTTGACAGGAAAGAGTTGCAATGATTTGGAATTTCTTATTTTGCTTTGGTAATGCTGAAATAATTTGTTTCAATAAGGTAAAATGTTAGCTTTAGCTTTTTTGTCATTTTAATTAATTACATTTTGACTTTTAAATTATATTAAAATATCCTATTAATGTTTTATATTATAATGTTTCAACATTACTGAAACAAAGCATTTTTCATGGTCCTGAAGATAAACTTTTCAGAATATTAACCTCACAGGAAATTTTGAAACTTTGGCTTTTTGCTCTGATTTGGAAAGTATTTTTTCCCCCAAAATGTCAGAATGTTACCATGGAACAAAATTCCATTTTCAGTTAACTGTATAAAACATTTGAATGAGCTTCCATATCTATTATTAGGATGGCCATGGCTTCTGAACTTTTGAAAGAAATCTAGATCTTGCTACGATTTCCTCTCAAATCTGCCGTGATAAACCCCATCTTACATGGTAAATCTGTGTCTTACTTACCCAAAGAGTATAACTGCTCCTTTCCTTTCATTCTGATTTATTAGGCAAATTTATATTGAAAATACCATCATTCATTGGATCTGTGTATAGACAAAGGGTCAGATTCTCAGCTGGTGTATTTTTCACATTTGCTGTCTGGTCACCCTAGTTCAAAGTCACCCTTTGTGGGAGGGGAGTTACTCAGAGACTCCCTGAGCAGTTCTGCTTCCCCCTCAGCTCCCAAACTCAAAGCTGAAACTAATATTAGTGGCTTTGTCTCTGAGTCAGGCTGTTCCCTGTCCCTGAGGGGCTGAGGAGCCCTGGCTCATCACTGGTCCAGCAAACTGCTTGTCCGAATCACACCAGGCAGAAACCTCCCCATTGGCCTCAGCGGGGGTTTCATAGACTCATAGACTTTAAAGCCAGAAGGGACCATCGGGATCATCTAGTCTGACCACCTGCACATTCCAGGCCACAGAACCTCACCCACCCACTCCTGTAATAGGCCCCTAATCTCTGGCTGAGTTACTGAACTCCTCAAACCATGTTTAAGGACTTCAAGTTACAAAAAATCCACTATTTACACTAATTTAAACCAGCAAGTGACCCATGTCCCATGCTGCAGAGGAAGGCGAAAAATACCTGGATCTCTGACCTGGGGGAAAATTCCTTCCCTACCCCAAATATGGTGAGACACACCAGCCAGACACCTGGAAAAGAATTTGCTGTAGAGAGCCCTCCCCATGTAAAGTCCCATCACCGTCTGTTGGAGATATTGCTACTAGCAGCCACAGATGGGCCTCATGACATTATAGGCAGTCTCATCATACCACCCCCTGATAAACTTATCAAACTCAGTCTTGGATCCAATTAAGTTTTTGCCCCACTACTCCCCTACGAAGATTGTTTCACTTCACTCCTCTGATGGTTAGAAACCTTCATCTAATTTCAAGCCTAAACTTGTTGATGGCCAGTTTATATTCATTTGTTCTTGTGCCAACATTGGCGCTTAACTTAAATAACTCCTCTCCCTCCCTGGTATTTATCCCTCTGATGTATTTATAGAGAGCGATCATATCTCCCCTCAGCCTTTGTTTTGTTAGGCTAAACAAGCCAAGCTTCTTAAGTCTCCTTTTGTAAGGTAGGTTCTTCATTCCTCTGATCATCCTTCTTTGCACCTGTTCCAGTTTGAATTCATCTTTCTTAAACATGGGAGACCAGAATTGCACACAGTATTCCAGCTGAGGTCTCACCAATGCTTTGTATAATGGTACTAACACTTCCCTGTCTCTACTGGAAATACCTCGCCTGATGCATCTAGGATTGCATTAGCCTTTTTTCACAGTCGCATCACATCAGCAGCTCATAGTTATCCTGTGATCGACCAATACACCCAGGTCTTTCTTACTCCTTTGTTGCTTCCAACTGATATGTCCCCAGCTTATAGCAAAAATTCTTGTTGTTAGTTCCTACATGCATGACCTTGCCCTTTGCACGATTAAATTTCATCCCATTTCTATTACTACAGTTTTCAAGGTCATCCAGATATCTTGTATGATATTCCAGTCCTCCACCATATTGGCAATACCTCCCATCTTTGTGTCATCTGCAGATTTTATTAGCACACTCCAACTTTTTGTGCCAAGGTCATTAATAAAAATGTTAAATAAGATTGGTCCCAAACCCCATCCCTAGTCCATTCTGCCACACCCATGACTACAAGCCTGCTGGGAAATGATGTTAGACAGCTGTGGTAGCCATTATTGTTGTAGTCGGTAGGGTACGGACTCCACTCAGTCCAGAGTTCCAGGAGCTGGCAAATCCCAAGTGGGGATTACACTTCAATAGAGGTAAACTGATTTACACCAGATGTGTATCTAGTCCTAATTGGTTTCCAGCCTTAAGGCCAAAACCGGCTCACCCTTATCCACTTGAGTTCCCATTGAATAAGGAGAGCAAAATGTGGCACTTAAACTTCAAAAACATTTTTTTTATATTCATCAAACTATTTGTGTCGGATGTGTAACACTTTATTCCAAGCTTTAGTCTGGTGCGAATTTTAAGATCAAATTATAAACCTCTGAAAAATGTCATTTACTATGAAAATGCTGCTGATCTAATCTCAGACAAGGGGGTATTACATAAATTTTTAAATACATTTCTCAGCTGAGCCCGAGGAACAATGGGCAAATATGAGACGGCGCGGAGGATAACATGTGCTTTTTGCACTCCCTTTGATCTTTGGACAGGATCTGTACTAGTCCAGTCCAGGGTATAGAGCTGCTCAAAACTACGTTTAAATTAAACAGCACCCACAAGGAACTGTTCCAGTATCCTGGGATCACCAAGCTGCAAGAATGCCCCGTTCTGCCCCATTTTCCCTGCACATGCCCACTACACCAGAGTCAGGAATGGGGGCTAGTGAAGGAGCTACTATGGTGGCTCCGTGCCCCCAGAGGAGTCCCCTGCACTGGGTGAATCCTCCACTGAATAGCTACACTAGCTTTAGGGCAGCTTTTACCTAAGCATCTACTCTCTGGGATACTGAAAGTGTATATATTTAGTTGTCCTTAACTGAACACTTGAAACGGGTTGTTTTCTTATGAAATTTGTGGTGCACCGCACGGAGAGAGGGATTTAGAGCTAGGTCCAGCACAGTGCTTAGCACCTAATGTTAACTGTCATGGGGGTTGAGGGCTCCTAGCACCTCTAAGGACATCCGCAGCTCCTCACAGGATTGGCCCCTTAGGAAGCCAAGAAGGATGGAAATCACTAATTTCTTAAAGTCACGACACTTTTTTTTAAAGGAACCATGTGGCCTTATTTTAAAGTGCTTTTTTATTGAAGTTCAAAGATGCCTACATTTATAGCCGTGTGAGTCTTTATTCTGGTTCTCTTCCTAAAGCCTGTCTCTGATTTATGGCTGCAGTTTGAGAGGTACTCTGTTTCAGAAGGAAAGATGTTCTTCTTTTTCTTTGAAAATTGAAAATTTCTCATAAAAATTGGACAAGCTGCCAAAAAAGGTCACTCACTCGAAATGAAACACAGAACAGCTTCTACTCAATTCATTGTTCTAGGCTTATATTATGATGTAGTAATTAAGTTCACATGTTTGTTTTGACTGAATAAATTTCTGCATTTTAAAAAATGGCTCTGTATATCTATCCAATTCTTGGCCTTTCCACTGATGCAACCAATAAGTGTGTCAGTTAACACCAGTGGAGATCTGCTGTGGAAATCTGCTGTTCTCTAACGAAATAAAACACCAACTATATACCGATTCCATATATTCCACCTTGGCAAAAACTTTGAGTCAGTATTGACCTAGGATGGATTTGAATTAGTGATTTAGAGGTGAAAGGCTCCTCAACCGATAACTAGTTATCTGAATCCTTCCATTCTCTGGGCTCTAAAACCTTTGGCTGTAGACTATTCATCAATTGCTAGAGAGAATTGTTTGCCCCTCCATCCTCCATAATCTGATTTTGATCCTTCTATAATGGCATGAAGGTTACAGTCTAATATGATGGTGATCAATCTGACAGCTTTGAAATCCACAGTGGTGTCAAACAGGCATGTTTATCAACACTCTTCAGTATATTCTTTTCTCTGCTGCTTCACCCAGCATTGAGTGTGTACATTTCCATACAACATCAGAAGGAAAACTGTTCAAAATTGTATCAGAGAAAAAAGCAAAGTCAAACACCTGCTGATAACAAAGTTGCTTTTTGGTGACAATGCAGTGCTCATCGCACACAGTGAAGAGGAGTTTCAGCAACTTTGCAATAGCTTTGTGCTAGTTTGTGATGAATTTGGATTTAACCAGCAGTCTAAAGAAGACAATGATTATGGCACAAGGTGTGTTGACTGCTCCAGTGATTTCAATAGCTAACCCCATGATAGAATTTGTGCACAAGTTCTGCTATCTGATCAACTGTATCAGATCCCTTATCTCTAGATGACTAGCTTAATTCTCACATCAGAAAGGCAGCTAAAGTTTGGCTAACTGACCAAGTGTGTGCGTGGGATAACATTGAAAACCAAGATACAGGTCTACCAGATGTGTATTTTGAACATTCTGCTGTATGGTGGCAAGACCTGGACTACCTGCAGCAGGCATGAGAGAAGGCTAAACACCTTCCACATTCCTATCTTGGCTGTATTCTAAATATCAAGTGGGAAATAAAAGTTCCTGACTCCAAAGTCCATGAGAAAGTAAAATTGCCAAATCTAGTCACTACTCTCAAACACAGATGTCTATGCTGGCTTTGTCATTGGATGGACATTGGACGCATTCGAAAGGATCTCCTGTATGGAGAACTTGCAGATGTTCCAAGGCCACTGGGTTGACCTAGACTCAGGTTCAGGGGCATTTTCAAGAGGAACTTGAAAACTTTCAACGCCAACACCTCAAGTTGAGAGGATGAAGCTTTGCTAGCTGAAGGGCTGCACTGTGCCAGGGAGTCAAAGAGCCTAAGAGAAGAAAGCGAAGAGAGGAGAGTACAGTAGGCCTCAAGCTAGTAGCATGCAGGTTTCATCCTCTGGCCCTGTGCCTTATGCCTGCACTATTTGTGGCAAGGACAGTTGCTCGAGAACTGGACTTTTTAGCCACTCGTGATGTGGCAGCATGACAGAGTAACTGAACTGCTCTGGTGCTTACATCAACGTCTTTCAAGATGAATGGTTGCCATCGGAGCACACCTGGTATTAGTTCTGAGAAATAATTCCATAACGAAAAAGAGATGTTACAGTTGAGAGTGGAAAATTGCCGGAGACTACTTGACATTAAAAACAAATTGATTTGTCTGTAGAAGTCTGAATGCGTGCCACAATAAATCTGTGACACAGAAGGTGAAATCCTGGCCCTGTTGATATCAGTGGGTACCAGGATTTCACCCCTACTGTCCTATAGGCAATTCTGAAATAGTGACTTTCTATAGGTTAATATGAATTGTTTATTACAAGTACAAGAATATGCCACAGAAGAATGTACTGGAACAGAAAATAAGGCCCTGATCCTGCAAGAAACTCCATGTGGACAGAATCCTTTCAGTCAGTGGGACTCCGTGCAGATGCAGGGTCCACCACCAGAATAGTTATTGCAGGATCAGGACTTAAATTGCCAATTTTTTCAGATTGATTTCAATGGGTATTAGGCATTTAACCAGCTTAGGTGCTTTTGAAAATCTTACTAGCCATCCATCTGCATCTTTAGGTGGCTAAATACCCTTAGAAATATGTCCCCAAGTCCTTGAGGCTTCCTTTTTAATTTTTCCTCCTCATTTCCTTTTATATGTGGTAGGACTAGCCCCAATGATTGATGGCCATGAAGAGCTAGGAGTTGTAAACAAATATGGACCATATTTTTAAAGGGGATTCTAATTTTGTGCTACTAATTTTGTCCCTGCAATCACCTAGAAGTGCAATTCTGGGATGGCAAATTATTATATACTGAGTCCTAACTACATGATTTTCAAGGTCAAGTAGGTAAGTAGATGTCAATATGTTATCATTTGCACCCAGAAATGGATGCTAAATTGGAGGTGAAAAATTAGAGGTTGCTTTTAACTATTTGTCCCAATATTTAAATTTTGAATTTTGCATTACTAGGAATTCATAGCTGTACTAGGAAACAAACCATCATTAATTTTCGGCAATACTGACACCCCTATTATTATTTACTTAATACCATAAGTGTGCATGGCACTTAATAGACAACTATCAGTCAATGTAGATAGGCTCTGCTATAGAATACGTGAAGGTTCCATTCCAAGATAGCATCAATAAAGAATCTAGGAGAAGTTATTTTTAGTAATGATTGTGACATAACATCTGATGTCTCATGAAAGATTTCATTCTTATAATATTTAAATAGTTTCTCATCTTCCATATTGCAATTCCTTTGTGCAAGGAACCAGAGCATGGAAACGTGTACCACTCTCTTTCCATTGGAAAACTGAAGAAACCTGTATTTGTATTATAGATCTGACAACAATAACAAGAAAAATCTTTGGGTACAATTAGTTTTATAAGTTTATTAGAATTATATTACATAAAAATGGCAGGTTTAGAAAACAACGTTGTCTATTCTAGTCAGGTTAATTGAGGTACCTGAGCATCACTGTAGTAACAGCACTCAAATAAAATGAAAGGTGCTCTAGATAGAGATTCTGGAGTATATTTTCCATCTTCCCATACTGAGGTGATCAATGCAACTATATTGGTGACAGCTGGGAGGGAGTCACAGAGTTTGTTCACACGTTAAATGTCAAGAAGGCATCTGAGAGAAATGATGGGCTGATGTAGAGAAAGGAACAAATAAGAAACAAAAAGCTGGCTGAAATTCAAATTCTGAGGCTATAAAGCTAAAGTCGTTTGTTGTTTAACCTCCAGCCAAATCTGACTCCAAGGAAAATTAAGTCAAATACTGTTTATTGTTGCCATGATGCTTACTCATATATGAATCATCCCCCTTTTAGATTATTCTGTTTTTAAGGCATAATTTCCATCTGTTCTTTGATCTTCTAACACATAAGACATTTAGCTAATAACAACATCCATCAAATCCCAACTTTTCTTTAGTGTTTGAACACTATCAACTCAGGACTTCATCCATCTTATCATCATTGATTCTGATCAGGTACATCTTGTGAATGGCTAGGTGTGCTCCGGAACCACAGCCAAGGTTATCAACTTATTTTTATTTAGCAAGATAGCTTTGTTGTTACTTGTGCATTGTTGTACTTCTGTAATGTCATAGGACTAATAATGGGGAACCTAACATTCTGTGGCAATGGAATGAAACATATATTGTACCTTAGGGGAAGGCAAGACAATGATTTCACAACTACTGAAATGAGTGTAACTAGACAAATTTATGCTGCATTTGTTATTCGTGTCATTTTTTCAGTAGTTTGGATCTGTCTTCAGTCTCTCAGGGAATGAACAGTTTTATGTTTGCATGTCTCAGACAGAATGCCTAAACAAAATGGATTGAAGAATCATCATTTACCAAAGGTTACATGCTTCAGAAGAGGGTGAATAATGGAAAATAAAAATAAAAATGAAAATATTTGTTTGCAATTTTAAATAAATTCACTTTGGCAATGCTTATGTCCTTCATGCAAGCATTTGAGGGCAAATTTCAGAATTGCGGGGAAGATTATTTGCAGAAACTGAATTTTAGATTGGTACACACATGTATTTATGTTGGAAATATTTACCTGCTCATTCAATCAGAGAACCGGAAAAACAGCACGTGACTTATCTGGCCAATTGCAGTAAAAACACACAGCTTGAATTTAGAATATCTGGAGTCAGTCTGTAGAGTTAAAAAAAAAAAAAAAAAAAAAAAGGATAATGAATAAATCCAAGGAAATTCAATTGTCTTGTGGATATTTTCCAAACACAAACAGAGGCTTAAGTTGTCAAATTATTTATTGCAAATTATTTGCTCATCTCTAATTATCTTACATCATGCTCATTGTATTATCTCAGATACTGTACATTTATTTAGGAGGGAAGTAAATTCAGGACATTTACCTCACTCCCTTTTATGCCACAACAAGATATCTCATGAATTTAAATGAAAAAAAGTGCATTTACTTCTCTTTCCTGGCTCTCCAATAAGAAGTCCCTGAAGAGGCGAGCTTGGCTGGTGGTGTTTAGTGATTTCTCAGATAACAAGAGCTTCACATTTCTGTGGAATTCCCATTTGCCAGTGAGCTGCTGCTGCCGCTCGCCTGATTGATATATGACTGCAATGGCACTTTTCCATTTGACATTCTCTCTCCCTCTCTCGCTCCCTCTCTCTCGCTCAAACAACAGCCCTAACTTTTGTGTGTTGCAAATATAAAAGGCAAGCCATGTGACAGAGGGACAGAAGAACAAAAGCATTTGGAAGTAACAGGACCTCTCTTTCGCTCTCAGAAGAGTGTGAGGGAAGGAAGGAGCGGCATATTTTCCAAAGGTAAGCACCCAAATAAGCGCTTATTCATATTTTGGGTATTACATGTACTTAAACTAAGCATTTAATGTATTTATTTGACAAATACATGTTCGCCAAATAGCATGTTTAAAATAAAGTGTATTCATTTAAAAAATGACTTCAGTTCTACTACCTACATCATCTTATTATTCTTTCCTTAATTACACGTCTGTCTGAGGATGCCTATGTGAAATCTCTGGGAAGAAAAACAGGCAGTGTACTGTGGTTCTGGATAAAATGATCAAATACATTTCTTTTTGTAACTTTGCATTGATTCTCATTTGTATAAATTTGGGAGGAAGGGAGGCACTCAATTCTGTCCTGAATTCATAGAAAGAACTATAGTACCTCCAGGACTGTCTTTGTCCCATTACAATAGAGCTCCATGGCCACAGCAAGCCTGCTAGTTTAAAATTGAACTGTTTACTTTTATTACTACTTATATATGCTGCTCTCTTGCCAGTCATCTGCTGGAGTGCTTAGAATAATTTGAAACAATAGGCAATATTTATTTCTAGCTTTGTGTGTCATGCTTTGCAGGGGCACTTTTAATTTGCACATTATTGTTTAACCAAACTTCTGGGAAGCTTTGCCATGGGTTGCATAGCACTGGTTATGGATTAGGATGGATTTAATGTATGTATTTGATTGGCTAAAAGTGACGAGGAAATCCACAGTGTTTGTCTTGGCTGTAGCACTGAGAGGTATATTTAGTAGTCAGTTTACCCCTTCAGCACAACAAATAATGCAGTGTGGATGTACGTTCGGCAGCTCAAACTGGAGGATGCTCAGGCAGGGCACTGCTTTCAGTGACAATCTACAAGACCTCAAAACGCCTGCCAGGAGGTATAAAGGCTCTTTCAGTACCCTGAAATCATGGTTTTGCAGGGTAAAATGTCTCTTTAAGAAGAGTGTCACTGTAAGAGGCATGAACAGAACTGTTTTCTATGTGCTTGGGACAAAAGAAGACTCTGGCTGTGAACCAAATAATATATCACAGTACAGTATAACTGGCGTCCATTGTAATGGATAAAGTCCAATTAGAACTTGATTAAAGAAAAAAGTCCCATGTGGCTGCTGAGATTCAGGTGAGTGCAAGAATCCTGGGAAGGTTGGAATCAGCGGATTAAATAGCAATAATCACACTAACAGAGACGGACAGTTGAAAATGTGGAATCCCATTTTCACTTTAATTATATTAATGAAATTACCTGGAATTGACGAAGCAGCCCTGGAAAGAAAGCTTGGGTGAGAAAAGTGTTTTACATGGGGTGAATATTCATTTTGGAGAGAGAGAGAGATGTGGTCTGGCAGTTAGGGCATGGGACACAGGGCCAGAATTCTAATCTCAGTTCTGAAGCTGATTTAAACTCTCTACCTCAATTTCCTGGTCTGTAAGAAAAGGCATAATAGTACATCCCTACTGTACCTACCTCATCGGAGTGTTGAGAAGGTTAATTTATTAATATCTGTACTTCTTTTTAAAGATGAAGAGTGTCATATGACTGCCAAGTATTATTAGCGATTTGTAGTAACTTTCAATGCAACCTGTCATAATTGGTGCATGCAAGGGACAGTGTGTACTGGAACTAAAGAGCACATTTGAAGTGATAAATTAAAACAACACTAAGTACAAATTCACTTCATACCAGTGCTGCATCATGTAATGATTTCCTAATGGAAGCAGCCCAGATGCCTGTTAGGGTCACTACATGTGGGTATAACAGATACAGTTCTGTTATTTGTCCTTATTTATAAGAACAACTTGTTTCCGTGGGATCTACTTTTTTCATTGCTAGTAATACTCGCTTTTGCTCAGATTGTGAGACCCTGACGCATGCTAATGAGCCGCTATGCACATGAATAGCTCCATGGATTTCAATGAAACTACTTTTGTGAGTAACTGCTTACCAGCTTGAATCAGAGATTCACAATCTGGCCCATATGACATATAAATTGACATTCTCTTGCTGGAATAATGAAATCTTGCTTCCAGGATAAATATCTCATTGAGTATCTTTCAGATAAAACATAAAGGGGATTAAATAGATTTTGTTGCTTCAAGTTTACATAATGAAAATGGAATTTTATTATTATGAAGCCAATTAACTATGGATGTCAGCCAGCTACTGTGCCACTCTTTTATGAGATCATTATTCAGATCATCGCTTGCCAGTGCTGCTTCTTAGAATTCAGTTTTTTCACACACAACTCATTTTTAAACAGATGCATGTATGTAAATTACCCTTGCTTGGATAGCATAGCAATATCACCATTCACTATATCCAGTACCTTTTGCTGTTTATAGTAGTAGTTTTCCATTCAGCCGTCTAAGCATGGGTAATCTGCACAGTAGCAATCTGTCTAACCCAAATTGGTTCAGATGTGCCATAGGGGTCAATGAAATCGCCAGTTTATCCTTGCCTTCTGCTTTGATTGGTGGGATTGCAACACCAGTCCGTTAGGCGGGAGGGATGTGAGGCACGCTCAATGACTCATTCAACAAGAAGTGCTCATGTAGTCAACTCCATTCATTGTATCTCCTGAGATCTGACCACATCACCTCTCTGACTTATCTGCTCTGAAAAGAATGAGGAAGTGAGAAGCTCGAGGTTGTTCCTCAACCTGGATGTCCCTGACATAAGCTTGCAGTGCAGTGCTGTTGTTAAGTCATCAGGCCATTTATTTTTACAAACATTATAGTAGATTTAAAAAGAAAACATATTTTTCAAATTGAATTGAATTGAAAGTCCCTGTGCCTCTAATACCTTGCACTTTGGCCATTTTCAGGAGATAATTGGCACTCTTGGCTTTAGTAACAGAGGAATGATCATTCTGGATTGGACCACTGGCCCAGTTTATTGGGTATGCTGTCTCTGACAGTGGCTAGAGCCATCTACTTCAAAGGAAGGTATCAAAAAATCCATAGTGGGCAGCTATGTAATAACCTGCCCACAGGGAAAGTTTCTTCCTAACTCCATCAGTTAAAGGTTGGTTTATGCCCTAAAGCATGAGGGTTTGTAATCCTTCCAAAAGTCTTTAAAAATCTTTATTATTGTAATGCTGGATGCTCACATTAGCTGTATAAATGTCCAATACTTTCTTGAACCCATCTTAGTTCTTGGCCTCAATGATACCTTGGGGATTTGAGTTCCACGGGCTGATTGTATGTTGTTTGTATGTTGTAAGTGTGTTTCCTTTTCATCAGTTTTAAATTTGCTGCCTTTCAATTTCATGGAATGGCCTCATGTTCTTGGCTCATTCGAGAGTGAATAGTAGTGCCCAATTCAACTTCTCTCTACCCTTTGTTATTTTGTTTACTGTTGTCTGACTTTTCCACTGGATGCTTATTGCACTGTAACTCATGTTAATTCCTGGATAAAAGTTTGGATGCAATCGGATTAGCTCATTCGCATGTCTCTCTGCAGATGACCAGATCGTCCTAATTTCCCACAATTCTGTACACGCATGTTGAGAGGTGCTGTCGCCTGCTCTGACTATGATCAGCTGTTATTTCCTTTTTATATGTGTCAGTGTGGAACATATTAAAATTTCTCAGTAATGGTATGTTTGGAATCCCTCTGATGCCCCATCTCTAACTTAGCAGAACAATAAAAGCAAGGTTGTAGTAAGCCTTTGAGCAGCTGGTAGTCTATATATTCCTTCTTTTTTCACATAATCTAATTCAAATAGAATTCGGGTAGCACTGGCACTACCACTTCTAAACACCATCAGCTCTCATCCTATTTACTGGATTTATACTGCGTGGTATATTTGACTAGAGTCCCCTTATATTGTAGGCAACATAGTCTTTCTTCTGCTATCACACCATTTGTCTGCTGAGTACTTAGACCAGCTGATATAAAGGAAACACAGCTATGAGAAATTCCACAAGATCAATATTATTCTAGTAACTTTTCTTTACATCAATCATTGTTAAGGTTTCTGCTGCTAAGATTTGCATGCATATTATAACTGAGCTGTAAACCACTTTAGAGTGGCGATGTAGAGGCGGTGTGGGTTATGCTGCCCTTTAAGACATGTGAGTTTAGGATTGGAATTAATGCTCCTGCTTTGGTTTGGCAAAGGTTAAACATACCAGGACAGTGATACTTGCATCACTGTCATAGCAGTGGGGCTCAAATTGAGTGGGAACTAGACGGTCCTCTTATTACAATGCATGAATTGCTATCATGAACCAAATCCTGCAGTTCATAATCAGTTTTTTATTCACTTGGTCAAATTCTTATGGACACCAATGAGAATTTTTCCTGAATAAGGACTGAGAGTATAAAGGAGTACAGGATTTGGACCCGAACATGTTAGGGAGAGGACAGAAGAAAAGGTGTTTCCGATGGCTGCTAATAACTGAAGCTCTCTTGGAACCTAAAAATAAATAAATAAAATCAGATCTTACTTAACAGGCATCTAGCCTAATAAAGACCATAGAATGAGAAATTCCTACCTCTTTGTAATGCTCCAAAATATACCGTACACATATTCTAATGCCCTCAAGCAGTGCTAGGCCTCAGGGCAACTTTTAACTCAGTCAACAGTATTTTTTCATGACATTATTATTACTATTTATTAATTTTATTACCATCACACCTAGGACTCCTGGTCATGGACCAGGACCCCATTGCGAAAGGCATTGTACAAACATTATGTTGAGCTGTTAGACTAAAGTAGAGCCAATTATAGAAAACTAAAGCCAAAGTAAAAGTTTGGATGTGACTATTTCCACTAGGAGGACAGACACTTGTCTGCGTTATTGTGAAGAAGTGTATTCAGTGCAGAGCTACAATTCCCTATTAAAAAAAAATCAATCTTATGCAACAAGCTTCACCCATAAGTGATGCTGTTCATTTGCTCTGTACTAAAAAGTGTGAAAATGTATTCTTCCCTTTTTTCCCCCTCATTGCGGGAGCTGGATTACCCTTTACTAAACTGCCCCAAATTCATTCAAAGTTAGAATAATGCAAGAATACCAGTTTAGTGCATCTCTATCAAAATTAGTACTTGCCTGAGGCTTTGCCACAAAGCTCGACCAGCTCCTGGGCTCTAATGGGAGTTATTGTACACAAGCCACTAGGGGAATCTATTTAAAGACTCCTGGCAGCATGAAGGGAAAGGGTAAAAATACAACCCCTCTTTTGTCCAGCGATGGTTTTCTTTGGGAGTATATTAAAAACCTTTCTACATTTCTGTCTGGCTCTGTCCACTGGCAGTGTGCCAGCCAATAGTACCCACTTCTGGTCGCCATTTCAAGACTGCAGTCACGAAGGACTGTATCTGTTTCCCACAGCAACTAAAGGATGGGCAATACTCCTGCAAACTTAAAAAGAATGCTACTTGGCTGGTTCCAGAGCTATTCATCTTAGTTTGGCCCACTTCATGCACTAGGCCCCAATCCTGTAAACACTTATACTTTGTCTTTGGTCAGTAGTATTGTTAAACTCAATGGCACAATTCCCGTTCATACAGTTACTTGTATGTGTATTTGCAGCACGGGTATCTTGTGTTATATTTGCTGCAAATACTGTTCACTTTTCCCTCACTCCTCTCAATGTAATATGACAGTGCCACTAATGTTTCTAGTCCACTTGTAGGCACTGGTATTTTGTACTGCAATATTAGAATAGCAGATAAGCCTTGAATCAGAAAATGAAATTTGTGAGGTTTCTTTCAATTATTGTCATAACATTCAAAGTTTCTGAATCTTCAGCGTTAGAGTCCATCATCCCATTTTTAAAGCCTAGCATTCTACATTTGCTGTTTGGTAGGATGAAAATTATGGTACTGTCTCAGTACTGCTAGAGGATGTATTTTCTTTGCTAGAGGAGAAGATCCAGAGATTTAAGTACCTTCTTTTAGCCCATTTACCTTTCTCCTATCTTTATTTGTTCTTTCAAGCTCTTATTTTCTCTACTCTGGCTTTTCAATTAGTGGTCTTTTCCTTATTGAGCCTCTGTGCCTTTTTCACTATTCCATTACACTGGTTTTCTGCTGGTGGCACTGAACTCAGACTGGTATAAGAGGATGGAGACTGAGGCTCTCGGTGTCCCTCACTAGATTCCTAAAGATACTGAGATGGACTTTCAAAAATCACGGTGTTCAAAAGGCTTTAATGTGTCTAACATTTTCATCACTCCAAAGCAGGGGGCTTTAAAAAGTATTTAAAAATGAGTAGCCTCTTTCTCTACAGTTGGTGATACTTAACATGCTGGATCTGATTCTCAGTTACGCTAAGGCCATTTCATACTACAGGGTGTTAAAATGGAAGTAAATTATTTACACCCAACATATGGCCCCTTTACATGGCTAGGGCATTGTCAGTTGTCAAGTGGCCTTAGTGCAAATAAGAATCAAGCCCACCAACTTCAATATATTAAAAACAATATCATGGTAGGAATGTTGAAAAGCAGACTACAGAGGAAAATGAAATCTGTTTACTAAAACTGGAGCAGGGGTAGTCACAGAGAGCAGAGTGGGCAGAAATCAGCAGATATGACCTTCACATTTGGACAGTCTAAACCAGGGGTAGGCAACCTATGGCACGCGTGCCAAAGGCAGCACACGAGTTGATTTTCAGTGGCACTCACACTGCCCAGGCCCTGGCCACCGGTCCGGGGGGCTCTGCATTTTAATTTAATTTTAAATGAAGCTTCTTAAACATTTTAAAAACTTTATTTACTTTACATACAACAATAGTTTAGTTATATATTATAGACTTATAGAAAGAGACCTTCTAAAAATGTTAAAATGTATGACTGGCACGCGAAACCTTAAATTAGAGTGAATAAATGAAGACTCGGCACAACACTTCTGAAAGGTTGCCGACCCCGGTCTAAACAAATGTGTATTATTTAAAGCAGTGATACTCAGACTGAGCCTTGCAGGCTGAAAGTGGCTCTTTAATGTGTCTCCTGCAGCTCTTTGCAGCACATGATATTAAAGCAATGTGATTTAATTATTAACCAATCAGGATGCTTTTACTATGTTATTAACCAATTGTAGTTGATAGATACTTGGTCAGTTATTTTGCTGCGAGAATTATATATATATAGTAAATGAAACTATGAATTCACACTACTGTGGTTCTTTTGGGTAATGTTGATCACTAATTTGGCTCCTGAACCACTGAGGTCTGAGTATCGCTGATTGAAATGTTGTATGCAATAGGTAAAATCCTTGCTCCATGCAATAAATGGCAAACCTCCCGTTGACATCAATGAGGCCGGGATTTCAACCAAAATTTATCCAGGATTACCATGTGTCAGTGTGGGGGCCAGTTTCTCAGCTGATGTAAATGAGTATAGGCCTCGTGACATCAGTGAAGAGATGCTGGTTTACACCAGCAGGGACCTGGCCCCAAATGTTTAATTTGGTATTTGCACCATTTCAGGTAGGAGGAAAAAAAACCTATTTCAGTTGTGAATGGAAATCTTTTTTATACCGTGTCAGTTCTATATATTCACCTGTTTCACACTGAGTGTAGCACAGCTGATTTAAGCTGACCTCATTGGGCATTTCAAAATTTGACTACAACACAGGACAGGGGTTTTGAATGCACTGCTAGGATCACATCCCTGACCATATAGAGACTGGCAGGGCATAACAATTTGAATTGCAAAAATAAATAAATGGAAAGACCGCATCATCTACTTAGAGAACTAAAAGAAACTCTCTGAGAGCAGGATTGGGCACAAGATTTTAAAATATAAATGCATATTCATGCAAGCAGACTCCCACCTTAAGTGGATAACTACTGAAAGAATAAACCTGGTAAGGGGGAAATTCTGCTGCTGCTGCGCCTTTGTGGTGATGGAAGGGCCAAGTGCAGCAGTACAGTGGTGGGAGTAAGGCTATAGAGATGCTGCACTTGGGGACTCTGCAGCCTGTCACAAAGCTGAGTCCCCAGTAGCTGACTGCGGGATCATACAGGGCAGGGTGGAGTGCAGAGTTGTGGAGGGTCATCTCTAAGTCTATCAGCCGCATAGATCCACTAGCCACAAATCCAGTTTATGAGGGCTCAATGGGCCATGCCACAACTGGGGGCTAATTGACTGTAACAGCAACTGTGGCAAAGGGTATAGTTATTACATGCCCTGCTGCTGGATGGGAGGGGAGTCTATCCTCCCAACTTCTGTATAATTTCACTCTTCCTCCAACCCCAAGCCCATTTAATTGCTCTTTGCATGGGAACTGAGAATTTCATTCTAAAAGAATGAATTATGATGCAACTTGATAATGCCTATTTAACTGGCCTCTCTCTCCGAAATAATTATAGCTATATAAACTATATAATTATATAATTTACACAGCCTAAATAGTTATAAACTCCCCAAATCTGGGTGAGAATGGAACTTTCCAAAACTTTAATCTTTTTGATGTAAGCTTTTCCAGGCTCAATAAAGTTGCCCGAAAGTCATTAAAAAAAAAAAAAAAAAAAAAAAAGTCTGACCAAAATCACGGCAGCATTTCTGAGTATAAGAACAGTGAAAAATATATTCTTTATATAATAACGAAAATGTTGTGACACTTTTTGTTTCTGTACAGCTGTAGTGTTGACACGACTCTGAGTAGTGTCTTGTCTTTTGCTGTGTACACAACAAACTCAAAATGAAAGAACCACATGGCATGATGGGATCCAAATAACTGTGTTTCCTAAATATACCCAATATGCAAGGCCTCAATATGTATACAAACTGCTGCTCTGGCTGCGTTCTGCCAGCTTCTACAACTTAGGACACACTGAGTGCCACTAGAAGGCTCACAAACTCTTAAAAGGAATACTACCATATTCCTGGAATACTACAAGCAGGGAATTTAAATTTGGCAGGGAACTAGCCTTTAGTGAGAAGTGCTTTTGACTGCTCCATTGAAAACTAGTTTTAATCAGATATTTTTCAGGTACGAGTTCACAGCTTTAGTTTGTTTTTTAAAATATGTACTTCTACATACATCCAAATTAAAATGTAACCTCATCACAAATTCTTATCTGACTATGATGTTATTTCATATAGCTTGTTTCATATGTGCATATAAGGTGAAATTTTGTGCCATGCCTCTAAAAGACACAGCACAAAACTTATAGCTCAGGGTGGTTAAGCCACCTTTTCACCCACCCACTTTTTCACCCTTTTGATCCTGGGCTGCTGCAGGGGTCAGTTGGGCCCTGGGAGTAACTTCGAGCTGGTTGAAATTTTTTGTGTGAAAAAAAATTTCTATTGAAAACTGTGGTTTCAGTGAAATAGAAATTTTCCATGTGTGTGTGTTGATTTTTGACAAAAAACAAAACAAAACAACCCTGATTTTTTTGATCAGGAGAATCGACACATAGAATTCTGTTTTGAGTTGACATTTCAAAAGAAAAAAACCTGTGTATTTAAAATGAAAAATGTCATATCCATATGTTGAACCATTTTGTTTCCATGTTTCCAAACTGCAACTGCTCAGAATTTTTCATCTTCTGAGGTTTTTTTGATATTTTGATTTTCTCATTCTGATTTGGAACAGAAACTCATTTACAAACATTGAAATGTCCCATGGGACACAAATTCCATTTTTTTAGTGTTAGAAAAATGTGTTATATAATTACATAGATGTATAAGAACTTATTTGCACATGCAGTTATCATGATTCTATGTACAATCATGGTACCTATTGGTACAAATTTAGCTTTCTACCATGTATATATGCAATAGAGCACAATTTCCCAAAAATATAGGCTATGTTTATATCTAAAATCTCTCTTCTGGCTAATATATTTTTTTAAATTCTCCCCTCTTGTTCCAGTGGAGCTGTGTCTCCAGGATTTCCTCAGATAGTTGCTCCCCTCTTATCACCTTATTAGAGCTATATTAATACAAACTGAGAGCTATATTAATGTTTTGCATGGATACTATGCTATGTTGGTACAAAGGATGTGTAGACCTCTTCTTCCTGTCCCCTGCCTATTCTGTCCCAGGACAGAAAGGTATGCACGGGTCCCAAAAAGGTGGGGGAAGGGAACAGTTCCATGCAGGCTGCTAAATTTGGACACAGGAAGGCCTAGATCTGTGTATAGAGATGATTACAGGAGACTCCAGTTATGGGTAGTTGATGTCTGTGTGGACAATGTGGAGAGAGATTCTAAAATATCCTCTTAACAGATTTTTCTCCTTTCCTGTGTTTCCCCCTTCATTCCAATCTATTACTTTCCATGACACTGGCTAACATGAGTCGCATTTTCCTAGTTAGTCTTTGTGTCCTCCAGGCATGTCTCTTAAAAAACAGGGAGATGGGCCTTCACACATCAAATCAGGACTTTGGGTCTTAGCCATATCTATTAACTTCAAAAGTCATACCACTCTACATGCAAAGCAATGTGAAGACATGGAAGGCAGCTCGTAGGTGGGAAATGTGTTGGGACACATATAGTGGAAATTGAGGCCCTCTGGGCATATATTTACTGGGGATGCAAATGGGGGTGTGGGGTTAAAGGTGAATGTATTTGGGTGGAGAGGGAATTTCTGGGTGAGTATACTAGTTAATTATGTTGGAGAGAGAGACCTTTCCAAGAACAGTATTTTGGCCAGCTTGGTTATGTTAGGTAAGCAGAGGGAGCTAAGAGGAAGAGTAAAAGACTGGGTGCCCTATTCTTTGTGATAAATAATTAGAAACAATGGCACATTCCTATTCTATGCAGGGATCAGCTCAATGTCTTGGATTTCTGTCATATTTTGCTAAATTCTCGGCGAATGTTTCATTGACATCAGTAGGACAGTTCACAAACAAATCTGAGTTCCTAAAGACTTTAGGGTTTTCAAGTTTTTACTTTGCTTGTACAATATCTCTTTTTCAATGTCAATTCTCTTCAGCTGAAAAACATTTGCTTGGGAAATATCTCAAGGCAAGGGAAGGAGTTGGTGTCTGTAACATATACAAGTTTACATTAAAGTTATTCTTCCTTTTCTTTATCAGCAAGTGAACATTGCCGTGAAAGCAAAAAAGCATTTTTTTCCTGACATCTAATACAAGAATAGCCTGACTAATATTTTTCACATTTTAGAATTACGCTTCTTTGTAGGTAGAGACTTCATGTGTCCAGGTTTAGCCTGAAGAACATTGGCTCCAAACTTGTATAAACTCTGGAATAGCTTACCACAGCTATGCACTCGCCTTTCTTTACAAAAGTGTCAGAGCAGGCTCTAAGACTACACACAAGCACTGAGTTCTGCAGTTCTAATGCCTTTCAATTTCATTTCATGTTGAAATATTTTTAACATCATCTTTTAAACAAAATCGCCAGCAAAGCAGACAGGCAATAAAAACATATGTTATATTATCAAACAGGCAACAAACTCTGTGAGAAATATTTTTTTTTATCACGTGAACTATATCTGTTCAGAAAGTGCATCTATTTTAATGCTACTTACCAGCTTCTTTTGCTAGCTAAAGTTATGTTTAGTCCAGAGGTGGGCAAACTACAGCCCGGGGGCCACGTCCGGCCCGCGGGACCGTCCTGCCCGGCCCCTGAGCTCCTGGCCCGGGAGGCTACCCCCCGGCCCCTCTCCTGATGTCCCCCCTCCCCTGCAGCCTCAGCTTGCTTGCTCCGCTGCTGGTGCAATGCTCTGGGTGGCAGGGCTGTGAGCTCCTGGGGCAGCGCAGCTGCAGAGCCCAGCCTGTCCTGGTCTCTGTGCTGCGTGGTGGCAGCGGTGGCGGCGGCGTGGCCCGGCTCCAGCCAGGTGGCGCGGCTGTAGCGCCGCCAGCCACGGGTGCTCCAGGCAGCGCGGTAAGGGGGCATGGAGTGGGGGGGTTGGACAGAGGGCAGGGGAGTTCGAGGTGGTGGTCAGGGGGCGGGGGTGTGGATGGGGTCAGGGTGGTCGTGGGGGGAACAGGAGTTGAATGGGGGCAAGGGTCCCGAGGGGGCAGTCAGGAATGAGAGGAGGGGTTGGATGGGGTGGTGGGGGTCCGGGGGCGGTCAGGGGACAGGGAATGGTGGTGTGTGGATGGGGCAGGGGTCCCGGGGGGGCCGTCAGGGAACGGGGGGGTTGGATAGGGCAGGAGTCCTGGGGGAAGAGGGGGAAGATAGGAGGTTGGGGCTGGGCCATGACCCCCTCCCCTAACCGGCCCTCCATACAATTTACGAAACCTGATGCGGTCCTCAGGCCAAAAAGTTTGCCCTCCCCTGGTTTAGTCCAATAATTTACAGTTCCATCAGGTTATATCTGTAGTCAATATAAAATTAAATGGCCAGCTCAAGACTATTGGCTCCGTAACAGATCTTTCAAGGGATTGTGATGGAGAAATTTAGGAAAGTGTCATACTTACCTTGTAAGAACGGAGCTCCAGACAATTTTGATGGGGGTTCTGTGTTCTGTTGTCCAGGGGATTTCTCCCATTTTCCAACATGGACCAGAAATCCAGATGACCATGTGGCTGTCTCTGTGACTTCATCTGCAGATATGTATTTCCAAAGCATCGCTGGGATGTACTTGGAGGTTATGCAGTTCAATGTATTTTTCAGATCTTGTTCCTTAATTAATGGTGGGGAGAGAGTGAAACTCAGGAAGTGCAACCTGATGAACAAGCAAGTCAAAAATTTTAAACCTTCTGTGGGTGAATTTGGTGCTCATGAAAGTGAAGGTCTAAGACCACTAACTGGAACCAGATATGTAGGTAGGGGCTCTGCAACCTTCCCTATTGGGTATGTCTACACTGCAATTAAACCTGTGTCTGGCCCATGCCAGCTGGCTTGGGCGAAGGGGCTGTTTAATTGTGGTGTAGATGCTTGGGCTCAGGCTGGAGCGTGGGCTCTGGGACCCTCCCCTCTTAGAGCCCTCAGCAGCAGAGGGTCCCAGGGCCTGGGATCCAGCCTGAGCCTGAACATCTACACCACAATTAAACAGCCCTTAGCCTGAGCCCTGTGAGCCAGAGTCAGCTGGCATGGGCCAGTCATGGGTTTTTAATTGCAGTGTAGACATACCCTTAGGGCACACTGCTAATGTACCTCAGCTTTGACCTGCAATATCCCTTCCATTCCAGTCACAGGCCTCTCTTGAATAGAGACTGACAGTTATTCCAAATTGTGTGATGGCTAGAGACTGAGATGAGACCACCAAATACATTTTCACATGCTACCTGAGCCAGAATTTCCATCTTTTAATGCAGAAGATAGCTTATTTTAATTCCTTGAAATATGCCCTTCAGCATTTTAAGCGAAGGCAGGCTCTTTCATTTACAGAAATCCTAAGTTGTGTTACAAATCATCAGTACTGAAGTGAACCCACTGGAGACGTTATAAAGTAAAAAGCGTTGGCATTACAGCACTTGTGATAACGAAAGTTAACATCATCATTATTAAAATGATAGAGCAGTGCTTAAGGTAACAAGGCCTTGACCTTCTCCTTCATAATCTCGTATAATGTACCTACAGTGAAAATGATGTTCACTCAGTGAAAAATATTTTGGTTAACAGAAATCCTCTGAACCTTATTTATGTCTGTTTTTATCTTGCAGGCTTTCTGGGGGGCTCAGGACTGTAATTTATGTTGTTTTTGTTCCAGCCATGTAGAAGATTCTTTGATGGATTACAACCTCAACAAAACTCCAACTTAAAAAGAACAATGACAACCAAGAGACTTAAACCAGGTTTTTCATCTCCCTTGAAAGGAACTGAGTCCCAGTATTTAGAGTTTTTTTAATACTCTACCTCCCTCTGCTGTTATTACTGAGAAGTTCTTCAGCAATGGGAAATCATGTACTAGCAGCTTCGATTTCCATGCTCTCCCTTCTTGCAATAATGGGAGACACAGACAGTAAAACAGACAGTTCGTTCATGATTGACTCAGACCCAGGTCGCTGTATGAGGCATCATTATGTTGATTCCATCAGTCATCCATTGTACAAGTGTAACTCAAAGGTAAGTACCTATTTATACCAGGACTTTGTTATCAAGAATATTTCTGAAACCAGCTAATAATAATAATTATTCTGATGTGAAATATTAGTACCAAAAAAACATAGAGCAGGAAGCTGAATGCTTAGATCAGAAGTTTCATGCTTTCTCAACAGCATAGTATGTGAATCTGTGAACAATAGTTATCAGATTCATTTTTAAAAGGAGCAAGATTAAAGCTGAGTTGCTTGTACAATGCTCCTAAGGTTGGAATCTCAGATCACCTTTCAACTTTCTCCCTCAATGTTTAGGCTTACTCAGAGTGAATATTTGATTCCAAAGAAATGAGAAGAAATGGTGATATGTAGACAGGTACCTGAGCCACAGAATTCACATCCAGATCTGAACTGTCCCGTGGTGTTGGGACTGTACCAGGAAACTTCCTTGGGAGATTTCAAAGTGCTTTATCATGGAGGGCAGCATCATTATTCCCATTTTATAGATGGGGAAACTGAGGCATGGAGCAGTGACGTGACTTGCCCAAGGTCATATAGCAGGTTGCTAGCAGACCCAGGAATAGAATCCAGGTCTCCTGAGTTCAAGTCCAGTGCTCTGACCACTACCAATACTGCTCAGGATTTTGATACAGCCTATTATAGGGAGGGGTCTAGCTGTGAAGGTCAAATCATCACAGTCCAAACTTCCTATAAACTCTGATCCAGTTTTGGTTTGGGCCAAGCTCAGTTAATATGGATCGCGTAAGACATGCACTTTGACTGGCTATGCTTGAGGTAAAGAATTAAGCTATATAAAAGTAATGAAAAAGAGTCTGAAAAACTTTACTCAACATTTTTTACTATTTAGTTTCTAGTGATTTTTCATCTCTCAATTTTGCTTTTCCACTGAATTTCAGAGGGATAACTATTTTTGGCTTAGGCTGTTTTGCATTTGCTCATGTTTCTATCTTTCATTTGAAATTTCAAGCTTGGAAAACTGTGAGGCAAAGTGTTATATTAGCCTCTGTAAATAGTCTACAGTAGCTTCTGACATGAATTATAAGTGAGGCAAGAAGGAAGACAGAGAGTGAGAGAACCATTACTGATCCCTGTCTCCCTGTCCTAATTTCTTTGAAAAAGTTAGACCAGTGTGCATTCAAACATGTGGTCAATGGTCTGGCCATTAGAACTGTGTGAATAACTGATTTTTTTGATTCACTGACTGAACCAAAAAATTGGGAGTAGGGGGAGGGGAATAATTGTGTCAAAAGAAATGTTTCATTGTGTTTATGAGGCTTTTTAAACCTTTTTTTGAAAAATAAAATTGCCATAAAATTCAAAACAAGAAGTCATTTTGAATAAAACAATGGAAACATCATGTTGAAAATGTCAGTGTTTCATTTTTTTCAGAATTGTTGTTCATTTTTCAACTGAAACAAGTTAGCGAATTCCACACAAACTCACAAAATGTTTAGATTGACCCAGATCTGCATTTTTTGGCAAAAATGTTGTCCAAAAATGTTCACCCAGCTCTGCTGACCACCCCGCTCTCTGTTGGCTGCTGGAATGGCCTCCTCCGCTCCCCAGATCAACAAAAGAGAACAATGAATGCCAGCGCTGTGTAGGTGCCCTTCAAGCTCTCCCCTCAGTGAGTTCCATAAACGCCCACAGTTGCTAATGAATAACAACGGGTTGCTTTATTAGGGCTGCCAGAAATACAAAGTGCAGTTCAAGTTACAAACAAAAGATGATAAACACAACAGGTCCCAACTCAGCCTGTACGGCAAGTCAGCACAGGAATACAAAGGTGGGGCTCCCCAAGCCTAGCGCTGGGGATATTCAGATCAGGCTATCCCTTTCCTGGAGGTAATCACATACTGGCCTGCAGATCCCCCAGACAGAGTCTAGTCCTTTCATTCAGGCCTGTCCCCGTGTCCCCTATCCACCAGCCACAGCTTCTATTGGTCCCTCCCAGCCAGGCTGTCAGCCCTTCAGCACCTAAAATGCCCGGCCTTAGCCACAGCTCCTAGGCTGCTGCTCCTGCCTACTGGTCCTGCTCACTCACAGCCTCTAGTTCCCTCCTGAGCCATGTCCCCTCTGGCAGTACTTTCCTTTCCTATGCTGCAGGGATTTTGGAGCCCACTGGGCATTAACACAATTGCCAGTAAGGAGCCAGCAGTTTTCATTATATTATTGCTTGGGTGTCTCTCTCTGCTATGCCCTTACCCTGTGGGCATCCTGGATTGGAATGTCTGAGTTTCGTAATGTTGCCAACTTTTGCAGTTTTATCACGAGTCTTGCAATATTTGATGTTTTTCTTAATCCCCAACGTTGGAGATGAGAGACTGCATCAAAATCTCCGCTTTCACTTAAAAGCAAAAATGTCTAGTCCTCCAGGTGGCAGAGAAAAGCCAATGTGAAGTGAGTATACTGTAAAGACTCAGAAATCAAAAGGCAAATTTTAAAAAATTCATGATTTTTAAGCCAATGGCATGATTTTTTTGGGAGGAGGCGGGGCTGTGACTCATGATTTTTCAGTTTTTGAGGTTGGCAATACTGGTTTCTGTCCAAGAGCTTGCAAAATTTCTCTGATTTCTCTGATTGTATATGGAATGTGTTCACTCTAAATCCTTAGGGATACCAGCCCTTTTAATTGGGTTATGCATTTATGGTCATTGGGATGATGTAGTGCTGCTTTCTTCTGGCCTCATTAATAGATTTATTATTTAACTATTAATAGAGTTGGGGGGAATATTTTGGTACAAAAAGGTTTTCTGATGAAAAATGAGTCTTCAAAAACAGAACTTCTTATGGAACAATTGGTGACATCTTTGAAATTTTTCATTTTGCAAAAGCTTCTTAATCTATTTTTAATCAAAATTTTGTTTGAAATCGGTAAATTCCATAATAATTTTGAAAATGGTTTTGTTAAACATTTGAATTTAAAAGTTTCTATAAAAAATCTTGTGGAAACTTTCACATAAACTGGAAAATGGGTCCATTTCAAACCCTGCAAAATGGAAAAAAATTGAAAATTTTCTATGAAACAGTTTTTCAACCAGCTCATATTGTTAAGATCTTGTAGATCCAGTACATTGCTACTGTGAGAGTGACTATTCTGAAGCTACCATACACTACTAGCACAATATTAGATTCCCTTATGCAGATTGGCCTCAGAATCTGTCTTAAAATATGGTCTGATAAAATATTAGTTTGAAATATATAGGCAGGGTATGTTCTTTATATATGGTGTAGAAACACTGAGTTTCTGTTGGATTATCTGTGTGTTTTGTGTGTGTTGTTACCCGTTGTACTATTTCTTTGTAGAACACAGACTGATAATCTATTTCAACCATAGATTTGTGTCCTTTTTTCTGTGATGGGTTTGTTCCACGGCACAGCCACTTTTCTACACAGTTCTGCTAATGGGCCTATTTCCTGATCTGTGTTATTCCTGCTACTACATCATAAAATCATCAAAATTAGAGCTGGAAAATCCCTATTAGGTTTTCTTGTCTATTCTGGGCTAATGAAGGATTATGCCCTAAAATATATCAAGTGCTTTGTTTTCGCCTTCGAGGCTGCCAATTGGGTCCACTTGGAAGGTGTTTCTGTGACATTTAATATGTCCATTGAATGCAATTTGGTTGATCAAATCCCATTCAGTTGTGACTTCAACTGGATGTTGAACACAGGCCTCAGGACTGAGAAGCTAACATAGTAATACACTATATACAGTATGTAGAAGAGACACCAAGAAGAGACAATGTAATTCAACCCTAAAAGACAATGTTCTTCTACTTTGACCTAAAGCAAAGCATTTGTTTCAGCTCATAATGAATTGAATTCCCTGATCAGTCTTATATTCCATCTTACCTCTGCCACCAAGACTCATTGGACCCTAAGGCACTGAATCCCCAATGCCTCTTGAATCAGTACCTCCTGAATTACATTACTGTCATAAGGCACTGTTTCTGGATGTGCCAAAAGAGTGCTGCAAGTGACATCTGAGAATGATGAGGCCAGGCTGGATAGAGACATACTGTAAGAAGAGTTTTTAGTATATGTTTAAGATAATGGTGGTAGTGGAAAAAGATCCCATGAGATTTGCAGTAATTCCAGCTCGATGCCAGGCCAGAAGTACTACAGATATAAAATTAGGACACATATTTCAGCATGTCCACTTTCAGACCCAGCCAGTCATGGGAAATGTGCAAATGAGAAATACTACCACTAATAAAAGCTTGAATTCCCAAAAGGATATAGTTTGAGTTAGGGAAAAGCTCTAGGCCCATTTGTAATTATCTCTGAATGTGTTATAAGAACTACTCCCGCTCCTTGCACCCAACCTTCAGAATAGTTGAGTCCTGCTGACTATAAGTTAGGATGGGGTTTTTGCTTAGCTGATCCAATCCCAGTACAGAGGGGCAATCATAATCCTCCCCGTCATTCCTGTATTGCATTAGGAAAGCGGTACTGTACTTCCTAGGGTGACCAGATGTCCTGTTTTTAAAGGGACAGTCCCGTATTTAAGCCCTCCTGCAGGTGTCCTGACTTTTTCTGAAAAACAGGCAAATTGTCCCGTATTTTCTGTCTCCCACCCCCCATCAGTACTACTGGCCAGATCCCGGCTCACCAGCCGCCTGTCTACCAGCGGAGTGCGGGGGGGTCCAGTGAACATCGATGGGGGTTGGTATGCAAGGCTGGTGGCGGGGCAAAGATGCAGCGTGAGGGGATGGCCAGTCCCCCTGCTGGTCCATCAGTGCAGTACCTCTGTGTGCCAGTTTCCGGCCAGCTGGGCCCCCCCTCATCCCGTTTCTGGCCAGCACTGGCTGCGCGCTGCGAGCTGTGGTGGCTGGTGAGTGCAGGCAGGCACCAGGTAGCAGCCAGTTACGTGTTGCCTCTGCTGCCCACCCATTGGCCCTTTATGTGCTTCCCTTCTCGCTGTCCTCTCCCTGCTTTGCCCCTTCACCCCCACCCAGCCCTGCTGCTCCTCCATACCCTCCCCCCGGCGGGGCGCATCCCACTCCCAGCCCCCGGTTAGAGCGCTCAGTTCACCAACAGCCTGGCCGGCAGCAGGGGCGGCTCTATGTATTTTGCCGCCCCAAGCATGGCAGGCAGGCAGGCGGCTTTCGGCGGCATGCTGCGGGAGGTCCACTGGTAACGTGGATTCGGCGGCATGCCTGCGGGAGGTCCGCCTGTCCCGCGCCGTCGGCGTACCCGCCGCTGAATTGCTGCCGAAACCACAGGACCGGTGGACCTCCTGCAGGCATGCCGCCAAAGGCAGCCTGACTGCCGCCCTCAGGGCAACTGGGAGGCCGCCCCCCGCGCCTTGCCGCCCTAGGGACGCGCTTGGTGCACTGGTGCCTGGAGCCGCCCCTGGCTGGCAGGCTCCTTCCTTCCCCCACTGCCTCTGGCTGGGCCGGCGCCCCAGGAAAGCCCAAGACCCTCTGGCCCAGGGCGCTGGCCGGAAGGAGCCGAGCCCTGCATGGACCAAAGCCCTGCACAGCGCTGGCACGGGGAAGCCTCTCTGCCCCTCAGCTAAGCTCTGGAGTGGCGGCGGGGGGGGGGGGGGGGGAGCAATTTCCAGCCTGTTCACACCCCAAACCTGCAGGCTCCACAGCAGCCCCTGAGGCAGGGGTTTAGCACCTCACCCCCCCACCCTGGGTTCTGCCCCCAGGGAGTGCAGGGCTGTGCTGTTCACTAGGCCCCCTCCCCTGCTGAGCCACTTCTCTGGCCCAGTTCGGTGAAGCCCCTGCAGTCAGGTTCCCTGGGCCCTGGTGCACAATGCATCCTTAGGGCTTAACCCCTTCCTGCCCACCCTGTAGCTGGAGGCGGCTGGGTTATGTTGGTGGCCAGCAGCAGCCTGGAGGTGTTAGCTGCCTTTCGACACCATGAGGGCAGGAAGGGACAAACTGCTTCCAGACACACAGAGGGTGGGGGTGGAGGGAAGAGATGAACTCTGCAAAGATACAAGTTAGGTCATCCCTTCCCCCCTGCAGCTGGAAGCAGCTCCCATCCCTTCCCTCCTGCACAGTGCTGAAAGACTGCTGCTGGCCACGTTCTGGTATGAACCCTGGCAGAAATCTGGGGCGGGGGGGCATATGACCCTGCGTGCCCACCACGTGTTGCCTCAGGAAGACATAGCACCAGGTACCAGGAGAGGCAGGTCCGTCCAGGGGGCCCAGCCAGGCATGGACGGCGGAGAGTGCCAGGCAGGGAGGGTCGGGTTGGTCGATCACCGCCCCCACCCCCCCTCGGGTGAGAGAGGTATATGGGACTGTGTGTGTGTCTCCTCTCCCCATGTGTGTAAATGTGGGGGGAGGGGGAGGTGTGTGTTTTGTGTGTGTGACTCCTCCCCATGTGAACCCTAAAACCTTAAAGATAAGAAGGTAAATAAAAAGAATCCAACTATGCAGTATTTCTTTTTAACAGGCTCAGTCAACTTGATGTTAATTTGAATGTTTGTACTGCATAGCTCTGATTGATTGCCATTGAACTCACTTGAATATGAGTAATTTTACCTGGTGTCCTGTGTTCAGCATAGGGAAATATGGTCACCCTAGTACTTCCGGAATAGCATGACAATCTGACATGTACCTGGTTTTGTAGGGGAGGAGGAGAACTCACACGTGGATATTGGGTTATAAAATACCCATACATTTCTACTATATATACACTTACTCTATTAGTGCGCTATGCCATCATAGCATTACTAATTATTTAATGGAGTAATAATCTCTATTTCACTATTGTATAAAATGCAATAAACAGCTGCTGCAATTGATTAAATGGCAAAGCAAAGCTTTTAAAGTACCTGCTATTTCCAGCTCATTTGCACACCTGCCAAAATATACTGGTGATGTTTGGGATTTATGAGGAGGAGGTTAAGTTACAGGTTAGTTCAAGAGTTTAAAAGGGCATCTAAATGTGAATTCTGACTACTTTTTTTCCCTACAAATTTTATGATTCCCATGATGCAGTGCCACTCTTAAAATTTAGACTGTAACCTATAAATAAGGGCTGTAAGGAAAAAACAGTTTTAAAAATTACCATGCACTAGAAAGCCTATCTTTCCATTGATACCGGAGCAAAATTTTGCAATTATATGATCTTCAAAGAATGTGATACTTTGTTTTAAAATCACTATGTTAAATTTATTAGACTAACTAAACAATTACAATGCAGTTTTATTGCAAAAAAAGGGTCTTTTTTTGTGGAAGACTAGTATTAGTGTCAGCTCTGAATAGATTTCTTGCTGGCACATAAAAAATTCTGCTTTGCAGTTACGTTGTGTAATATTTTTCCTGTCCCCAGTTCCGTTCCCCAGTTCCATTGTTTTCTGCTGCTTCTGGCGACACCTGCAGGTCTAGGCAGAGAGTGGTGAGATTAAAGATTTTTTTTTTTTAGGACAGTGGAGCCAAAAATGTATAAACATTCCAGTGCTAAGAACACCATCATTTACAGGTATTCTTCACTGCATGGTAATGTATCCCATGATGGATCATGTAACATTTCAGTTGAAATGCTTTTCTATTAATCTTTGAAAAAGAATTCTTGCAATCAGATAAAAGACATAGTGGCACAATTAGGCATTCTCGGGATTCTGGGGAAAAAAATAAACTTAAAATGTTAATTGGAGAAGGTTCAAAAAAAGAGCAACAAGAATGAATAAGGAATTGGAAAACATGCCTCAGGGAGCTCAATCTATTTAGTATCAAAGAGAATGTTAGGGAGTGATTTTATCGCAATCTATAAATACCTACGTGGGAAACAGACATCTGATACCAGAAGGCTCTTCAGTCTAGCAGAGAAAGGTATAACACAGTTTGGTGGCTGGAAGTTGGAGCTAGACACAGTTAGGAATTTTGGGGACGTTCAATGGCTGGTGCTAAGCAGGCGATCAGACTAGATGATCACAGTGGTCCCTTCTGGCCTTGGAATCTATGACTCTGTCCTGCCTAACTAAACTTTGCTGATCTAGTTTGAAACACCTCATGTAGGCAGAGCAATTACCAGCTGTAAAATCATGCAGGTTGGCCATGGTGTAGCTTTAAAGTTGTTAAATACTGACTGTGTCTACATAAACTGTTAGCTACTGTGGTTTGAAATAACCCTTAACTCGAGTTAGCTAACATGGTTTTAAAAAGCAGCCTTTTTTTTTGTCCTTTAGACAGGGCCTAACACAGTTTCTACTCTTCTTCACAGCTGGACAGCAGATTGTTTGGAAGGGAAATAAATGGGTAATCACCATGGAAGCTCTTTAGTTCTTTCCAGGTCTGTAATATGTCTTCGTCTATTCACAGTTCATTCAGTGGAAGAAGAGACAGACCAGTGGGCCTTTAATATTGTTAGGAAAAGTCAGTGATAAGCTTTCAAATCCAGCAAAGAGTTTATATTAGTTTATATTTTCATTACATTATAACTTCATTACATTATATTGATTTACCTCTTTAAGGTGATCTTTGCAAAGAAAAGGTCTAGAAACTTACTTTAAAAAATAAGAAAGTTGAGATTCTCCTTTATATTTCTAAGGGATGCACTTCTGGGATTCACAGACCATAAAAGCCAGCTCTGGTGACCACCTGTTTTATTAACTAGAAATGCTAAATATTAGCCAACTAAGAGTCTCAACCTGATTGGTCAGTTATGATTTCAGGTCTTGATTTTCAGAGAGCTCAGGCCAAGGCACAGTTGCAGTAATTGCACATACAACTGTATTTGAAATGCAAGCAATGGATGATGATGTCCAGAACTCAAGGACGCTGATGGTGCTCTCTTCTAAACTACTGTACATAAAATACAACTTAACATTGAACAATCTGGACTGGACACAGTCCATTATTACTGTTATGCATCATACTAGATAGTCAAGAGCCTCTACCATGTGTTTCCCAGTTAATCCTGAGACACTTAAATTCAATTACACCTCTACCCCGATATAACACGACCCGATATAACACGAATTCGGATATAACGTGGTAAAGCAGTGCTCCGGGGGGGGCGGGGCTGCGCACTCCGGTGGATCAAAGCAAGTTCGATATAACGCGGTTTCACCTATAACGCGGTAAGATTTTTTGGCTCCCGAGGGCAGCGTTATATCGAGGTAGAGGTGTACATTTGAATGAACTCCATGTCTGTATTCCTTGGCCACCCACTTACACAGATGGGGTGTGTGTATGTTTCCTAACCCTTCTCTGTTCTATCTTGCAGATGGTGCTGCTGGCTCGCTGCGAGGGACGCTGCAGTCAGACATCACGCTCTGAGCCGATGGTCTCCTTCAGCACAGTCCTAAAACAACCATTCCGTTCTACCTGCCACTGTTGCCGGCCCCAGACCTCGAAGCTGAAAGCAATGAGATTGCGCTGCTCAGGTGGCATGAGGCTCACTGCTACCTACCGCTACATCCTGTCCTGCCATTGTGAAGAGTGCAACTCCTAGGGGGACACCAGTTGCAATGAGGAGAGCGGGGACACTGCTCCCAGAAAGCAACCCCAGCCACTGAGAACTCACCAGCACACTATTAAAGTATTCCTACTACCAGGGCTCATCAAGCTGGGTTGGATTTGAGAGGTAGAAAATGAAAGACACTGAGGCCCTGGATTGTGCTGATTGTGAAAACAAAGACATCCATCTGCTGGTCTGTGCTGAAGACAAAACCCTGGAGACATGAACCCTTTTTTCCCCCTGAAAGGATACTTTGGGGGGTATATTTTCAGGCTCAGCCTTTCTTCTGCTCTGAATAAGGACTAATGGGAGTTTTATTATTTTTGCCAGTGAATAATAAAGACACAGAGAGAGAACAACGGGGGTCCATCTGCTGGAGATACTATATTCTACTAGAGTCGACATTTGGAAGCAGGATGGCTCCATTCCTGCATATGACTGCTTATTGTGTCATTCTATTCTCGATCTCTTAGTTATATTGCCCTTCAAAATGAACTGCGTTGATGGTAAGGGATATATGTTACTTGATCTGGCAGACAAGTTCTGGACAATTTTAACTGCGGTTTAGCTGAAATTACAAATAAATAAATAAATGAAAAGTGAACTGGATAGCGAACGAGGCATGGGAATTGTCCTGCTCTAAATGGTTCAAATGATTATTTGTAGTGGATTGCATCACAACTTGGTGGCTGAGTGACATTTAGAAAGAAAAAGGTCATGCAGTTCATTCTTTCTCCTCTAATATCCCGGGGGTGATCATTATAGCCAGATTGTAGCTGTCACAAAGTGCACTAATTAAAAACTAGAAACTAAGCCCTGGTTTACAATTTAAAAATGGAGCCTCTTAAACAGAATCTCTTCTTAAACTGGGCTGGCCTCAGGACGAACAGATCCCAGAGCTGCCAGAATAATAACAATATGTAGGAATACTTTTTATCCATAGATCTCAACGTACTTCATCCAAAGTGAGTAAGTATCATATCCCTGTTTTAAAGATAAAGAATCTGAGGCACAGGGGAGTTAACTGATCTGCCTACAACAAGGCCATGGCAGAGCCTGAATCCCAGTCGTGTACTAATTACTGGATCGTGCTGCTTCTCTGCAAGGGAGGATCCGACCACCAGTTACCTTCCCCTCTAGGACCACTGTTGTACAAGGAAATAGGCCTAGCCCATGAGTTACAGAGGTTGCCTGGCATGCAAACAGAGGTGATGTGGGGGGTGGGGAGGGGTGGGGTCACATGGCCCCCCAATTTGCTGCTTGGCTTGTACTGAGCATGCTTACATGGACTGAGCATGCTCAGTAACATATGCTGAAGCCACTGCCCTCACTGTAACCCCCCCCCATCAGAAGGCCGTTGTCTCTGCAAAGTTTCAAAAAATGGTGCCCCTAAGTGGCAGATTACTTTATATGCAGTTAAAGCTGGCTCTACTCATAAACATTTAGCTTTTGGGAGGGTCAGTTGAACAATAAATACCCATAGCCTTCCACAACACGGAAACGATGTAAATTTATTTGGATCTTGGCTCCTTTTAATGGCGATATACTGAATAGGATAGTCTATCTCTTCCCGGCACCCAGATCAACCTAAACAGGTGTTCCATGTGAGATAGTCAAAGCCAAAGAAGTAGAGAGCTCATGGAAGCTTCTTCCATGGCTCATAATGCCAGATTCAGTCCAGCTTCAAATCCACACTGACACCCACCTGGAATATGGCTAAAGTCCAATAGTTACTCCAGCAGTAATCTGAACGTCATTGCACAATGATGAATAGGAGAGGCAGAGGTTGGGGTTGGGAGTGGGTAGACAAATCCAGAATGCAGCCCATCTGTTGTATGCCATCTAATCTGTCTTGAACAATTGCCATATATAGCAACCAGGCTTTTGACAGTTACATCACAGGGATTCCATTGAGCATGCTCAAGGAGTCCCCAATGTCTTTCTGTAATATAAAGAAACAGATTAAGTGGCCTGAAATTGGGAAGTGAGCATTTCCCTGGCTTACATATGCATTACCGTAGTCGACCAGGCAGAGCCAATGTCCTTGACCATTACTTCCCCAGGAGTACTATAGGAAGTAGTGACAAGTGGCAGGCATATACTCAGCTGAATTCTGGAGCAGGATATAATTCAGTAAAAGTAGAAAATGATTGGGGCCAAATGTACACAGACACTTATAGATATTAGTGATAGATAGGTGTTATAGACTGAAAAGGGTAGCCCCTGTCTGCTGGAGAGTATCTTGTCATTAATGGCCAGTTTTAAATAAGAACTCTTAGAGCTGTGGACGAAGAGTGAATCAAATTGTTATGAGCTATGTAGCTCATAGTCAAATGCCAGGACCATGACTGAAGGACCACAATTGGGACGTAATTCATTATTTCATTCTGATGGTGATTCTTTTCATATCCGATGAATGGTTTGAACATGACAGATAGGAGTGTGTACTGAGCATTATCTCTTAACTAGTTTGTACAAGACCCCCACCTCCACCCAAAGGAACATTTTTGTGTGCCTTTCTGTCTGTCCAAGCTTCATTATCTAAAACTCTTCATTATCCAAAACAGGATCGTGTCTCCATATTAATTATATAGAAAATTCCCCTGATTATCTGAACCATTAATAATCTAAAATTATAGTGGTTGCCCTAATACATTTTCAGTTTTATCTTTGATAATTACATACTATTACCTCAAAATATACAAAGTATCCCTGTACTTAGGACAGAGAATTCTGCATGAGCTGAAGTCATGTTATTTAGTTATCAAAGGTATTGGAAACATTTTAAGGGCAACTGCTGGTATTCAGTGTCTCTCCCTTTTCCCCCACCACATGACATCAAGGGGCAGATCCTTAGCTCCACTGAAGTTACTAGAGCTCTGACAATTTACACAGGCTGAGGATCTGCTGCTTGAAGCTTTTACTGTACAGTAGCCAATGTCTCAAGCTAGACAAGACTGGATTGATGAATAATACCAAACTGAAAAACTCATTGGTTGTGCTGTTGCTCTCTCTCTCTTTGGTAAGAAGAGAGGGGGGATTTAAAGAAAGACTTTCACACCAGAGCCAACTTAGAAAAAAGAGAATATTTATAGTGAGAGAAAAACTTGGGATATATTTATTCCTGTGTCCCTTTTCCATCACAGTGCAAGAGCTATTATTGTGACAATAGGTCTCATAGAAGATATTTGTGTTTTAACAAAAGCTTTCTCTCACACCCAAGATTCCTTTCCCTTCTCTTGATCCTATAGTGAAGTCATCTCCTTGTAACCTCAAAATCTGTTGCCAGGCAAATAATTGTGATGTCAATTCAACTTGTTTTACTTAATTATAGGGTCAAATAAATATAATAGAGTTGGGACATGAAGGTGCCAACCCTATTTGCAAACAAGTTGAATTGGTAAATAACAAACTCTGAGCCAAATTTTTAAGTTCTTACTTGGTTTTTGCTTAGCCCTTCCTCAGGTAAAACTCGTATTGACTTCAGAAGATAAGGACCGAAGGCCCAGTTTTCATGTAGCATGGGAATTATCCAGCCCTAGACAGTTGAAATGATTATTAGTAGTGGACTTCATGACAACTCACTGGCTGAATGATGTTTAGAAAGAAAAAGGTCATGCAGTTCATTTTTCCTCCTCTAACATCCCTGGGGGTTATCATTACAGCCAGACTGTAGCTGTCACTAAACGAGTGCCTAAAATTTAGCACCTAAATCCATATTTTGACACCTATATATCCATTTTAGGCAACTAAACAAAGTACATAAATCATCAGTTATGTGCAACAATATGGATTCAAGTGCCTCATGTAGAGCAACCATCTTTGAAAACAAAGGACCACAGGATTTGACTCATTGTGCGAGAAAATATGAAAATTAAATGACTTTGTTTCCTTAGCATGAGATTGTACTTGATACATATCTGATATGTTCTGAAGGTTTGACTACACTCTAAGTACCTCTATAATAATGTTGTTCCTTGAGAACAGAAAGGGATAATTGTCTAGATAATGCTGAGGAGCGGGTTCTTTGCAATAGTGTCCTCTCCTCAGCATCTGAATGTGTGTGTCTGTATGGTTTTTCTTTTTCCACTGAGGTTGACCCTTCCTGAAGAAGGATCCACCACACTTGCAGGATGGGCAGCTTCCTCCAAGAACATTCTGTGGTTTGCCCAACAGGTGATGCTTCTACAACCAAAGGCCACCATCACCTCTCCCCGCTTTCCTGTCTCATCCTCCCATTTCTTCCTTTCTCTTCATCATGTTCCTAATGTGTGGGCCACAAAACCAGACCCCCAACAATCTCTTCTGTATCCACATCTCCCATGGTGTAGTACACAGTGTCATGCTACCCAATTGGTTTACTTTTTAAAACCATATACTACTGCATCAGCAATGCTATAGTTCAATTTGAATTGGGTTAATTGCATTTAAATGATTTACTAATGGAGCCCAGACAGAGAAAGACACAAACTTGGAGCATGGAAAAGAACTATAATGAAGAGCTTCGTCGGGATTGTTTATGTGTAAGAAGTATGTTATAAGCAATGTTGTATATCGGAGACCCCATTAGGAAGAAGTTGTGATGTGCCAGAATAAAAAGACCATAATCTAGCATACGTTGAGTACTATGGCCCCACTTCAGTGGGACCACTCGTGTGCTTAAAGTCACATGCATGTTTAAGTGCTTTTGCTGGGTCAGTCCCTATATAAATAATAACAATTAACTTAAGAGCTCACTGTTTTCCTGAAGATGTCCACAGGGACATTAATTATGCTTTCCCTTGGCTTGTGAGCATGGAGAACTTTTACAGATAAGAGACCCCGAGCCTGGCTGTCTCTGCTTGGCATAATCAAGTGCTTTTGTCAGCTGTTTGTACAATGCTAAGTACAATAAAGGGGCCTGATATGAAGTTCATTGACATTAAGGGGAGTCCGTAGTCTTTGATGGGCTTCAGATCAGGTCCTAAATGAGCGCTTTTTACTGTCCATCAAATAACAAATTAAAACATTTTATAATCTCAGAGACAGGTGTGCGACAGGGCAACTCTAGCAGATTTGCACTGACACACAGACCAAGATGTATAATTTGCAGTTAAATGTGTTTTTGTGAACAGGCAAGAAGAATACAAACTAAAAGTTACTGCAGCAGTGGAATATTCCAATCTCCTGCTCTTCTGTGTGTCTTTCTTCAGTGCTGCTTCTGCTTTTTAACATCTGATTTGGGAAGAAGAGCTATTTAGAATGCTGGTGTGTCCTTTTCTGGATGGTGAGGTGTATTTCAGTGCCGTTTTCCTATGCTACTAAAGTCAATGGAAGGTTTGCAATGGAGTTTGACAGGAATGGGATTAGGCCCTAAAGAATAGAGAGCTCTGCGTAGCAGGGAATTTGCCCTCCAGCTCTGTGCATAGGTATTTTTCAGAAAATCCAAACTGTTAAAAAAGTTCAGAGTACTGGCAGGAGACTGAAACAGATCACCGCGAGCATATGGAGCTTCAGTATTTATAAGGGTGTTTTTCTTACCTTCTTTGACTCGATAGATGTTTGAAACACAAAGGTTGAAACAAAAACATGAATGCAGCACAAGTGATTGACAACTTTCCTAGAGAGATTACACTGCTACAGATACTGAAACAGGCGCCCTTACAAATATGCTGCACAGAGTGTTTTAAACTAGCTGCAGATCAGCTTCTTATACTGTGCAAGTGCAAAAAGGGGTGGTCGGAAATGTGAATAATGAGTCTATCCCTGGTATTCTGTGAGTAATGGGTCAAAATCTTTACATGTGGCTCAAAGAAATGCTGGACAGGTAATCAACAGCTTCCAACTGACTTAGCCAGGCAGGGTGTTGTACAGATCTGGGCCCTTCAGTGATTCGTGCTAGGAGAAAGATGCTTTACATGGATCAGAAGATGGTACTCCTGAGTTCAAGGGTCTTTTTGGTGGGAATAAGCATTCCTGTTGGGGCTTCACAGAGAAATACATTGTCCAGAAATACCAGGGTTGACAAACAGACCATTCTGGAACATTGTGAGGAATCTAAACGGACTATCAAAGAAACACCGTCAATCTTTTACCTGTGACAAAAATCAATCCTTCCTTTAGCCAGCTGACCAAAATTAACCAATAACAACATGGCTCATTTAAAAAAAACAAAACTTAAAAAAAACCAAAAAACTCCCTGAGTAATTTACTAACCAGAACATCATTTGCTACGGGATTCAGGGGTAGTTGCCCCCTCAACTTTCATAGGTCTATTTGCTTCCTTATGTCTTCCATTTCCCTCCAGCCCCAGCTTTGCAGGGTATAACATAATCACATAGAATGTTCTATATGCTGACACAACTTTGCCTCCCACCAGAATTTTTCTGAAATGATGCCCCTGTTTACAAATATTCTTCTTCTAGGAAGAGTTAAAGCACTAGCCTATAGATAGATCAGTTTGCTTTTAACTGTAACCACGAGCGCTACATGGATTTTATGATTTTCTAATTTTCCATCAGGACTAGGCTCTTTTGACTGCACTCTACTTTCAAATAGAAAAAGCATCCATTCCTTTCATATGAAAGCAATATGAGGTTTTCAGTATTGTAATTTTGCAGGGGTAGTAAGATTCTTAAGAACAATTAGCCTCGGGTCGCTGTTTTATTTAGAAGCAATTTGGTAACATTAAAAATGAGACGTAATATATATAATACTGTATTTATTAGCTGGTTGAGTCTCTTTTTTTGAGGCGTCTCTCTGCAGCCTCACAACTGTCACTCCCTCTGAGCTCTATTAATGTTTCACTTCAATGACCAGCAGGTGTCACTGTTGAGCAACATGAGGCTCAGATTCTCTGATCTGGGAGCAATGCAGCCGCAGGCATCTCAAACCCTTTTGGTTTAGGGAGCAAGAGGTTAATGTTGATGCTCATTTGTAAAATACTTAGATCCAAATACACACAGTGCTCTAAATGCTATGGAAAGAGGGATGTTTACATACGCCAATAATGTTAATGAATCTATGTGCATAACACATTTATACATGTATATACTGTATTGCTATCTGCCAGATATGTTGCACGGCTATAACATGTGACAATTAAGCAGCTTTTGCAAAAAGAATAACTACACTTTTGTGAGTTATAAATGCTGCATGAGCAAAATGACTTGCCATGACCAAAACCACTTGCCAGATTTGGGTCACTTGGAGTTGGCTTTGTGCATAATACTATCTTGTCAGGAGCATCACTGTTTGGCACTGAGGTTTCAAATATAGGAAAGCTTGCGGGCTATAAGTTTGAATTTCACAGTTGCCGTAGCAAGATGGCTGCAGCATAATGTACATATAGTGGGGTGCAGGAGGGCAGGCCTGAGCACGCAGTGACTGATACGATAGTATTTTATTTCAATAAACCAGTAAATGTTTTGTGTGCTCTGTTGACAATTTGTAAAAGTAGAAAACCTGTTTTGTGATTTTTTTTGTGACGGAAGATGTTGGTATGTTATTACAGATAAAGGAAGGCCTCAAATTATTTTTCAAATATGTTGTTATTTTAGTTTCTCACCGTCTCCTGTGGCTACAGAAGACCAGCAGCTGCAGGGTTTTTTTGGTGGCTCATTGGGTCTGGATTCTGGTCTCACTCATACTGGTTTTACACCACATAACTCCACTGAATTTAATCCAGTTACTTCTGACGTACACTCGTTCAAACGGAGAAGCAGGCTCTTTGTGTGCCCACCAGTGTAGAAGCCATTCTTCTGATCAATCTAATTTCAGTGTGGGCCAAATCCAGGCATCCTTGCTCACTTTCACTAGTACCTAACTTATTGACCATTCTCACTGAACGCAGGTGAGTTATTCAAGAAGTAAGGCATTACTTATTGTGAGAAAAGGAGTTAGACTCTTACCTGTAGGAAGTCTCATGTCTCTAGTGGGTACACTTGCAATCTATATTTTCTCTAGTCCTCTTCCTTATAGTCAATCCACAGATATTTTTGTTTTAATAACTTCAGGACGTTTGCCTGGTTTATTGTCTCTTTAATAAAATTATTGCTCTGGGCATTTGGAAACCGTGCCTCATCTAAACTCTTGTATGATATTAAAAAGTGCAGCTCTTTCCCCATTGACTATAACCATAGGAAGGAAAAGATGGCACAAGAGGAGCAGGGATCTCTAATTCCTTTAGTTTATTATTAATTGTTGTGTATTTGGGGACAATGAGCGTGTGTTCTGTGTTCTATTGAACATGGAGTATGGGACTTGTCCCAAGAAGAATCCTTAATTAACACTAAGGGCTTATCAAAAGGAACAGTTCATGCGTGGCAGACTGGGGTTTAAATCTACCTTACACTAGTGTGCTGCATACCAACTGCCCATGTGGATGTTGCTGCCCCACACTAACAGTACCCTAGTGTGCTTTGATCTACTCCCATTTCAAAGCAGGGTAGATCAAAGTGCACTAGGCAACTTTTAGTGTGATGCAGCCGGTTCCACATGGATAGTCATTGTGCGGTGTAAATTTATACCCCAGTCTGTCCTGCACTAACTGTAAACCTAGACAAGCCCTAACTGGATTAACATTAAGGGCTTGGCTACATGGAGGCATTCAGGAAAACTAATCTGAATTAACTTTCAAAGTGGATTAGTTAAACCACATTAAACCCCTTTATGGAAGATCCTATTCAGAATTAAAGTGCTCTTAATTTGATTTAGCTTAATTCACCTTGGAACCCTGTGTGGACACTCTTATTTAGAATTAAAGTGGCTTTAACTCGGTTTATCTTAGGGTATGTCTACACTGGCAGAGTTACAGTGCCGGCAGTTACAGCGCCGCTCAGAGAGCACTGAAGGGAAACCGCTGTTGTGTGTTCATACTGTCAGCTGCCTGCACAATAGCGTGTTCACACTTGTGACACTTGCAGCAGCATTCAGAGCAGTGCATTCTGGGCAGCTAGCCCACAGAGCATCTCTTCCTCTTCTACCGCTAAGAGTTGTGGGAAGGCGGAGGGGCTCGCGGGCCATCCTGGGTCCTGTCCCAATGCCCCACGATGCACTGCTTCGCACCCCAGCAACCTCTGTGCTTCCGTCTGCATTTGGCGCCATCTTTCAACGATTTGTGTACTGCGCGCTCTGCCTCTTCGGTCTGCAGGAATGGATCCCGAGCTGTTGACCAGTATGCTGCTTGCTCTGACTAACACGTCACGAGTGGCAGTGGAGTTATTCCTTAAACTACAGGGGCAAGAGGAGTTCGACATTGATCTCACCTCGCGTAGTAGCTACAACATGAGCTTGCTTGTGGCATTCATGAAGGTGCTGACCACAGTGAACGTCACTTTTGGGCTCGGGAAACAAGCATTGAGTGGTGGGATCACATCGTGATGCACGTCTGGGATGACAAGCAGTGGCTGCAGAACTTTTGGATGAGGAAAGCCACATTCATGGGACTGTGTGATGAGCTTGCCCCAGACCTGCAGCGCAAGGACACGAGAATAAGAGCTGCCCTGCCGTTGGAGAAATGCATGGGCGATTGCACTGTGGAAACTGGCTACTCCAGACTGCTACCGATCGGTCGCTAACCAGTTCAGAGTGGGAAAGTCGACCGGTGGACTCGTGTTGATGGAAGTGTGCAGGGCCGTAAATTGCATTCTGCTCTGCAAAGACTGTGACTCTAGGCAATGTGCATGACATTGTGGATGGCTTTGCACAAATGGGCTTCCCTAACTACAGAGCTGTGATAGCTGGCATGCATATTCCAATTCCGGCACCAGACCACCTAGCCACCGAGTACGTTAATTGGAAGGGATATTTCTCTATGGTTCTCCAGGCACTTGTGGATCACTGTGGGTGTTTCACAGACATTAACACAGGCTGGTCTGGAAAGGTGTATGATGCACGCATCTTTCGGAACACTGGCCTGTTCAGGAAGCTGCAAGCAGGGACTTTCTTCCCTGACCAGAAGATCACCGTAGGGGAAGTCGAAATGCCCATTGTGATCCTGGGAGACCGCGCCTACCCCTTAATGCCATGGCTTATGAAGCCATACATGGGGCACCTTGATAGCAGCAAGGAGCGGTTCAACAACAGGCTGAGCAAGTGAAGAATGACTGTTGAGTGTGCTTTTGGCCATTTAAAGGCCCGCAGGCGCTGCCTATATGGGAGGCTGGATCTGGCTGATGACAATATTCCTGTGCTTATAGCTGTGTGCTGTACACTCCATAATATTTGTGAAGGGAATAGTGAAAGCTTCACTCAGGGCTGGACCACTGAGGCTCAGTTCCTGGAGGCTGAATTTGAACAGCCAGAGACCAGGGCTATTAGAGGGGTGCAGCGCGGGGCCATAGGGATCAGGGATGTTTTGAGGCAGCAATCTGAAGCTGAAAGCCACTAATATTTGTTGCTATGCTCGGGACTGTAGTGCGTGTAATGCTGGGAGGCGATTGTTATTGGTGCAGACAATGAACTATGAAGGTTTAAGAAAACTGCTTGTTGCTCTGCAGGGCTCTGTTTGCTTTCAATTAATAGACTAAAGATTGCTTTCAAACCAACACAATTCTTTTATCAAAAAACAACAACCGGAGGAGAGAGACAAACAAAAAACACACATCAGCACTGAGGGGGATGTGGGAAGGGGGGAGGTCCCAGGAGGAGGGGTCCCGGGATGGTTAAAGATTTATGTATGTCCAGGTATCATATCCAACCTTCTCCTTTGGAGTACAGTGCAGCGGGTACTGTACTTCAGCAGGGCTAAACTGCAGAGGGACGGGTGTTGAGTGCAGTGGATACTGGGAGTCCGCAGCGCTGGACTGTGACGGGGCAGGAGTGGAATGCAGCGAGTACAGACAGGAGCCAGGAGGTTGATAAGAGTGTGTTGACAGTGTCTGGGGGGAGCATGGGAAAGAGTTTTGTGACAGCAGCTGCAGGGGAGGGCAGGTGCGGAGTTGCTTGGTTTGCAGTGCTAGTAGTACCTGGAGCGTGTCTGCTTGGCACTCCATAACGTTTAAGAGCCGCTCCATGGCTTCGTTCTGGCGCGCCGCGTTCTCCTTTCGGTCCCTCTTTTCGCTGTCCTGCCACTGCTTCAATTCTTGTTTTTCAGTCGCGGAGTGCATCATGACCTCATGCAGAAAGTCCTCCTTAGTTCTTCATGGCCACTTTCTAATTCTGCGCAGCCATTCAGCCACCGATAACAAAGAGGGAGGCTGGGCTCCCAAGATCATATCTGTGAAGCCAAAATGCAGCATTTTACAGAAGCAGTATTGTTTGCAACACAGAGACCACTGATTCGGTGATTTAAAACACAACCACTTTTCACATACCTGTCACTAACTGGCTGACCCCAGGCAAGCACACATGAGCCACAAGACCCCCAGAATGGTGAGTAACTGCAGGGGCCGGGGAAATCAGTGTTCCAGGACCGTACTGTACACTGGGCATGTGGCTCTTGGGGAGAGCCAGCACTGTAGGGGCGACCTTATAATCATCACTGTCCCCACATTTTCCACAGGCTGTGTTCATTATGGAAGATATCTCACTGCTGAGGGTAAGCAGGGAATCAAGGGAGGGTCTTCTCCAAGACTGCGGCTTCTGCCTTGACCCTTATGCGGCTCGCCTGTGTGCAGCAATGGTTCCCCCACAACAGTGACAGCAGAGTGGTGCGGGAAAGTTACCCTTAATGGGGCAAGAAACAAAGCAGCTCTGCCAAAGAACCCGTGGCAGCAGATTGCCCAGTATGTCCATGAGAGTTTCCTGGAGTTTCCTGAAGTATCACGTCCAGCTCTTTGTAGAACCGGCAGCTTGTGGGCGCAGCACCGGAGGGGTGGTTTGCCTCCCGCGCCTTGTGGTAGGCGTTCCGCAGCTGCTTCACTTTGACCCTGCACTGCAGTGTGTCCTGGTCATGGCCCCTTTCTGTCATGCATCATGAAATCTGTCTGTAGGGATCATAATTCCTACTGGACTGGGGGGAGCGTAGCTGGGACTGGACAGCCTCCGCTCCCCTAATGCTGAAGAGGTCCAGCACCTTGCCATTGTTCCAAGCGGGGGATCACCTGGTGCATGGAGCAGGCCTGGCTACCTGGAAAGATGTGCTGAAACCACTGCACGCCCCACCAAGCAAACAGGAAGGGGACTTTCAAAATTCCCAAGGAATTTACGGGGTGGGGATGACGGTTGGTCACCTGAGGACAGGGCAGTAGAGTTCAAACCGATGACCAGAGAGGCGAGAACAGCCATTGTGGGACACCTCCCAGAGGCCAATTGCAGCGCTGTAATCGACCAGAGTGTCTGTACTGGCACCATGGCGCTGTAGCCCCGGTGCAGAAATCTGTACATTGGGGTGGGGTTTTTACAGTGCTGCAACTGTGCAGTTTCTGCACACTGAGTGGCTTGGCAGTGTGTACACCTCAGGAGTTACAACGCAGAAACCTGCTTTACAGCACAGACACTTGTCAGTGTAGACAAGGCCTTAATTTACTTTGGAAGTGAATTAAGATAAACTGAATTAAAGCTACTTCAATTTTCAATGATTGTTCACACACAGGTTTAATGTGATTTACTAATCCACTTCAAATTCATACTTTTACTTAATTCAGATTAAAGTTCCTAAGTGTTTCTCTGTAGATCCACGCTAAGTGAATTCTGTAAACACCTGTGGTGAGATTTTCAAAGGCTCTCAGGGCTAGATCTTCAAAGGCATTTAGGTGCCTAAATCCCATTAATTGTAATGGGAGTTAGGTGCCTAATTATCTTTGAGTCCAGGGGTGGGCAAATGGCCGCAACCGGCCCATCGGACCGGGGAGCGGGGTTGGGAGCTTTACCCGCTCTGGTGCTCCAGCCAGGGAGTGGGGTCAGGGACTTGCCTTGCTCTGCTCTGTGCGTGCAGCAGCTCCGCACGGCTCCCGGAAGCAGGAACAGCCCAGGGGCTCCACACGCTACCCCCACCCCAAGCACTGGCTCTGCAACTCCCGTTGGCTGGGAACTGCAGCCAGTGGGCGCTGCGGGGGCAGTGCCTGCGGATGGAGCAATGCGCAGAGCAGCATGGCCCCGCCTCCGTGTGGGAGTTGGAGGGGGGATGGGCCGCTGTTTCCAGGAGATGCTTCAGGTAAGCATTGCCCGAATCCTGCACCCCTGAGCCCGCACCGCACCCCAACCCTCTGCCCCAGCCCTGATCGCCCTCCAAACCCTTTGATCCCAGCTTGGAGCACCCCCTTGCACCCCAAACCCCTCATCCCCACCCCAGAGTCTGCACCCCCAGCCTCACCCCCCCATGCATCCCAATCCCCTGCCCCAGCTGAGAGCCGCCTCTCATCCTCTGAACCCCTCCATCCCAGCCCAGAGCACCCTCCTGCACCCCAAGCCCCTCATCCCCAGCCCCACCCCAGAGTCTGCACCTCCAGCCAGAGCCCTCATCCCCCCCATGCGCCCCAATCTCCTGCCCCAGCCGACCCTCCATACAGTTTCCATACTGAGTTGTGGCCCTCAGGACAAAAAGTTTGCCCACACTTGGTCTAGTCATATTAATAATGGCTATTCAAAGGGGTAGATGTTTGCAGTTCTCAGCATTTTAAGTTCAAAATTCAGTTAACATTAATTTAGGTAAGTTCAGACTTTAGTTCATTCAGCTTTTCTTCCTCTCTGTTTTTCTGCCCCTCCATTCCTAGCACATCAGCCCTACTCAGGTTTTGAGAGAGAGTTGCTAATACTGCACACATCCGGGGGCCTTCACATATAAAACTGTGGCTGAAAATGCAGTTTGGCAAATGTGGAGGGTCCTGTAAGATGTTGTCGCAAATATATGAGGACTGAAATTTAACTCTAGTTTTGCATTAAGTCTTTAAGCTCAAATATTAAATATCCATGAATAATGCCAGTGTTGGCTTCCCACATTTAGGACTGGTCTACACTAAAGCTATAAGTCGACATAAGTTACTCTACTTCAGTTACGTAAGTGAAGTTGACGTAACGTAGGTTGACTTACAGTGGTGTCTACACCGCGCTATGTTGATGGGAGATACTCTCCCGCCAACTTACCTTATGCTTCTTGGGGAGCTGGAGTACACACGTCAATGGGAGAGCACTCTGCCATCGACTTAGTGGGTCTTCACCAGACCCACTAAATCGACATTGCTGCATCGATCGCAACAGTGCTGATTTAGCTGTAGATGTAGACAAGCCGTTAGTTCCCTTTGAAGAAATACAGTGAGATTCTCAACAATGGGTAGGAGCTATTAAATCACAGTGAACTGCCATCTCTGCATATCATTATTGCAACCATGCTGTTTCTTTGAGTTTCCCTTGTTTCTTGCTCTCCTGTCCTGTGTTGGGGAAATTGCTGCCCAGCCTTCTGCTTATAAAATGTGCAGATGACACCAAGCTGAGAGGAGTTGAAAGCACTTCAGAGGACAGGATTAAAATTCAAAATGATTTTGACAAAGTGGAGAATTAGTCTGAAATTGACAAGATGACATTCAATAAAGACAAGTGCAAAGGACGTCACTTAAGAAGGAAAAAAAATCAAACGCACAGCTACAAAATGGGGAATAACTGGCTAGGCAGTAATTCTGCAGAAAATATGAGGCCAACAATGTAATGCAGTTGCAAAAAAGCTAATATCATTTTGGGATGTATTACCAGGACTGTCATTTGTAAGACAAGGGAGGTAATTGTCCCACTCCACTCGACACTGGTGAGAACTCAGCTGGAGTACTTGGTTCAGTTTTGGGTGCCACCCTTTAAGAAAAATATGAACAAATTGGACAGTGTCCAAGGGAGAGGAAAAAAAAATGACAGAAAATTTAGAAAAAAGTGAGTATATTTTGGCTTGAGAAAAGATGACTCATGGGGGCCCTAATAATAGTCTCCAAATACATTAAGGGCTCTTAAAAAGAGGACGGTGATCATTTGTTCTCCCTGACCGCTGAAGTTAGGACAAGAAGTTATTGGAGATTTAGGTTAGATATCAGGAACAACTTTCTAGCTCTAAGATAGGTAAGTATTGGAATAAGTCACCAAGGGACGTTATAGAATTCCCATCACTGGTGATTTTTAAGAGCAGAATAGACAAACACCTGTCAGGGATGGCATAGGTATGTTTGGTCCTGCCTCAGCACAGGGGGCCATAGGTGCTGGAACTAGGGGTGCTGGGGGCCCAGTTTGGTTTAATGGCTCCTGCACCCCCACTATACAAATTGTTCCAGGACCCCTGCAGGCGGCTGGACGAAATGATCACTTGAAGTCCCTTCCAGCCCTATATTTCTATGATTCTGCGATTCATTATAACCCTGGCAGTTTCAAGAAAGATACAAGAGAAAAGAAGACTTGGAGACCCTCTTAATTTATTCTTGACAATACTTTCAAGCACTGAATGATAATTCTGTAATTCAGACCTTATATTCACAGGTACTATAGAGTTTTGGATCCTCTGGATAATCTGACTTCTGCTGAAACATTTAGAAAAAAACTCCGTTGTTCCCCTCTTAAGGCTAGGTTTGGATTTTAAATTTTAGAGCAGGGGTCGGCAACGTTCGGCACGCGGCTCGCCAGGGTAAGCACCCTGGCGGGCCGGGCCAGTTCATTTACCTGCTGACACGGCAGGTTCGGCCGATCGCGGCCCCCACTGGCCACGGTTCGCCGTCCCGGGCCAATGGGGGCGGCGAGAAGCGGCGCGGGCGAGCGATGTGCTGGCCGCGGCTTCCCGCCGCCCCCATTGGCCCGGAACGGCGAACCGCGGCCAGTGGGGGCCGCGATCGGCCGAACCTGCCGCGTCAACACCCCTGTTTTAGAGCAACAGAAAAATATCCTGTTTATTGTCAAATGCTGGTTTCCAGCCATGACTTGAGTAACAGCAGCTTGGAGGAAATGGTTTGCAACCTTTCAGCAAGAGGTTAAAAATTTACAGATGGGTTTTAAATTTTAATATTGCTATTGCTTAAGGATAAAATAGCTGCATGAATGACAGCCTGACCTTGAGCAGTTGAGAGGTTTTAAAAAAGAAAGCAGTTAGGCAAACATAAAAATCCTTTTGATCTGAGATGCTTTCTGGGATGATGGAGTACAGAAATTCCACATCTGCTTATTTCTGTCTGCATGTAATATGCCCTTCTCCAGGGAATCGGCGCATAATCGCAGCCACAGACAATGACATTCCTCCTGTTTGTTCATCCATTTCTGATGAGAACTGAAGAGAACTGGAGTTAACTATGTAGCCTGTAGGTGGTGCTCCTGTATCACTGCACTCTGGGAATAGCAATGCTTCAGTTCATGCTGCACACAGCTCACTTTCTTATCCTCTGCACATAGAGACGTCTGGGAATATAGAACCGCTGTCCTTATTTTCACAGTTTGCATTAACTGGAACACTCCTCATAAACTGAAATAGTGTCTCTGTGGAAGGCTGTTTTAATGAGACTTTTGTTCTGAGTTGTAGCATTGACTGTGTGGGGCTTGTGGCATAAATTTGCTGGTGAATTCATCCTGATTAGGCTTTATTGCCCCTAGAGGGTGATACATACTTTGTAGCTTCTGTAGGCAGAGCTTATAGGACATACCCAGGGTTCCTTGCATCCCTCCATTCCTCCCACAAGCTCCCTGTGTGCCACCCTCCCATCCCCCTCTATTTCAGGGACTCCCTACAAGCCCATCACCATCTCCCTCCCTTGCCAAGGGCTCTGTGTGCTCCCTATTTCCTCCTTCCACTTCATACCAGAACTGCCCCCTACCCGCTACCACCCATAACAGGCTGTCCCTTCTCCCTCTGTGCCAGGGGCTCTATGTGCCTTCCTATTCCTGCTTCACACATCCCAAACCAGAGTCTCCCAATCTTCCCCTCAGGGGCTCTGTGTTCCCCCCTATTTCCCCCCCTGTACCAGGGGTGCCTATTGCCTCCATGCCAGGGTCCCCCATTTTTCTTCTCATGCCAGGGGATCTGTATGCCCCCCTTTCCCATGTTACCCACCATTTTAAATTCTATTGGGAGGATAAACTCAACTGGGCAGGAAATGCTCTACAGGGCCTGGGGTGGGGTGGGGCGGGGCGGGGCGGGGTGGGGCGACTACTGTCTACAAGTAGAAACTCACTGTTCAAACCCCGGCATGTCGTTATTACTAAATAAAACAGCCTGTAAAAAAAAAATACCAGTCTGTCAGCACTGACCTCTTTGAGACTGGAATCTCAATGGATTTTGACCAGAATGAAGAATGTTATTGTTATTTTTTATGCCTAGATAGCGCCTATAATGAGAAGTAGCGAAGAGTTGTACTATAGTATTCAAACCTATAGAATCCAACTGTCAATGAGAAAAATCAATAGTGTCCCACCCTCTTATGCCAATTGACTTAAAACAGTCATTAACAACTCAGCAGTGTCCAGGGAAAAGCCTGAGCATGGTCTGACACTTCTCATTCTCTGGCTCAGCTGCACAGTCAGGGAGAGCAAGTTTCAAAAGCAGGAGCCTTACACTGAAAATACTGTGCTGCCAGCCATGGACAGTTGAGATCCATGAAACTACAGCAGAGATGCCTTGGCAGATGTCACACAGCATGGCAGGATGCTGGGAAAGAAGAGCATGTAGGGCGTTAGTGATTGTCACTAGCACCTGGACATGTACCTGAACTGAGCAGCCAGTCATGCAAGACACCATAGCACTGAAGTTATTTTCTGGAATACCCCATGTCACAGAGTCACCAGGGCGATGCTCTGAAACTACTCCCTACGAAGCCAGTCAGGTCTCTGGGGGAGCCTCCTCTCTCTGAGCATACTGTCTCCAGGGCAAGAAGCTTACACAGCTTCGACCTTCCTGGGCCTGACCTCAGAACATTCAGCATCTCCTTCAACACCATGCATTTCCCACAGCGAGTCCGCCTGGGCGTGGCTCCTGGGTAAGCCAGAGGGCCCTGCATCCCAACTCCACAGTTAGCAGTGACTCTCAGCCAGCCGGTAAAGCAGAAGGTTTATTAGTCGACAGGAACACAGCGTAGAACAGAACTTGTTAGCACAGAAATCGGTGACTTTCAGCAAAGTCCATCTTGCGGGGAGGGGAGCCCAGAGCCAGGACGCTGATCCTCCCCCTGCACCCCAAGCCAGCCCAGACTGACTCACTTCCAGCTGCCTGGCCCCTGCCCTGCCCGTTGCTCCTCCTCCAGCCTTTATCTCACTTCCCGGGCCAAGAGTCACCTGGTCGCATCCCTCTCCTGGGTCTCAGGTTACGAAGAGGCGGCCATAGCATCCATGCAGGCAGCTGGAGCAGCCCCGCAAAAGTCACACACCCTTATTCCCACCACCTAGACACTGGTGCAATACACAGGGAAACTGAGGCACACACAACATTCATGCAAAACAGTAAGACTAACGTAGGCTTGCATACAACATAACAAGGGAAAATCCCCACTTCGTCACATTCCACCACAATCTGCTTCCATAGTGGTGACGTGTCAATGAAGTGATTGCCATAATGCTGTTGTTAGAATATAATTAATATACTATAATATAATATAATATAATATAATATATAAACTATCATGCCTTTAAGCTATTGCACTTACTGTAACCTGATATGAAATCTTGTTCTGGGCCAAATGACACAGTGATTGTGATACCTGTCGGTCAAGGAGACTTCTATTCACAACAGCCTTATTTACATAACCGGACAACCCTAGCGGAGAGCAGAGTTCAAATAAGCAATTGGCAGCAAAGATTTATAAAGAACAAATCTCGCTGGACAGATTTGATTGCTTTTTATGATAGAATTAGAAAATTAGTGACAGATGGCAATGGAACAGAGTGTCTCATGAAATCTGACTTGGGAAAATAACTCAAAAAGGCTTGGAAACGAACACTGCCTTCTGAACTGATAATGGGTAGAAAGACCAAAGATAAAGAGTTACAATATAGAGCAATGGATTGACTTTTTTGGGGGTGTGTGGGGGGATTAATGGGATGTTTAGCCTGCTCCTGTGTAAGATCTCCATGACTGACCTGGAAAAGGGCTAAAGGTTCACAAATGACTGTAAACAAGGAGGTTTTGCGTACCCCAGTGAGGACAGAGAAATAATAAAAAGACACCAGAGGAGTGCAGAATAATAACAGGGATTTTGAACCACCAGCTGTTTCCATAAGGGGGAGGAAGGGGACTGGAAAAGGGCTTTCACTTGAGCGCTGTATTGATATTGTAAGTCTTCACTTACAGATGTGGTAGCCTAAAGGAGGAATTACAACAGTATTATGTAGTTCCTAGACACTGTTTAAAACAACAAGGAGTCCGGTGGCACCTTAAAGACTAACAGATTTATTTGGGCATAAGCTTTGGTGGGTAAAAAACCTCACTTCTTCAGATGCATGGATGCATGACTCCATGCATCTGAAGAAGTGAGGTTTTTTACCCAAGAAAGCTTATGCCCAAATAAATCTGTTAGTCTTTAAGGTGCCACCGGACTCCTTGTTGTTTTTGTAGATACAGACTAACACGGCTACCCCCTGATACTAGACACTGTTTACTTTATGCATGGATATTCACAGCTAAATGTAGCTTCTGAGGGAGAGAGCTGCCATTTTACAAAATACTGTCCTAGCCCTTTAAAATTCCTCCTGACCTGATGGAAGGAAGTGTAGTTTTTTTTTAACAGGAACTCAGCATTGTTCCATGGAGTTTATCCAGCAGGGCAGGAAATGCTTTGCAGGGCAGGAGGAATTTTAAAGAGCTAAGACAGGACTACGTTATATAACTAGAAACATGCTATTCAGACCCTACACATTTATTATTACTAAGTAAAAAATAAAACATTAGCAGTCTAATTCAACATTGACCCCTTTGGGAATGGAGTTGCAGAAACTCATATGTGCTTCCTGAAAATTAGCTATTACTCACAGAATTTTGGAATGGTACACCACCCACACCTGTAACGTCAGGGGCATGCACAGGAATTTACATTCCACAGCTTTTGGAAGGGCATGTTTTGTGGCCCTGGGACGGAGGAGCTGACTCTCCCTGCAGCGGCCCTAGGCTGGAGGAGTTCTGTGCCCCCGCCGATTATTGGGGGGGACGGACGTGCCCCTGCTTGCCCCAACTTTCGCATGCCCCTGTGTAAAGTAAACGCTTTCTCTGCCACAAGATACCATAAGAAGGGTTTGCTTATTCATATTATTATTTCTTATACAAACATCAGGGTTAATTGTGATCATCTCAGTGCTCCATGGCGCCCAGACTATGAGTTTTATTTTCCCATTTTCATATGTAAAATGTATCCTCTTAGGTTACCCAGGATGGATTTTCTTTATGATGCATTTTGCCTGTTCTTTTCCAGAACAGTCACAATACAACACAGTTTCTACAACGTATATATCTATATATGGTGAAAGCACACATATCTTTGTGCAATTTAGATGGGATGTTTTATTCACAGAAATATGCATATGGAGTCAAGGGTAACATTTTCAAAGGTGCCTAAGGCATTGTCTACACTGGGTGTGGCATGTAGGGTAGGTGTAGCTACACACCACAGGCTGCCTCAATGCTGCGGTGTGTAGCTAAAAGTGTTAGTGAAAGGCTCGGAGAGCTCCCCACTACCAAAGCCTTTCCCCACTGCCTCCCCTCTGCCAGAGCCTTTCCCCACTGCTGGAGTCTTTCCCTGTGGCAGGGAAAGTCTCCAGCCATGCCCTGTGCTGGGGAAAGGCTACAGCAGTAGGGAGCTAAGATGCCCTAATATTCTGGCATGTCTTTACTCACCTAAGCCGTGCCTCACCACCTACATTGCTATTTATACCCGTGCTCGGGTGTGTGTGCGCAATGCATGTACTCCACACACCGCCATCAGTGAGTGTGCGGTATAGACACCAAAAGGGTGATTTGGGAGATTGTCACTTTTGAAAATGACCTTAGGCTTCTAAATCTTAAGGGCTTGTCAACACGGTGCCACAGTGTTCTCTACAGGGGTGTTAATTGTATATGTTGCACTCTAACTGCCCTGTGGAGGCCCTGCTGGCATGAACTAAAAGGTACCTAGTTTGCACTGATGTAGGACTACGTTAACATGCACTAGGTGCCTCTTGGTTTGTGCCAGCAGAGTGTAAACGGGGCAGTTAGAGTGCAACATGTTAGAGCACTCTACAGTTACATCCCTGTAGAGCAGTGGTTCCCAAACTAGAGGCGCCGCTTGTGTGGGGAAAGCCCCTGGCGGGCCGGGCAGGTTTGTTTACCTGCCGCGTCCGCAGGTTCGGCCGATCACAGCTCCCAGTGGCCGCGGTTCGCCGTTCTCGGCCAATGGGAGCTGCAGGAAGCGGCGCGGGCCGAGGGATGTGCTGGCCACCCTTCCCGCAGCCCCCATCGGCCTGGAGCGGCGAACTGTGGCCACTGGGAGCTGCGATCGGCTGAACCTGCGGACGCGGCAGGTAAACAAATCAGCCCGGCCTGCCAGGGTGCTTACCCTGAACAAGCGGCGGCCCTAGTTTGGGAACCACTGCTGTAGAGTAACCTGCAGTGCTGTGTAGACAAGCCCTAAGGTGCTTTGGAAATGATACCAAAAGATTCTTTGCAAGTTTCTGTATCAGACAGAACCCTCCTCCCAATGGCTTCTATCATTGTAGAACTTCTTTCCTCAGAAAGTCCACATAGACCTCCGAAGGAAGGACCTAGGTTTGTCTCCTGGCTCCCTAGCCCACTTTATCCATAGCTACTTGCAGGGCTGGCTCTAGGTTTTTTGCCACCCCGAGCAAAAAAAATTTTGCCTGCCCCCCGTCCCAGCCCTGGGCACCTCGCTGCACCCCCCTGCTGCCCCAGCCCTGGGCTCTACCCACCCACCCACACCCCCTGCTGCCCCAGCTCTGGGCTCCCTCATTCCCCCCCACCATTGCCCCCCACACACACCTCCTGCAGCCCCAGCCCTGGACTCTCTCTCCCCCTCCCCCACCTGCACCCTCCTTCCGCCGCAGCCCCGGGTCACTGGTAACTCGCTCCCAGGGCGGGTCATTCAGCATGAATTTTAGATGTGCACAGAACACAGACAGGATTGGTTCCCATATGGTTACAGAACTGCAGTAAAGTGGAACAATTTTCAGCTTGTGTGATTGGAGGATATCTGGATGCATATTATAAGACAGTCCTACATAAATGAGGAAAAGTTGAGGTGCCTTTATTATTCTTTTCTTCCACTCTTTCTTTCTATGGGGAATTTGCCAATGCAATATCACTGTCTTCCTTTTAAACAAACAAACAAACAAACAAACAAAAAGGCAATGGCTGTTGAACATAGCAATTCCAGTCCTAATAACCACTGGGAAGCATTTCTTGCTTAATTTTATCCTACTTTTTCTACAGCAAGTTACAGTGGATCAGTATATTTGATTTGGGAGAAATGAAGTAACAGCTGCCCAAACTGAGCTTGAGCACTCCTGAATTTTGAGGTGTTCAAATCTGGAAGGCAGGTGCTGGGGGGGGGACTGTGGCTCTGCGGGGGAGCACGGCAGCATGTATGCAGCAGTGTGTCTGGCGCTGCGCGGAGCCAGACATGCTGGTCTGAGTGGCACGGTAAGGGGGCTGAGGGGTTGGATGGGGCGGAGGTTCGGGGGGGCAGTCAGGGGCAGGGAGAAGGGGGTGTGTGACGTTATTGACATAAACTGGGACCATATAGATCATTGTTGCAACCAAGGTCCTGTAGTGGCACCCAAATCTTGTATAAAGGGGGTCAAATGGGGTGTCTAAGACAAGGTTATGGTTTACTAGTTATGGTTTACTAGTTAGCTGTCTATATGTGTGTATCAGTTTTGTAGTTGAAGTTATGAATATTGGCTCTATACTGTCTGTATGGCAAACTTATGCTATGCTTCTGGGTGACATCCCAGACAAGCTGGGATTAGCTCTGCCTAGCCTGCTTGATGGCCCATTAAGGACCATCAGCTATACAATGGACCCATTGAGAGAAGGCAAATATGCCTTCAGACTCAGCAAAGTATGCAGGGGCTGGCCCATGTGACTCCAGGCTCCATTTTGCTGTAATTTTCCACAGTAAGAACAAAGAGGTGTTCTTACACCTGGAAAAGACTATAAAAGGCTGATGCCTCATCTCCATTTTGTCTTCAGTCCTGCTTCTTACCTCTGGAGGGACTTTGCTACAAACTGAAGCTCTGAACAAAGGACTGAGGACCCATCCCAGCTGGGGATGTATTCCAGAGACTTGATTTGAACCTGCAGTTTAAGCTATCGCTGCTGCAAGCCTGAACCAAGAACTTTGCCATTACTGTATGTAATTGATTCCATTTAACCAATTCTAACTCTCATCTCTATCTTTTTCCTTTTATGAATAAACCTTTAGATTTTAAATTCTAAAGGATTGGCAACAGTGTGATTTGTGGGTAAGATCTGATTTGTATGTTGACCTGGATCTGGGGCTTGGTCCTTTGGGATCAGGAGAACCTTTTTTCTTTTACTTGGGTATTGGTTTTCATAACCATTTGTCCCCATAACGAGTGGTACTGGTGGCGATACCGGGAAACTGGAGTGTCTAAGGAGATTGCTTGTGAGACTTGCGGTTAGCCAGTGGGGTGAGACCAAAGTCCTCTTAGTCTGGCTGGTTTGGTTTGCCTTAGAGGTGGAAAAACCCCAGCCTTGGGCTGTAACTGCCCTGTTTGAGCAATTTGTCCTGAGTTGGCGCTCTCAGTTGGGTTCCGCCAGAACCGCATCGTCACAGGGGGTTAGATGGGTCAGGGGTTGGGGGGGCAGTCAGGGGACAGGCAGCAGTTGGATAGGCATGGGAGTCCCGGGGATTTGTCAGGGGACAGGTAGGGGGTGGGGTCCTAGGGGGGAAGTTGGGGCGGTCTCAGGAGGGGGCAGTTGGGGACAAGGACCAGTGGGGCTTAGATAGGGGGTGGGGTCCTGGGGGGCAGGGGTCCCGGGAGGGGGTGATCAGAGGACTGGGTGCAGGGGGGGTTGGATGGGTTGGGGTTTCTGTGGGGGGCAGTCGGAGGGGGTGGATGGTGGCAGGGTGGGGCTACCCTCCCTCCCTGTGGAGTGTCCTGTTTTTTTAATGTTAAAATATGGTATCCCTACCCTTCAGAGTGCAGCTCTCCATTCATAGCAAGCTGCAGCATGAGGTCTCAGCTACCTCACTCCCTCCCCCTCTTTCCTGTTGGTAGAGGCCAAGGGAATGCTGGGAAATGTAGTTCTTTCCCAGCTCCAGGGCTGGCTCTATAGGCAGGGAGCTAACCAAGGAACTACAGCTCCCAGGGCCCTCTGTTGGTTCTCAGCTCCCATGCTGGATCTCTGCCGCCTCTGCAAATGGGCTGCCCCAAGCACCTGCTTGCTTTGCTGGTGCCTAGAGCCGCCCCTGGCTACTTGGTCCCTCTGGGTCCCACACTTCCCCCGTACATAAGAGAGATCTAAGCCTTTAACCCCACCCTGGCACTGTTCTTATCATCCCACTATTTTCCATATGCCCCAACACAGCTCTAGCTTCGTTGCTCTTCTCCCCTATTTGAGAAAGCTTTGGGGCCCCCACATCCCTTCCACACACACCCCAACTCCAATTTTTTTAAATCTCCCAAATACAAGTGAATGTATCTATACAACACCTCTGAGAGATAAGGAACTAGTGTTATCGCCATTTTATAGAGAAGAAATTGAGGCACAGAGGTGAAAGCCAAAGATAGCAGCTACCTCCAAAAGGTCTAGTTAAAGTGACTTGCCCAAGATCACACAGGAGGGCTGCAGCAAAGACCAGGGATGGAACCCAGTTCTCTTTGCTCCTAGTCCTTTGTATTAATCATGTGACTATTCTTTGTTTTCCCCTTATAGTGCCCTCCTCATTCAACTATTTTGAGGGGGATCCTGGACCTTGCTTTTTCTCTGCCTGTGGTCAAAAAAGCATTGTAAGAATATTGATTGTTTAAAATTAGGACATACTTTGAAGAGTTGTATCTCAGATAAACCTTGATCAAATGGAATAAAATATGCAGCACAAATTCTACCCCAATCCCTGAAATGACACACTAATTTCCAAGCCTACCTGCCCACACACATTGATTTTAAAGAGCATGCAAAATTCATATTTAAATAAAAACCACCCTGCAAACTTAACTGTGGTATCTGTTGCTGGCCCATAATTGAAGAGCATGCTTTTTCATGCCATTTTTTCTTATTATTTTCCTTTCCACATTTTCCCCTTAATTTGAGTAAAACTCAGTAATTATACAAATAAGGAGCAATATTAAATAAAGATGTCACAGGAATGTTGGCAAAAGGCTAAACGTCATTTCCTGGCTCCTGTCACCATACACAGGTCAGGGCTACAAAGGTTAATACCCTTTCACATGAGAGGGGTCACTGACAGTGTTTATCATTACAGTAAATAATGATAGACTCTGTTGTTACCATATTATTCCTATTTGCATTAAATCATATTTATTGCTTTCAGCTGCTTTCCCGCAACCTCTAAAAACATGTGTCAAGCATGAATAAAATAGTGAACACAGCACATTAACCTTGCCATTGGCTTGTTGTTGCCGGCCAAAGGGCCCGAGGCGGCAGCAACAGCGGGGTTCGTTGCCCGGTGTGCTTTACGCCAATAATCACAAAGAAGCAAAACAAGTTTATTCAAGAGCTCTGAATAGGCACTAGGAGACCAACATGTCTCAAATCAAGCACAGCACATACAAGCAAGTTTTCCCTTTTATATTCCAAGCAGTTTCTGTGTGTAGTGGGGTGGCTACCCCGCTCCTGCCCGGAGGGGTTTGAAATAGCCCTGGAGGAGGGCTACAGCTCTAAAAGCTGGGCTGATTGGAGAAGCGGCCGCAGCTGGGCCACGCCCCAATCAGGCCCCAGCTGGCCTATATAAGAGGCTGGAAGCCAGGAGCTTGATAGTCTCTCTCTGAGTGCAGAGAGAGAAGGGCCTGGCTGCAGGGAACTAGAGCAGAGTACCTGGGTGGAGCAGGGCTGGGGAGCTCCAGCCTGGAAAGCCCCAGGCTGTGGCCTAGTGTTAGGCCAGGAGGTACTGGGGGTTGCAGAGGGCAGCCTGGAGATAGGCCAAGGCAGCAGGCCCAAACCCAACCTTGCCTGTGATGAGTGATTGATACTGCAGTCCACCCCTGGGCGTGGGGCTAGATGGTGACTGACAGTAGCCGGATACTGAGGTGAGGTAGGGTTAGCGGGTGGGGGTTCCCCTGGGAGGGGAGACCTAGCGTGTGGGTACTGCCAGGGCACAGCACCCTGAGCAAGGGGCACCGGGGTCCTGGGAGGGACACGGGGCCCAGAAGTAGAGAGCAAGGCAGATCACCGCCCTGCAGAGGGCACTCCAGAGGCTGGGTCGAGCTAATTCCCTGAGAGACCAGCAGGAGGCGCCGCAGGGGTGAGTCCGCTCGTGTTACACTGTGCAAGCCTTTGTTCTGTTACTCCCTCTTTACTCCTACTCCCCCTTTACCCCTCCCTGCCCCAGCAGGTACACATTGTGCATGTTAGAAACTTTCCCTTCGCCTGCTTATCTTTTGGCCTTGTAGATTCATGTGCACGCAGTCTCTCCCCCTCCTTCTTTCCCCTGCATTATCACTAAAACTTTTGCTAGTGTGAACGAATCTGCAGCTGTCTGCTAGAAAAAGCTGACCCTTACATTTCTGCTACAGCCTGCTTCAGCATGTAAGCAGTTAGCATAGAAGTAGGTGAAAGCTCACAAGATGGAGTCACTGTGGTTCACTTAGACCCAGAGCAAGGAAGTTTCATTGGCACTTATGGTCTTCCACTCCCCCGAGTTACCTGGTAGCTATGCCTAGTGACACCAACATTGTGATCTGTCACTATACATTGAGTATAATGAGATATTACATTAGTAATTATTATTTGTATTGCAGTAGCACCTAGCACCCCCAGTCATGGACCAGGACCCCATTGTGCTAGGTGCTGTACAAACACAGGTCGAAAAGACAGTGTCTGCCCCAAAGAGCTTACAATCCTAATATAACCATGGCCCAGATCCTCTGAGGTATGTAGGTGCCATGAGTGTCATCAGCTTCAATATCTTTGAGGGTCTGGAGTCATATGCATAACATCACATCATGATGGTTTCTTTATCCGTATCACAAGTAGTGCAGGCTGAGCAGCAGATAAACATTCAGACAGAAGGATGCTTTGTTATAGGGTGTATAGACCCTGGCTCAGTTTTGGTGAGGAGAGGGTCAGAGTTACAGGTGTCTTGTCTCACTGCAGGTATTGCAGAGAAACGGCTATTGAATGGGCATGAGCTCAGGTGATGATGATTCCTGTATCAGGAGGCAGGAATCTGTATAAGAAGGGAGATCCAGGAGTGAATCAGTTTCTGATGAAGCTGAGCTAAAAGGATGGTAGAGACATGATAACATTAAAAAGCGCTTCTACAACAGACTTATTTAACCTCAGGAGACTTGCTTTGTAGATACCTTGCACCTTTTGCTTGTTTGCTTTGCTAGTGAATGGACTATGAGAAGCTGTCTATTTGGTATTATATTTTGGCCACAGGAGGCCTGGTTTGAGCCTGCAGCTGCTGGGTAGTGAGCATGAGCCCTCAGTTTCTGCTGTAGATAGATAGCGGGTTGCCTATCCTATAATATGCTTAATGCATACTCTTTCAAGATCTTTAATCATGTCTTCTTGCACCTGCTCTTACCTGATTTTCCTTCTACCCTCTGATGGATGCTTAATTCTGTTCCAACTGACCTACATTTCCTTCTTCAGGCCTTTGGCTGTGCCCTGCATATTTTTCTAAGGTCTACAACACCCCCATCACATGCTGAGCAGGCTTAGGAGTCTCTGAAGGCTTGACTTAATGGTTTCCAATTGCCCAAAAGGTTCTTGCTGCGATCAGTAACAATGATAGCACTTTTTTTACAACGGGGCCTAAGTAGAACAGTAGGCCATCTGTTTTCTACGGTAACATGCAGGAGGGAAAAAATAAGACAGATAACTGTGTTCCTGAAGAAAGATACAAAGGTATCCATGCAAATAGCTGAATAAGCACATAGGGGGAAATACTTTGAACCCTCAGAAACAGAACAAAAACATTTTGAGGTTGTAAGGCACAGGCCAGGCCTGTGACTCGTAACCACACAGCTCAAAGAAGAGGGAATGCTGTTTCAGTGGAGGATAGATAAATGGAATTACATGCAAAGTGAGGTTACTTGTTTTCTGGGAGTCTACCTAGTGAAAAAGAGTCTTGGATAAATGAAGCAGTATTATGGAGCATTACCTCCTTCAAGACTGGGCCCCTAGTGGAATTTTGGTCTAAGTACATGTTTACAAAAATATTATGAGATTGTGGTTGCATGATCCTCTGAGGAACACAAATACCATCCTAAGGGCTTGTCTACATGTACAGCGCTGCCCAGGTGTAGCTGCGCCACTGTAGCGCTTTAGTGAAAACGCTACTACACCGATGGGAGAGCTCCTCCTGTCGGCATAGTTAATCCACCTCTGCGAGAGGCGGCAGCTATGTCAACAGGAGAAGTGTTTTTACAATTATTAATACGATATTGGGATCTGAACAAATCATGACAAGGGGTTAGGATGAGATCACAAAGTCACTTTCACTTACAACCTCAGTTAGGATTTGAACCTGCCAACTTTGTTATTTATGTACTTTTCTTTAAAAAGATGCACCAGGCAATGAAATACCTTTGGCTTATTGCTTTGAATTGCTATGTTGTACCTTTTAAATCCTGTACTGAAGATTACTGTGTACTGAGACCTAACTGTTGGACACCTGTATAAACACTGTAGCCTCATGGGCCTGCAATTACAATCAGAGCTTCAGTTTTGATTACAGTCTTAGGTGTCTGATTTCACTCAGGTGAGAATTACTGTTGAATAATGTTATCAGACAAAACTACAACAACTAGAATTGTGCGGAAAAAAATATCTCCTGTTGGGCAAAGCTGCTGAGATTTACTCTATTGTTGCTTTTTGAAATAGGGTGAACAATTTACTTAATCCAGGTGGTTGCATCAGTTTCATTATAAGTAATTATCAGTCTGTCAGCAATTATAACGTGTGCATCTCACCAGGGGAATTTTACTTCAATGGAAGCAGGATTAGACATTGGCAGAGGAACAGAAGTCTTGATTACCTATAACTAAAGTCAAGAGAATATAATAGAAGATTGCCCCAGTCAGAATGAGGAAAAGAACAGGTGTTTGATAATACAGACTAAATTAATCCATTTTTTACCATTCTGCCAGAAAACAAAATTAAAATACTGTCTTGCAATGAATGCAGATTAAAATAATTTGATTGCCTGATCTGGTTATCCTAAAACATTTTGCTGTGTTTCTAAATCTTTTAAAATTCTAGTTAATGTTAATTTTTCTTTAACTGTTAGGTAATTCTAAATAGAAAAATCCATTTTATAGCCCTAATGCTATTAATTAAAACATAACTAAATAATACCATTAATTAATAATAAATACTATTAGTAATATTACACAATTTTATATAGGTATATGCATAATTACATCTGTGACCCATTGAAATAAACCCATTAACATGGTGTGAGGGCACATGGGTAAAGATCTGTGGAAAGACAATGAAAGCAAGCTCCCATCCAGATGTGCTGGTAAGATCTCCTAGCAAGACGTGCAAGCTCAGATCCTCTTAAAATCAGTGGGAGTGATGTACCTAAATATGGTTAAGGATCTGAGGCACAAACCTTGTGCTGTCTCTCTACTGAGATAAAACTGAGAAATGCTGAGATAAAACTGTCAACTAGAGACAAGCATTCGTGGCCAGAAAATCCTCTCACCTTTAAACATGTCTGACCATATCACAGGGTGGCATTGGCCCACTAAGAGGGCAGAGGCTAGTGCACTTGTGACTCATCAGCTCACTCCAAGTGGTCTTAAAAGAGAGCACCTGCGCCCTAGAAGGGAGGGAGCCCTGGTGGCCAGTCAGGGAAAGATCAGGTGAGAGCTGCCTGAGAGCGACAAGATTTTGGCAGGTGAGTGCTGCCAGAGTATGTGGGAGGTCCCTTCTGGAAGCTGTAGGTGGTTCCTGGGAGAAGGCTGAAGGCAAGAGCGCACCAGGAGCAGTTTGCTGCTCCCCAAGCTTGACCTTCCCCAGCAGAGAGCCAGGGCTGGAGATGGCTGAAGGCTCAAAGCAGTAGAGGAAGATGTCTGCTGGCTCTCTGAGCAGGAGCCAGAGGGCTGGAGAGGCTAACAGAGATAGCTGCTCCCCTGGTGGTGATGCCCTCCCAGCAGAGGAGCTGTAGGGATTTCTGCTGGGAAGAGGGGGTTACACTCCAGTTGGAAGGGCTATGGTGGCTGTCCTGGCAATAGGGCAGGAGGGGACTGAAGAACTACCTAGGTGTGGAAGAAGTTGCTGGAGTGAGGTACTTGCTATGTAAATTGGCTAGATGAGGTAGGATTTTAAGGACATTACATGTGAGAAATGGACTCTGACTGGGACTCCTGTTATGGGTTATTTGAACTATATTATGGTAATAAATTGGCCTTAAGGGGGGTATTAGTGAGTCAAGAACACATGTGTGGAATTAGGGGGGACACTGATGGAGGACCTGATCCATTACTGTGGTTGCCCCAGGCAGGGCTGTCTTATGACAGCCCATAATCAAAACAATCAGCCTAATAAAGAATGTTACTCTGAGCCCTAAAAATTATGGCATCAGATAGAAAGATAATTGTACCATCTACCATGATACCTTACACAAACACTAATATTAATCCTTACTCCTACAAAAGGACATAATATGATCCCATGTATCCTTTGGCACTGCAAACATTTACAAGATACTCAGGGACATTTTTCTACTCAAAATGACGTTATTGGGTGTTTAATAAGTACCTACAATGACCATGGTACAGGTGCTGGTTTAGGATGTACTTCATAATAATGTCTCCTGACACAATCAGGCAGATGGTGAAAATGGCATGGCTGCACTGCAGCTGGGAGAGAGCTCTCAGCCTGGTTAGAAAGACTCATGCTGGCAGGGCTTGAGTTAGCACAGTGGTTCTCAAACTTTTGTACTGGTGACCCCTTTCATATAGCAAGCTGCTGAGTGTGACCCCCATTTTATAAATTAAAAACACTTTTCTATATATTTAACACCATGATAAATGCTGGAGGCAAAGCAGGGTTTAGGGTGGAGGCTGACAGCTCACGACCCCCCATGTAATAACCTTGCAACCCCCTGAGGGGTCCTGACCCCCAGTTTGAAATCCCCTGAGCTAGCACATGAAAAATAGCGATGTAGATGTTGCAGCTCTGGCAGAGACTCAGGCTAGCTGCCTCAGCTCAGACCCAGGGGTCAGGTGAGCTTGAGAGCCCAAGCTTTCACCCTAACTACAACGTCCACGCTGCTATTTTTAGTGAGCTAGCTTGAGATGAGCTAGTGTGAGTCTGTTTGCCTGGACTGGGAGGCTCCCTCAGAGCTGCAGTGTAGACATTGTTTTACAAAGATTATTATGCTGCTTCCCATGGGGCCTTACCATCCAACTCTCATTTCTAGAAGCAGAGATGATTCCAATGAATTATGCACAGAGTTGCACACTTGTCCTTGCCAGGATCTTCCTGAATCATATGCTATACTGGCCAGCAAATGGGGTAGCATAACATGATTTATAACCTGTTTCTATGGTTATAAGTCAACCTCAGTTTGTTTGCAGCTCAGGAGATCCCTGTACAAGCACTGACCATTAATACTTGTTAGAAGTGGGTATAGACATGAACATGACTGAAAACACATTCATCATACATCAAACAGCTACCACAACAACATTCTACGTCCAGATCATAGTAATATTCTTCCACTAGCTCTCCTGAGGCATCACAGACCCTCGTCTCCCATATGTCTAGGTCTTCTCTTCCACCTTACTGTGTGGGGTTTTATTGGTATCATCTCTCATAACAGTAAGCCAGTAGTTGTTTTTAGACATCGCAAGCCACAATATTATTAGGGATTACAACAGTGATAAGAGAATGGAGTAGCAGGAGATGATACACCAGGAGAGCAGGTCACTACATTGGGTGATTTTGCCAATTTATCATATTAGATGTACTTTTCTTTAACTACAGTACATTATTTTTACTGGACAATCAATCCAGATATATTAGAGGCAAACAATAATTACTGTTCTAATGAGTCCAGGGTATTTGAAATCACTAGACAATATTCAAAAGGCCATTTCTTCCTGCCATGATCTATAATTTAAATAACTTTGCAGAGCTACTTTTGAGCACAAAACTTCACATACCATCAGGGCCGGCTCTAACTTTTTTGCCGCCCCAGGCAAAAAAGAAGAGCGTTGCCCAAACCCCTGCCCCCCCCCCGAATGCCACGCTGGGTCGCCCAAACCCCTGCCCCCCTCCCCGAACGCCGCACTGGGCGCCCCACCCCTGAGCGCCTCACCGGGATGCCCAAACCCCCAGAGCGCTGCGCCGGGCCGGCCAAACCACCACTCCCCCCCCAGCGCCGTGCCGGGCCGGGCCGGGCCGCCCCCGAGCGCCACGCCACGCCGCTCCTCCCCCCCCAGTGCTGCGCCGCCGAAGCCCCTGCCACGCCGCCGAAACACCCCCCGTGCTGCCCGGCCGAAACAAAAAAAATCAAAACCCCTTGAGCGCTGCCCCGCTGAACAAAAAAACAAAAACACCGCGAGCGCCTCCGCCACCCAAACATTGGCTGCCTGTAGTGGGGCGACTGCCCCACTCCCTGAGTGTATGGGCTGTGGCAGGCCAGTGGGCCTGCGCAGACAGGGAGCCAATCAGGGAAGGCCTTATAGGGAGCCAATCAGGACCCAGATTGGAGGGAGCCAATCAGGGCCAGGCTCAGCCCTATAAGAAGGCTGCTCAGGAAAGGAGCAGGAAGTCTGTCCCAGGCCTTTGACAGGGGAAGGTCTGAATCCAGGCTGAGAGACTAGCACCCGGGACAGCGCAGTGCTGGGCAGGCCCGGGGGAGCAGAGGGTAACTCCAGCCCGGAGTCCGTCAAGCTGCAGGCCCTGAAGGGAAGGGCCTAGCCGGTGCGAGGGGCCGAAGGGGAAGCGGCCCAGGGAAATGGACAGATGGAGGGAGAGAAAGAAGGCAGGACGGCTGCCACTAGAGGGTCCCTGGGTTGGGACCCAGAGTAGTGGGCGGGCCTGGGTCCCCCCCTTCCCCCTTGCCTTGCACCCAGCCGATGGAGCGGCCATCTAGAGCTGCACCAACCCCCTGCCAAGAGGGGAGTGACTTTGAGGGTGCAGTTGGCCATATCAGCCAGGACACAGAGAGGCAGCTGATTGATTTTCCCCCCCCCCGCCCCCCGGAAGGGGGCGAGGATGGACTAAGGGGCACTGCCGGGGGGCAGTGGCTTGAAGAGGACGCCGCGAGCTTGGGGAGCAATGTGGGTCTGGACACGCAAACCGAGGGCGAGAGGACGGACGGGACACCACCAGGAGGGGGCGCTCCACTGGACAGAGCTAATTCCCAAGACAACCAGTAGGAGGCACCAGGTGGTGAGTCCCAACCCCGTCACACCGCCCCTTCTAAGGTGCTGCCCCAAGCATGTGCTTGGTCGGCTGGAGCCGGCCCTGCATACCATAAGGAAAGGGGGGGGGGAAAGCTTCCAAAACATGAAACTGCACAAATATAGTTTTTTTTTTTTTTTTTTAAATACTGTAAAAACTTAGATAAATGCTACAGCTTGTATAGTTGTGAATTCAGAAGACTTGACTGCTCATGTGAAATGTATATAGTGGAAATATAGCAAGAGTTACAATATTTCTTTGCTAGAAACCCAGATGGCTCAGATTAGTCACAGGCATGTTTGCTCTACTTAACTACCCATCCAGTTCTGGACTCCTGCAGTTTTTTGCCCAAAAGAAAATGAAAGTTTCTATTCTGGTAAACTCCTCCACTGCATTACACCTGTTGTGACCTAACAAATCAGCTTATCAAAACAGTGATTTCAAAACAACAATTAAGAACACACAGTCTGAACCTGACAACCAAAATTACACTGCACAGTATGAGCAGAATTATTGGACTAATCAACTAGCAATGTGACAAAATCGGTCCACTGAATACTCCACATTGTAAGGGTAACTTCTGACACATTGGTTGTATGACTCCCATTGAAGTCCATGAGAGATGTGTTTTATTCTAGTGAACCTCAGACATCTAGCTGAAATCTCACTGTAATGGGAGACTAAAGGGACAACAGCAAAAACACCACACTTAGACAGTGAGGGTCCATAACGCCGAATATCCTTGGCACATTGTATGGCTTTATTCATGGTATCAAAAGCTCCACAGGTTTATTGCAGGTCAGGTGCAGCTAGATTAATCATGCATGATCGTGTTGCTGTTGCCAGTCCATAGCTGGGCAATGTCCCCTCCTGACAACAAGTCCGATCTTTAGGGCTCCGAGACGTGCAAGGACTTTGTCTCTGAGGTGGGCTATCTGACCAAAAAGTGCCAGCAATCTGTATTACTGATAAAATCAAACCAATTTATGCCCAGTAGTCACTACTACCAATGCATATGAAATGCCTCCAGTCTCCTGATGTCTTGTTCAAGCAACATTCATATTTCAGATCCATATAAGAGGATCAGAAGTACACAGGTTTGATAAATCCGTACTTTTATATATAATTTCCTTTTTTTTAACTCTGGACCCTATGCAGATCCTTCATAGCTGATGCTGCTAAATGATTCTCCTTAGGATGTCTGTCTGGCTGTACCTATTGGATAGATGAAATCACCCACTACTTCCACCATTTGTCTGGCAGCACAGATTTCTTCTATCACAACTTTTGTGCCAACACTCTGGATTTTTGTTCTTGGCCAAGAAACCCTTAACCCAAGGGCAGCTGCCATGTGCTTCTACTGTGTCTTCAAGGTCGTTTGTGTCATCACTGAAGAGGACAATATCATCTGCATAATGCGGGTCAAGTAAATGAAATTGAACTGATACTTACACCAGTATTTGTGGGAATATGTTCAAGAAGCCAATCCTTTGCAGGGCAGAATAAGACTGGGGGAAGGATGCATCCCTACTTCACCCTGGATCTAGTGTAAAACTTGCCAGACAGACCTGTGTCCCTTTCCCCCCGCCCCCCCAATCGCACCCATGCCCCTGACATCTTGAATTAATCTTATGAGGGATGTCGGGAACAGAACATACTTTCACTTAAGTGTTATTGGTCAATGTCTGTATGCAATGGCAACTGGTCCTCTAGCAGCACCTAAGTTAAATATAACGAAGAGATCTTGTGGCACCTTAGAAACTAACAAATTTAGGAAAAATGGGCCACTCTCTTACCACTTCAAAAGTTATTTTTTCTCCCTTGGTATCCTGCTGTTAATTGTTTTATCTCATTAGACTGACCTCACACTTGGTAAAGCAACCTCCATCTTTCATGTATTTATACCTGCTCCTGTATTTTTCACTTCATGCATCCGATGAAGTGGGTTATAGCCCACGGAAGCTTATGCCCAAATAAATTTGATAGTCTCTAAGGTGCCACAAGGACTCCTCGCTGTTTTTGCTGATACAGACTAACACGGCTACCCCTCTGAAATAAGTTAAATATGTTGATTTTTATTGAAGATAGGGAGAAGATGATTATAAATGTAAAGTAAACTCTGCAACATAATTTTGCAGTAACAAGGAGACAGATGGCTGGTCCTGTCTGCACTGTAGAAACATGTTAAGAAAAAACAAACAAACAACACTTTGCAAGATAGGGTTATATTGTTTCAAGAAAAGCCGGATTTAAAAATTAAGGACAGTAATGTGAAGGCCTAGTTATATATTTAGAAAGACCAGATCTCATCATAAAGATAGGAACAACAAAAGGCCCTAATGGATTTTGAAATCCTGGTTCTGAATTTTTTAAACTACAGTACAGCTAATAAATAAAAACATACTAATTTGGTTTAAGATTTTTTTTCAGATGAGGTTTCACTTTATTAAAGCTCTGTTTAAGCGAGGGTACAAAGAAATGTCCACAAGAAGATTAATTTGTGAATTTATAGGGTAATTAAAGATTTTAAAGAGAGACTAGTGCTTAAAAGGAATGAATCAGAGTATTCAATGGAAAGAAAAACAAGTAAAATGAACATGGAAAATCTTACTGATAACTGACTGAGAAACCTGAGTATAATTCCAAGGTCCTGACCCCTCTGTGTTTAGTATAGAAAGCTTTGGATTAGATTGAGTACATGAGGTGGCGTTGTTTTGAATATTTAGAAAATACAGTGTGTAGAATGCAACTATAATGTAGGAAATTAGTTCAGGTCCAGCATGTGGCAGAGGTTGGCTATCTCTGTGTGTGGGAGCTTAAAATCCTCGCAGGGGCACTAATACTTAATAACTAATAGCCTAATCATCCTTCTGAGATCAGTGTGTAGCGGGGACCATGCATGCCAGTGCAGGAGTCCCTATCTGCATGGTTCCAGAGAGCTGGAACACACTGAACAGGGGGATGGGAAGTGTGTGGAGAGGCACAGGTCCTTTGCAGAGATGTCTCTGGTCTCCACCTTATCACTGAGAATCAGCAGGGCTTTGAGGCACAACTGCTTGCTGCTTCTGAGGAGTGAGGGAACAAAAACTCACCCGCTATACAGAAGAATTTGGAAGATTAATTCACTGAAGAGATCCTCCCAGAGTTGTTTTAATAGATTTTAAAGACAAGGGACTATTGTGAACATCTAGTCTGACCTCCTGTACAGCCATAGGACTTCCCTGAATTAATTCCTGTTTGAAATGGAGCATGTCTTTTGTAAAAACAACCAATCTCTATTTAAAAATTTACAGCGATAGAGAATTAAATTGTTCCATGATTAGTTACCCTAGCCATAAAAAATGTGCACCTTAGTTTGAGTGTGAATTTGCCTAGCTTCAACTTCCAGCCATTGGAGCATGTTATATCTTTGTCTATTAGACAAAAGAGCCTCCTATTATCAAATTTCTGTTCTCCGTGAGGTATTTATAGATTGTGACCAAATCCTCCCTTAATGTTATCTTTCACACTAAATAGATAGATTCAAGGAACTCAATCACTATAAGGTATGATTGCCTAGCATTTAAATCATCCTTCTGGCTCATCTGTGAATCCTCTCCAATTTGTCAACATCCTTCCTGAATTGTGGACACCAGAACTGGACGCTATTCCAGCAACAGTTGCACCAGTATCCGCATCTACTCAATATTCCCATGTTTATTTATCCAAGGACTGCATTGGCCCTTTTGGCCACAGCATCCCAAAGGGAGCTCATGTTCTTGCCTCCGGAGTTCCTCCCTGTGGATTTCTCTGCAAGAGTGGGAAACTGGGCCCAGAGTTTAGTTGCTGGTGCAATTTTTTTGTCCTCGTGACTGGCAATGAGAGAGTGAGACATTAGAATAATCATTGAAGAGAAGACAATCTAACATGCTGAGAATTAAGAAGAATGCCAAAGTGGAAGTGCTTCTGATTCCAGTTCAAGAGAAATAATTTAGCAATGAACTAATAATAGGTGGCAATGGCTTGTCTTAAAAAAAAGAGCTATCCTTCAAGACATGGGTATAAAGTGGAAGATGTGGCTTTGGTAGTTGCTAAGCAGCAGCACCAGTATGATAAAAATGAAAGGTCGCACACTGTGAAAGCATTAGACATAACTGAGGGGTGAAAACTGTTTTTCTGTGGGAACTTTGTGAGGCAGAGGGAGAAGAGGAGTTTATTTTGTTAATTGGACGCAAATGTATTGTTTCATTAGACGCATAGCTCTACCCCAATACATTTTATTCAGGACAATTTCAGCTTGGTAGTGGTGGCAGGCAGCAATTTCTCTGTCACTGCTGCTGTTTGTTCTGCATCTTTAAACTTTACTCCTGAAATTCAAAGCTAAGACTGAGATCACCAAGACTCTAGTAGGAGGGTGGGAAATGAAAATGCCGTTGCATAGCAATGAGAGCCCTGAGAGCTCTCTTCTGGCCATTGCTCACAGAACAAGAATAGCATCTCTGGATTGAAAAATTAAATATGGCTCTATCTCAGGGATCGGCAACCTTTGGCACGCGGCCCGTCAGGGAAACACACTGGCGGGCCGGGCCGGTTTGTTTACCTGCAGCGTCAGCAGGTTCGGCCGATCGCAGCTCCCACTGACTGCGGTTCACCGCTCCAGCCAATGGGGGCTGCGGGAAGTGGCGGCCGGCACATCCCTCGGCCCGCACCGCTTCCTGCAGCCCCTATTGGCCTGGAGCGGCGAACCGTGGTCAGTGGGAGCTGCGATCGGCTAAACCTGCGGACGTGGCAGGTAAACAAACCGGCCCAGCCCGGCAGGGGGCTTACCCTAGCAGGCCGTGTGCCAAAGGTTGCCGATCCCTGCTCCATCTGAAGCTTTTCGATTTCCATTTGGCCTGCTTTCTCCCACTCTGGCTTGTCCATAAACTAGCATTCCCTTCTGCAGCACTCAGAGTTATTTTAGGCTTTTGTTATTCCTAACATTATCCTTTTTTAAATCTCCATGTCTCTCCCCACCTGTGGCCTATCACATACAGCACTCCCCAGCTCCCTCTCATATGATAGAGAGATGAGAAGGTAGGAAGAGCTGCAGGCTGCTAGAGAGAGGACCAGCTAGGAAGCCTTCTGAAAGCAGCACTCTCACTATCTTCCCCTGTTGCCCAGTCGGTGCTGCCAACTTTTTCGGCATTGCTGTTCACTTCCTGGGCCTCCTGTGGCTGCAGCCTCCCTCTCTTGATGGAGACACCTCTGGTGGAGTCTCTGCTGGCAGAAGCTGGCATAGACCCTGGGTCAATTGAGCATTTATTTTGAAACTAGTTGAAGGCAAAGGGTGGCAGTGCCAGGAACCTCTGCTGGTGGGTGAAAGCAGGATTCCATGGCGACAGCACATCTCAGGAAACTTCTCCCAATGTGATTGTGGGGCTACTCTGGAGGGAAACGTATGAAAAAGAGATAAAAATAATAGGAACTTGGAAACAGCAGTGACTGGGGCCAGTAAGCAGAAAGGGGGTACACGTGTATAAATACTATCCCTGACAAAGGAAGAACTGAAATCCTAAACCCCAGCAAAGAAAATTATTCTCACAACACCACACCAGCCAAGGCCCCATGTACTCCTTTCTGATTACTGGCCACAGCCACAATAGTTTCCAGTTTCCTACAACTTCTATCTCTTTTGCCTAGGTTTTCCTCCAAATTAGCCCCAGAGTCACATTTGGGGAAGTTTCCTGCGATGTGGTACCTGCCATTGGTCCCTGCAATCACCAGAGGGATTCTGGCACTGCCATATAGATAGTGTGACAGACCCAGACCAATGGGCTACAGGAGTCTGGTAGAGGGCAAATATTCTGGTCACTGGATGAGTAGTTTTCTGTTCCCTGAGTGACCAGAGAAGGGGCTGCACTAGAGTAATTAGGAACCTGCTAGAACCAGTTAAGGCAGGCAGGCTAATTAGGACACCTGGAGCCAATTAAGAAGAAGCTGCTAGAATCAATTCAGGCAGGCTAATCAGGGCACCTGCGTTTTAAAAGGAGCTCACTTCAGTTTGTGGTGTGAGTGTGAGGAGCTGGGAGGAAGAGGCGCAAGGAGCTGAGAGTGAGAGGGTGTGCTGCTGGAGGACTGAGGAGCACAAGCGTTATCAGACACCAGGAGGAAAGTCCTGTGGTGAGAATAAGGAAGGTGTTTGGAGGAGGCCATGGGGAAGTAGCCCAGGGAGTTGTAGCTGTCATGCAGCTGTTACAGGAGGCACTATAGACAGCCGCAGTCCACAGGGCCCTGGGCTGGAACCTGGAGTAGAGGGCGGGCCCGGGTTCCCCCCAAAACCTCCCAATTGACCTGGACTGTGGGTTCTTCCAGAGGGGAAGGTCTCTGGGCTGTTCCCCAACCCACATGGTGAATCTCTGAGGCAAGAAAATCCACCAATAAGCGCAGGACCCACCAAGAAAGAGGAGGAACTTTGTCACAATAGCTATAACAAACTGGTGGAAGTTTTAAATAATCAAATTATGGAAATGAGGGGGAAATGAGTCTGCTGATGAAAAACTGAATGATTCAGCATGTAACATATTTGCATTTACTTACCAATCCATCCATTTCATTTTGTAGGCTGTCTTGTTGAATCTGGTCTAATGTAACTGGGATCTAACTAATATTAAAAATAGTTTGATTATTATTTATATTACAGTAGTGCTTATAGACTCAACTGAGATTTGGGCCCATTGTTCTGGGCACTCTACAAACACGTAATATGAGACAGTCCCTGGTCTGAAGAGCTAGCAATCAAAATAGACAGACAAATATAGGGTGAGAGGAGAAACCGCTTTTGTAATCTGGAAAGTTACACACTTGTATTTGAGCATAAGCTTTCCTGGGTGAATGCCCACTTCATCAGACGCAAGTAATGGAAATTTCCAGAGGCAGGTATAAATCAGTATGGAGATAACGAGGTTAGTTCAATCAGGGAGGGTGAGGTGCTCTGCTAGCAGTTGAGGTGTGAACACCAAGGGAGGAGAAACTGCTTCTGTAGTTGGATAGCCATTCACAGTCTTTGTTTAATCCTGATCTGATGGTGTCAAATTTGCAAATGAACTGGAGCTCAGCAGTTTCTCTTTGGAGTCTGGTCCTGAAGTTTTTTTGCTGTAAGATGGCTACTTTTACATCTGCTATTATAGCAGGACCAGAGTCCAAAGAAAAACTACTGAGCTCCAGTTCATTTGCAAATTTGACACCATCAGATCAGGATTAAACAAAGACTGTGAATGGCTATCCAACTACAGAAGCAGTTTCTCCTCCCTTGGTGTTCACACCTCAACTGCTAGCAGAGCACCTCACCCTCCCTGATTGAACTAACCTTGTTATCTCCATAACGGTGGGGGGCGGCAGGAGGCTTTTTTGCCTGGGGCGGCAAAAAAGCCAGAGCTGGCCCTGGATTTTTCCATTTAATTAAAAACCAGTCAAATTTAACTGATATTTGGTTAATGAAATATTCAGTTTTGGCTTATTAATTCTAGATTATATGTTAAATTCTCATATACTGGAATAAAATTGTTTAGTATCAGCACCTAGCATTTGTATATAATAGATTCCCTTTTGTTTAAGGTGTACAGAGGACTTGGCAATGTTATATTCATTTTATTGCACAATATTGCCTTGGTCCTGGAATGTGCTTGTCAGTTTTTGCTGTGATTGTTTTATTGATCTGACTTTTGAAATTATACATAATATTCATCTATATTTTGTAATATAATAAAGCATCTTTCCTGTAGCATATCTGTCTACCTGAAGCAAAGCTGCTACTGGCAAAACTAGACTCCCTTGGTTTCAGACTATAGAAAGACAGGGATAGTTACTATGCCCTCATAGAGATTGTCCTGGGACTGTTAGTCTTGGCCTGATGATGAAATTCAAGCATAAAAATAACCTGTTGCCTGAAACTATTAAAATCATAGAATGCAATTATGTTTCTGGAAGATAGAGTACCTTTAGATGTCCGTGTTTGCCCCCTTGGCTAGCATTCTTTTTTAAAAGTTTCCGTGTGTGTGTGTGTGTGTGTGTGTGTGTGTGTGTGTGTGTGATTGGTACTAAGTATACAGCTAACTGATGAAGAAGAATTCCCTTCTATTGCTATGATTAAAAGCTATGCCAATATTTCCACTACATGCTGCTTTCTCTAAGGCAGTGGTCTTCAACCTGTGGTCTGCAGACTCCTTGGGATCTGCAGACTATGTCTAAGATGTCCAAAGGGGTCTGCGCTTCCATTTGATATTTTTCAGGGGTCTGCAAATGAAAAAAGGTTCAAAAACCACTGCTCAAAGCGATTTATTTCTCAGCAGTGAAAAGTTGCTTCCTCTGTAGCTGAAACTTGCCCTCTGCATACAATCAACAGAGACTGTAACACACAACAAAGATGAAGTTTGCTGCGCAAGGGAGTGCCCCATAAAAAGCAGGAGCTGAGTGGATGTGTGATTTTTAAATTGCTTGGTTTAAAAACATTTGAATGTTTCCATAACTAATCAGGCAGGAAATTGAGTATTTACACAAATGTGAATGATATTCATGAATTAAGTGACGGAAATCTTCCAATTAGAACCTCTGCAAATTTGGCCGATAGAATAGTTGTTTGAAATTGACTAGTCAAAATAAATTACCTACCCACCAACTTTTGAATATCTAGTCCAGAATGTCAGTTATGTCAGTTCAGTATGCTTGTCCAGTGTCTGCAGTTATTTAGGCCACACTCATCACCACAATATCACAGTGCTTGGCAAAAACAAACACCTACACTTACCTACATGCCTCCAGCTTCCATCCAGGACACACCACATGATCCATTGTCTACAGCCAAGCTCTAAGATATAACCGCATTTGCTCCAATCCCTCAGATAGAGATAAGCACCTACAAGATCTCTATCAAGCATTCTTAAAACTACACTACCCACCTGCTGAAGTGAAAAAACAGATTGACAGAGCCAGACGAGTACCCAGAAGTCACCCCCTGCAAGACAGGCCCAACAAAGAAAATAACAGAACACCACTAGCTGTCACCTTCAGCCCCCAACTAAAACCTCTCCAGCGCATCATCAGAGATCTACAACCTATCCTGAAAGATGATCCTTTACTCTCACAGATCTTGGGAGACAGACCTGTCCTCGCTTACAGACAACCCCCCAACCTAAAGCAAATACTCACCAGCAACCACACATCACTGAACAAAAACACTGACCCAGGAACCTATCCTTGTAACAAAGCCCGATGCCAACTCTGTCCACATATCTATTCAAGTGACATCATCATAGGGCCTAATCACATCAGCCATACCATCAGGGGCTCGTTCACCTGCACATCTACCAATGTGATATGTGCCAGCAATGCCCCTCTGCCATGTAATTGGCCAAACCGGACAGTCTCTACGCAAAAGAATTAATGGACACAAATCTGACATCAGGAATCATAATACTCAAAAACCAGTGAGAGAACACTTTAACCTGTCTGGCCATTCAATGACAGACCTGCGGGTGGCTATCTTACAACAGAAAAACTTCAAAAACAGACTCCAACGAGAGACTGCTGAGCTGGAATTGATATGCAAACTAGACACAATCAACTCAGGATTGAATAAAGACTGGGAATGGCTGAGCCATTACAAACATTGAATCTATCTCCCCTTGTAAGTATTCTCACACTTCTTATCAAACTGTCTGTACTGAGCTATCTTGATTATCACTTCAAAAGTTTTTTTTTCCCTCTTACTTAATTGGCCTCTCAGAGTTGGTAAGACAACTCCCACCTGTTCATGCTCTCTGTATGTGTGTATATATATCTCCTCAATATATGTTTCACTCTATATGCATCCAAAGAAGTGGGCTGTAGCCCACGAAAGCTTATGCTCTAATAAATTTGTTAGTCTCTAAGGTGCCACAAGTACTCCTGTTCTCCCCTCCTGGTAAGCCCTATTCAAATGTTGAAAGCTCTTCGTTACTCTGGTTTCTGTACCTCCTCTCCATCATCCACCCTCCCCTTTTTTCTTCTTCCACATGTTTCTTCTTTCTCTTTCCCACATTTCTCCTTTGACAGCTTGTGTTAGTTCAGTTATTCTGGTCTCTGATAGGAGGTAGTTATAGTCCTGATCCAGCCTCCAAGAAAGCCATAAATGGTTAGTAACTTGCTCTGAAAATTTTGCCTTTTTCCCCAAATGGTGCTGCTGCAGCATTTTAGAGGACAGTAAATTAGATCAAATTCTTACATGGAATAGGGTATTCTTAGTGTCAAACATCTTATAGAAAGATATGGCTACAAAGTGAATCTCTGATCTATAAAAAGACATATACTGTACAATTAACTTCATCTTGTGCTTAGGATACACTATAAGCAGAGGTGAAAGTAAGTCGGTACGCCCCAGTACGGCGTACTGGCAAGAGCCGGTGCGCCATACCGGGGCGGCCCAGCTTCCCCAGGCAGCAATTTAAAGGGCCTGGGGCTCACAGCAGCAGCTGGAGCCCCAGGCCCTTTAAATTGCTGCCAGAGCCCCGCTGCTGGAGCCCTGGAGTAGCGGTGGGGTTCTGGGGGTTATTTAAAGGGCCAGGGCTCCCACTGCCTCTACTGCCCTGGGCCCTTTAAATAGCCCCCGGAGCCCCGCCGCCGCTACCCCAGGGCTCCAGGGGCTATTTAAAGGGCTGGGGCAGTAGAAGCAGGGGAGTCCTGGGCCCTTTAAATAGCCCCCAGAGCCCTGCTGCCGGAGCCCTGGGGCAGCAGCGGCAGCCGGGGGCTTTGGCAGCAGTTTAAAGGGCCCGGGGCAGTAGCGGTGGCCGAGCCCTGGGCCCTTTAAACTGCTGCTGGAGCCCCCGGCTGCCGCTGCTATCCCGGCTGGGGAGGGCACTTACCGGTACAGGGCGGGCTGGGGATGGCTCTGACCCCCCCCCCCAATCCCCGCCCCTTCCGGGGGCCAGAGCCGGCCCCAACCTAGCCCCGTACCGGTAAGTCCCTATTTCTACTTTCACCCCTGACTATAAGCATCTATCTAAATCCAAGTGCCAAAAGTTGAATATTCAGTGACTTCTGACATTCAAAAACTAAAAGCTGGTGAAGGAAAAGTCACGGGTTTTTCTCTTCCCCAGCCTGATGCCCCAGTTTCTGACAAATCTACTTGCATCATCACCCTTGAGAGGCAGCTTGGCCTTCCAGGTGTTGACTTCACCCCTAACTGCTTCACTCTCCCTTTCCCACCCTAAATTCTGACATCCCTTCCCCAAGTTCAAGCAAATGCTGATAATCAGAGTGAAAATAAAAAGATCAAAAGTCACAAGACTTTTGCTGTATGGGTATCTTGGATATTATTACTGCATTGTAAGTACTACTTTTTAACCAAGCGGTTAGTAGTTAACAAATCTATCAGGTGAGCCAAAAGAAAACCTCCTCCTATCTGAGCCGGATGTTGCTCTCTATAGATTTATAGAATCTCTAGTTAATATTAAATAACCCAACCTCTTCCCTTATCCTGAAATCAAAAGTTTCAGAGTTTGCCACCTGCTTGGGTTTACATTGGCAGATCCAGTTACTTTAGTTCTCTGCTTTCTAATCTGCTCCTTCAGTTTCTGGAGGCATTCATTTATAGTGCATTTCTCTGATAGGTAAAACAGGCATCTGATGCCAATATTTTACAGGGCAAGAGAAGGAAAGTTGTAGTGCGTGGTATGGAGAAGACTAGAGAAGGGTAAAAAGAGGAAAGGATAGATACAGAGAATGTCTAGGGAATGACAGACCAAGCAGACATGGAGGGAAAGGTGAGGTGAGGAATAGGAGAAATACACAGGTAAAGGAGAAAAGAGGACAGCAGGATGGTGCACCAGGGAAAGTGAAGACAACCAACCAAAAATGGACTACTCAGTAGCACAATTTGACTGCTGAGTTAACTAATACAGTTCTTGGGCCCATCGGGGAGGTATGTGACTTTGTAGGAGGGCTAAGAGAAAACTTGGTTAAGTTTAATTGCAAGGGGAAGGTAATACTTATGCCGTTTGAATTTCTTATATAGAAAAATCCAAGGAAAGGGCCAAACCAAAGACAATCTGCCCATCTATTCACCTTAAGTATTTCTAAGGGACCTTATCATGGTATGTGAGTGCTGAAGTATCCAGGAGTCTTTGTTGGGTGGGAGGGTGAAGCAGTGGGGTTTGCAGATGGGCTCCCACCTGCCCTTTGGAACCTGAGCCCGGAACGGGACACACTTGTACCAGGGCAGAAGGCTGTAAGGGCCAAGGATTATCATTGATTAGGCTTTATTTGTGGCTAGACTGTAAAGGATCCTGCATGTCCATCCCAGCTAGTGTTTTCCCCAGGAATGGAAATTAGGGGGGGTGTTTGAATGTACGGGGGGGGGGGGTGTGTCAGGGCCAATGAGGGGTGAGATTGTAAGGTGTGATAGACCCAGACCAGTTGGGAACAGCAGAGTAGCAGAAGGGAGATATACTGGCCACTGGATAAGTAGTTTTCTGTTCCCTGAGTGACCAGAGCAGGGGCTGCTCCAGGCTAATAGACCACCTGCCTCCAATTAACCTGCTAAGAGTCAGGTGAGGCAGTTAAGCACCTGACTCTAATTAAGGCCCCTCTGATGCTATAAAAGGGCTCACTCCAGTCAAGCCAGGGGGAGCCAGGGAGAGGAAGTGTGTGTGAGGAACTGGGAGCAAGAGGTGTGCAAGAAGCTGAGAGTGAGTAGGCGTACTGCTGGAGGACGGAGAAGTACAAGCGTTATCAGACATCGGGAGGAAGGTCCGGTGGTGAGGACAAAGAAGGTGTTGGGAGGAGGCCATGGGAAGTAGCCCAGGGAGTTGTAGGTGTCATGCAACTGTACCAGGAGGCACTCTAAACAGCTGCAGTCCACAGGGCCCTGGGCTGGAACCCGGAGTAGAGGGCGGGCCTGGGTTCCCCCCCATACCTCCCAACTCCCGATCAAACACAGGAGGAATTGACCTGGACTATAGCTTCTACCAGAGGGGAAGGTCTCTGAACTGTTTCCTGACCCACAGGGTGAATCTGTGAAGGGAGCAAATCCGCCAATAAGCGCAGGACCCACCAAGGTAGAGGAGGAACTTTGTCACAAAGGGTGAAGTTGGGCTGTATGGCACGATAGTAAAAACTGAAAAATGTTTCATGACCATTTTATTAGATTTAACTCATGTTTTAAAATCATCACACAAATTAAAGTTGGCTACTCAAGCCTTCTATGAAGCACTACATCTACATCCTTCTTGGTTTCTTGTTATAATTTTGCACAACTCTGTTAATAAACTTCTTGAATGCTATGCGTTCATCTTTGGTGGCTTCTCGTGTGTCCGGTACTTCCATTCCTTCAATTGATATGCTCATTAGTTCATTCACATGATCAGGCAGAAAGTGACTTCTTTCCGAACAGAAAATTCTATTCAATGATGTAAAAGAACGCTCAACTGTAGCTGTTGTGACTGGGAGTAGCATGAGATGAATTCCTACTTCTTCCATCCTGGGAAACATAACATAAAGATCGGGTCAAGCCACTAGTGATGATAAAAAAGAAGTTGAAGTCAAATCTTCATTAATTTGTCGTATGATATTCCACCCTATGTTCAAATTCTCTATTCTGTCCTGAGCACACAGCAGCCCCATTGTTGGTAGTGCCTCACTCCACTCAACTGTCAGTGTTTTATAGGACAGGGATCTGTAAAAGCTACGTAGAGGTTGAGTAGAATTTAGAAGTCACTTTTGTAGATTTTTAAGAATCAAGTCTCTGTACTTTTTCAGTTGTCTTAACTAACACTTCTTGTCCTCTTCACTTAAGGATTCAATATAAATGCCTTTATTAGTCAACTTCTTGACTGAAGTCTTTGCTTCTTCCAGTACTTTTTCAATGGATAGCTCTCTGATTGATCCAAATGTAGCTTCTATTGCTGGACAAAGATCTACTACTGTTGTAGCAGATGCCTGGATGGCATTGTGTAATGACCCAAGTGGTTTCAACAGTAGACTTACAAGAGAGAGAATGGCAATAGTCTTCTCTGAACATAGTAGCAAAAGTAACCCACCAGCTTCGCTACTTAGATCCATCCCATCTTGGTAGATATTTACCAAAGCCAGTAATAATGGCTGGAGTAATTTTAAGACAACAGCCAAGGATCGCTCAAGAGAAAGCCAGAGGGTTTTCCCAGGTTGGACTAATTTGAACTTCAGTCCCAGTGTATCTTCTATATTTTCCAAGATATTCAGTCTTTTTGGACTCTTGCTGAAAAAATATAATGAAGACATTACATTTATAGCTTTTTAAATGTCTTTTGAAGAGTCTGCAGCTCGTATTAGTGCTAGTTGGAGTAGATGGCCTCTGCAGTGTGTATAGGAGAGATTAGGGTTACACTTTTCTCTGAGCAAAGCTTGTACTCCACCATGTCTTCCAGAGAAGTTTACAGGTCCATCAAATGCACTAGCAGCCATCTGTTTGGCGTCCAATTGACAAGCATTTGACTCTTCTAAGATGTGGGTTGTCACAGATGCAGCCGATGTGTCTTCTATAACTTGAACATCTAGAAATGCAACTACTGGCCTACCAGTGACATCAAGATAATGTACACAATAACTTAATACTTGATGCTCATTTGCATCGGTGCATTCATCAGCCATGTATTCAAATTTTTTGAATGTTGTGAAAGAGTTCTTTACTTTTTCAACTGTTGAGTCTTTCACTGTTGCACCACATGCTTCTAGCCAGTCAGTTGAGTTTCTTGCAGAAAGATAGTGAGCATTTGCTGGTCTTGTTTGGAACCAGTGTTCAATTTCAGGATGAACAAGTGACAGTGCACTTACCACACACTACAAACTGGAGGCCAATGTTATCTCTTGCTTAAATAGAAAGTATGATGCCACAGCCATGTTTGTTCACATGAACTGTATTGTGTCTCCAGCATTCTTAACAGCCTCATTAACACTCACTGGTGTTGTCCTTGGTCAGTGGAGGTTCAGAGGTGCTTTCACATGAGTTCACCTCCCAGGTGGGGGGGAAGGAAGCACCTTGCTCATTCCTCCAGCTGCTCGCTGTTCGCTCTGGCCACTATTGTTCGTTGTGCCACCATTCACTCCATCACTCTGTTGCCAATGGCCCTGCACTGTCACCTTCTGCTGCCACCTGCCACTGTGACCTCTGCGAATTGATCTCTTGAGGTTCCACCCAGCTGTCAGTGATTTCAGCTGCGCTCTCAGTGGGGGAACCTCACTGCTGGTGCAGACTGGGCCGTCTCTACCACAGAAACACTGTCCCACAGCAGGTCTAAGAATTTAGACCTGATTGTCAGTGATTTCAGCTGTAGTGGTCACTCAACAATACAAAAGACTATCTATGGAGCCTAATCAGCTCTGTCTTTAAACAGTGGAGAGGGGCAGGTCAACTATTACTTGTGACTCAGGCAGACCATCAAGCAAAACACCTGTCCCCATCCTCTCTCTTGATGCCCTCAATCAGCACAGGCTAAGTACAGTTCTACTGCCCTTTTACTCATACAATAAGAACAACAACATTTCATTACCCCCTCTGTCAAGGCTGTATCCCCACTTTGAACTTTAGGGTACAAATGTAGGGGCCTGCATGAGGACTTCTAAGCTTAACTACCAGCTTAGTTCTGGTCCGCTGCCACCATTCCCTTCCCTGGGAAGCTTTGAGAAATCTTTCACCAATTCCCTGGTGAATACAGATCCAAACTCCTTGGATCTTAAACAAGGAGAAATTGACCCTTCCCCCCTCCTTCCTTTCACCAACTCCTGGTGAATACAGATCCAAACCCCCTTGGATCTTAAAACAAGGAGAAATCAATCAGGTTCTTAAAAAGAAGGCTTTTAATTAAAGAAAAAGGTAAAAATCATCTCTGTAAAATCCGTATGGAAAATAACTTTACAGGGTAATCAAACTTAAAGAGCTCAAAGGACCCCCCTCTGTTTTAGGTTCAAAGTATAGCAAACAAAGATAAACACTCTAGTAAAAGGTACATTTACAAGTTGAGAAAACAAAGTAAATCTAAGACGCCTTGCCTGGCTTTTACTTACAATTTTGAAATGAGAGACTTGTTTAGAAAGATGGGGAGAACCTGGATTGATGTCTGGTCCCTCTCAGTCCCAAGAGCGAACCACCCCTTAAAACAAAGAGCACACACAAAAGCCTTTTTTCCCCCCCTCCCCCCAGATTTGAAAGCATCTTGTCCCCTTATTGGCCCTTTGGGTCAGGTGTCAGCCAGGTTACCCGAGCTTCTTAACCCTTTACAGGTAAAAGGATTTTGGAGTCTCTGGCCAGGAGGGATTTTAGTACTGTACACAGGAGAGCTGTTACCCTTCCCTTTATAGTTATGACACGCCCCCCAAATCACAGATAGTGTTGGACGTTCGGTTCCACACTGGCTGTGATTTCTTCCTGGAGTTCTAGGAGAAAACAGAGTTAACAAGACACATGTACCTTTAGACATACTACTGATTATATAAAAACTAACTATGTTTTATTACAAGAACAATTGTTAACCAGTTAACTCTGGGAAACTTTCCCGGGAAAGTGCATCAGCCACTTTGTTAGAAGCTCCCGAAATGTGTTGTATTTCAAAATCAAAATCTTGGAGAGCTAAACTCCACCGAAGAAGTTTTTTGTTATTTCCCTTGGCGGTATGAAGCCACTGTAGCGCAGCATGGTCTGTTTGTAGTTGGAAACGCCGTCCCCAAACATATGGGCGTAGCTTTTCCAGCGCGTACACAATGGCGTAGCATTCCTTTTCGCTGATTGACCAGTGGCTTTCCCTCTCAGACAGTTTCTTGCTGAGAAACACAACAGGATGGAATTCTTGATCCGGTCCTTCCTGCATTAAAACTGCTCCCACGCCTCGCTCGGACGCATCTGTGGTTACTAGGAACGGTTTGTCAAAGTCTGGGGCCCTTAGCACAGGGTCAGACATGAGTGTTGCCTTAAGCTGGTTAAAGGCCTTTTGACACTCATCAGTCCACTGAACTGCATTTGGCTGTTTCTTTCTGGTTAGGTCTGTCAGCGGGGCGGCGATTTGGCTGTAGTGTGGTACAAATCGCCTATAATATCCGGCCAAGCCTAAGAAGGATTGGACCTGTTTTTTTGACTTTGGAACCGGCCACTTTTGGATAGCATCCACTTTGGCCTGTAGGGGATTTATAGTTCCTTGACCCACCTGGTGCCCCAGGTATGTCACTCTGTTTTGGCCTATTTGACACTTTTTAGCCTTAACAGTTAGTCCTGCCTGCCGGATGCGCTCGAAGACTTTTTCCAGGTGCTCCAGGTGTTCTGTCCATGAATTAGAAAAAATGGCCACATCATCGAGGTAGGCAACTGCAGATTTCCCCAATCCTGCTAGGAGACCATCTACAAGTCTTTGGAAGGTGGCGGGTGCATTTCGCAACCCGAAAGGCAGTACACTGAATTCATACACCCCTGCCTGGGTGACGAAGGCTGACCTTTCCTTAGCGGGTTCATCTAGTGGTACTTGCCAGTACCCCTTGGTTAAGTCTAAAGTAGAGATGAATTGGGCATGTCCCAATTTCTCCAATAGCTCATCTGTGCGTGGCATTGGATAGTTGTCAGGACGAGTTACAGCATTTAGCTTACGGTAGTCCACGCAAAAGCGTATTTCCCCATCTGGTTTGGGAACTAGAACCACTGGAGATGCCCATGCACTGGTAGAGGGGCGGATTATACCCATCTGTAGCATGTCCTGGATCTCCCTTTGTATAGCAGCTTGGGCATGAGGTGACTCCCGGTAGGGTGGGGTTCTAATTGGGTGAGCATTACCTGTGTCAATGGAGTGGTATGCCCGTTCGGTCCGTCCTGGAGTGGCTGAGAAAATCGGTGCAAAGCTTGTGCATAGCTCCTTGATCTGCTGTCGCTGCAGACGTCCCAGGGTCGTGGAGAGGTTCACCTCTTTCACGCCACCATTCCTTTTTCCTTCGTAGTAGACACCTGCAGGCCACTCCGCGTCATCTGTTTCCTGGGCTGTAAACTGGCAAACGTTTAATTCTCTGGAATAAAAGGACTTAAGAGAATTAACATGGTATACCTTAGGCTTTAAGTTGGAGGTGGGGGAGGCTATGAGATAGTTAACAGCTCCTAGGCGCTCCTGGACCGTGAATGGTCCTTCCCACGACGCTTCCATTTTATGGGCCCGGAGCGCCTTTAAGACCATGACTTGGTCTCCTACTTTGAAGGACCGTTCTCTGGAATGTTTATCATACCAGGCCTTTTGCTCTTCCTGAGCATCCTTTAGGTTTTCTTTAGCAAGGGCTAAAGAGTGTCGGAGGGTGCTTTGTAGGTTGCTTACAAAGTCTAGAATGTTAGTTCCTGGAGAAGGCGTAAACCCCTCCCATTGTTGCTTCACCAACTGTAATGGCCCCTTAACCTCGCGGCCATACACAAGTTCAAATGGTGAAAACCCTAAACTGGGATGTGGTACAGCCCTGTAGGCAAAAAGCAACTGCTGCAACACTAGGTCCCAATCATTGGAGTGTTCATTTACGAATTTACGTATCATGGCCCCCAAAGTTCCATTAAACCTCTCCACCAGACCATTGGTTTGATGGTGATGAGGGGTGGCAACCAAGTGATTCACCCCATGAGCTTCCCACAGGTTTTTTCATGTTCCCTGCCAGGAAATTAGTTCCCGAATCTGTAAGTATGTCGGAGGGCCACCCTACCCTGGCAAAAATGTCTGCTAATGCCTGGCATACACTGTTAGCCCTGGTCTTGCTTAAGGGTACAGCTTCCGGCCATCGGGTAGCAAAATCCATGAAAGTCAGTACGTACTGCTTTCCTCTGGGTGTCTTCTTTGGGAAAGGACCCAGAATATCCACAGCTACTCGCTGAAATGGGACCTCAATTATGGGTAGTGTCTGGAGAGGGGCTTTAACCTGGTCTTGGGGCTTTCCCACTCGTTGGCACACCTCACAAGACCGGACATAATTAGCAACGTCCTTGCCCATTCCCTCCCAGTGGAAGGACTTCCCCAACCGGTCTTTGGTTCTGTTCACCCCAGAATGGCCACTGGGATGATCATGGGCTAAGCTCAAGAGCTTTACCCGATACTTAGTGGGAACTACCAACTGTCTTTGAGGATGCCAGTCTTCCTGGTGCCCACCAGAAAGAGTCTCCTTGTATAAAAGTCCTTGTTCTACAACCAACCGGGATCGGTTAGAAGAGCTGAGAGGCGGTGGGGTGCTCCGTGCCGCCGCCCAAGCTTCTGAAGGCTGTCATCTGCTTCCTGCTCGGCCTGGAACTGTTCCCTTGATGCTGGAGACATCAGTTCCTCCTTGGACTGTGCACTGGGGCTTGGTCCCTCTGGAAGTGATGCAGGTGCTGGGGCTGTTTCCATTGACTGTGAACCGCTGTCCGCTGGTGCACTATGTGGTATTTCAGGCTCTGGCTGAGCCTCTTGGGTAGGGTTATCTGCTGCTTCCACCAGTTCAGGCTCGCTGGTGCCCTCTGGCATTGGAGCTGTAGACGGGTTTGCAAGCGCTGGACTCAGTGCTGGCAATGGTTCTGGTGCTGGTTGCGTTGCCAGTTCCGGTTCTGGGACTGGCTTTGGCTGGGTCTTTGGGATTGGATCCACTACGGCTGTTGCAGTCGTTGGCAGGGGATCCGGTTCCACCACCTTTGTTTGGGTCTCCGGTAACACAGATGGGGCCCTGGTGGACGGCTCAGGAACAGGGATGGGGGTGAAAGCTTGCTTAGCCTGGCTGCGGGTGACTATTCCCACCCTCTTGGCTAGCTTTACATGGTTGGCCAAGTCTTCCCCCAGCAGCATGGGGATGGGATAATTGTCATAGACTGCAAAAGTCCACATTCCTGACCAGCCCTTGTACTGGACATGCAACTGGGCTGTAGGCAAGGTTACAGACTGTGACACGAAGGGTTGAATTGTCACTGTAGCCTCCGGGTTGATGAGTTTGGGGTCCACTAGGGATTGGTGGATAGTTGACACTTGTGCCCCAGTGTCCCTCCAAGCGATAACCTTCTTTCCGCCCACTCTCAAGGTTTCCCTTCGCTCCGAGGGTATGAAAGAGGCATCTGGGTCTGGGGATCTTTGGTGTGATTGTGGTGTAATGAACTGTAATCGGTTGGGGTTCTTGGGGCAGTGAGCCTTTATATGTCCCAGTTCATTACATTTAAAACATCGCCCTGCTAAGGTATCACCGGGGCGATGTTGGTTGATGGAGACTGGTGTGGTGGGGTGAGAAGGCGTCTGGGGTTTCCCTTGGGATGTGGATGGGGCCTTGGGTTGTCCCCGGTGGTAAGGTTTTGTTTCGGCTTGCCCCTTCTGATATTCGCTCCAACTGCTACTAGCTTTTTTCTTTTCTGTCACCTCCACCCACTTGGCTCCAATCTCCCCCGCCTCGGTTACAGTTTTGGGCTTCCCATCTAGGATGTACCTTTCTATTTCCTCAGGAACACCCTCTAAAAACTGCTCCATTTGCAATAGGAAGGGCAACTCTTCCGTAGATTTAACATTTGCTCCTGATATCCAGGCATCCCAATTTTTCCCAATGTGGTAGGCATGTCGGGTAAATGACACATCGGGTTTCCACCTTAGGGCTCTGAACCGCCGACGGGCATGCTCAGGTGTTAGCCCCATTCTGATTCTGGCCTTGTTTTTAAAAAGTTCATAACTGTTCATGTGTTCCTTAGGCATTTCAGCCGCCACCTCTGCTAAGGGTCCACTGAGCTGCGGCCTCAGCTCTACCATGTACTGGGTTGGAGTGATGCTGTATCCAAGGCAGGCCCTTTCAAAATTTTCTAAGAAGGCCTCAGTATCATCGCCTGCCTTGTAGGTGGGGAATTTCCTGGGATGGGAAGTGGTACCTGGAGAGGAGTTGCTAGGATGGTCTGATGCATCCTGCCTAGCACTTGCTGCTTCCAGTTCATGCTTCCTTTCTTTTTCTCTCGCCTCCTCTTTGGCTTTTTCCAGCTCCATCTCTCTCTTGTGGGCCTCCTCTTTGGCTTTCTCTTCTCTTTTATGGTCCTCCTCTTTGGCCTCCTCTTCTCTTTTATGGGCCTCCTCTTTGGCTTTTTCCAGCTCCATCTCTCTCTTGTGGGCCTCCTTTTTGGCTTTTTCTTCTCTTTCATGGGCCTCTGTTTCAAGTTTTTTAATTTGAAGCAGTCTCTGATGTTTTCTTTCATTTTCTTCTGCTTCTAGTTTGGCCAGTTCTATTTTGTTAGCTACTTCTTTGGTAGTCATTTTCCTGTTTTCTTGTGCTGGGTCACACCCCTCTGCAGTTGACTGAAACTGGGATGTACTTAGCTCTGGCTGCTGCTGAGTTAACAGAGACTTTCTAACAAGCTACTCCCGAGGATGTAAAAAGAAAAAAAAAACAATTCAGCTTGTAAATTGCCTTTACCGGTCAAAGTTTGTTTGCCTATTTGAACACTTCTCTTAATAAAGGACCTTGTTAAAAAAACTTAACACCTCTGCCTTCAGGCAAGGAGAGATAAGATATGCATCTACCTTCAGCTCTGCTTTCCAAGCAGCTAGAAGGAAAAAAAAAAATCTCTTACTGGCTTTTGGGTTTAAACCCAATCTCCACCGCTGTGCCACCATGTCAAGGCTGTATCCCCACTTTGAACTTTAGGGTACAAATGTAGGGGCCTGCATGAGGACTTCTAAGCTTAACTACCAGCTTAGTTCTGGTCCGCTGCCACCATTCCCTTCCCTGGGAAGCTTTGAGAAATCTTTCACCAATTCCCTGGTGAATACAGATCCAAACTCCTTGGATCTTAAACAAGAAGAAATTGACCCTTCCCCCCTCCTTCCTTTCACCAACTCCTGGTGAATAGAGATCCAAACCCCCTTGGATCTTAAAACAAGGAGAAATCAATCAGGTTCTTAAAAAGAAGGCTTTTAATTAAAGAAAAAGGTAAAAATCATCTCTGTAAAATCAGTATGGAAAATAACTTTACAGGGTAATCAAAGTATAGCAAACAAAGATAAACACTGTAGTAAAAGGTACATTTACAAGTTGAGAAAACAAAGTAAATCTAAGATGCCTTGCCTGGCTTTTACTTACAATTTTGAGATAAGAGAGACTTGTTTAGAAAGATGGGGAGAACCTGGATTGATGTCTGGTCCCTCTCAATCCCAAGAGCGAACCACCCCTTAAAACAAAGAGCACACACAAAAGCCTTCCCCCCCCCCCCCAGATTTGAAAGTATCTTGTCCCCTTATTGGCCCTTTGTGTCAGGTGTCAGCCAGGTTACCCGAGCTTCTTAACCCTTTACAGGTAAAAGGATTTCGGAGTCTCTGGCCAGGAGGGATTTTAGTACTGTACACAGGAGAGCTGTTACCCTTCCCTTTATAGTTATGACACCCTCTTTCCCCCCCCCCCCCCCTGCATTCAAGTGATTTGTAACCCAACCCCAGCCAAAATCTATCACCTGGGCAACACAGCTCTGTTTGCTGGATACTTAGGTAGATTAGGTGTGAATGTAAATACAATATGGTCCTGAAGCCTTTCCCCACAGCCCCAGCTCATCACTAGCTGTCAGGGAGAGCTCATTTAGACTTTGCTTACAAATCATCATTTGAAATTATTAGGTTGGCTAACATCACCAAAATGAATGCACTGACATTGTCATAAAAAACAACAGCTGTATAAGGAAGCTAGTCTATGTTCATACTTTTCAAATCTATTATACTTTTTCAGATAAAATACATGTATCATACACTTTATATGCTTTTAAAGTGTGTATTAATGTTTGAATTTCAATTCAAATTTTCAAATTTCTAAACAGTCACTAAATTGGCAACACTGCATGTAACTAGTTCATAAAACTGGGGGGGGGGGGGGGGTTGTTGGAAAAATTCAGGGGGGGTGTACATCCGACCCCGTAGGGGGTGTGTAGGGAAATCCCTGACAGCTACAGCAGATGAGGTGCCCCAGCCAAGGGACAGGACAGCAGCGTGTTTCAGCCGCTTGACCATAACCCCTTCCCCCCTTTAGAGGTTAGAGCCCCCGGTTAGAGAGGGGGTTGCTGGGGGGGGGGAGCAGTGGGGTCTGTGGGCGGGCTCCCACCTGCCCTTTGCAACCTGAGGCGGGGACGGGACACGCCGGTCGCGTTCCCAGCCCCGTCTCGCCCCCCCGCGCTGCCATTGGCGGGGCGGCGGGCGGAGCCGGGAGCGCCGCTGTCAGACTCCGGCGGGCAGCGAGGGAGACGCGAGCGGCAGTTGCTCCGGGAGCCCCAGCCGTGCAGAGCCCGGGAGCGAGACGAGGCAGCGCCATGAGCCAGAAATGCGACGTGATCGTTGTTGGGGGCGGCATCTCAGGTCAGTGCAGCCCCGCGCCGGACACGCACCGGGGGTCCCAGCCTGCTCCCTTTGCGCGCGGATGTGGCTGGGAGCAGGGCGGAGACACTCGTGCCTGTCTGCCCTGGCCGGGGGAAGGCAGGTGCTTTGCAGCCGCCTGCGGCTGGGAGTTGCTGTCTCCGGGGTCAGCCCTGCAGGGAGAGCTGGGGCAGGGGGCAGGAAACTCTACTTCTGTCGGTGAATTGCGGGGCCGCCTTAGCGCGGTGTGGGGCTGGACACTGCCTCTTTCCGCCGCTCCTCTCTGGAGAGCTGACGTTTGTCAGATGGAGGAGCCGCTGCCGTCATCCCCACGGCTCACCTCCGTCTGGCCTAGCGCCGCTCCACAAGTGCAAGGGGGGGTTTCAATGCTTGGTAGTAAGACACCTTGTTTAATGGCCCAACACATACCTTAGCTCATTACCCAAACTAATGTACTAGAATTTAGCTGATTATATGCATATCCTCTGAGCACCCAAACCAGCTACCAGCACTTTCTTCATAGATCAGCTCTTTGGATGGATTAAATAGTGCACTTTGCACAGAAACAAACCTGACTTTCTATGAATTGCATTTCTGAAACTGGAAAGGCTTATTATTCAGGTAGGCTAGGAAAAAAAACAAGAGGGGAAATCTGGCACCAAATGTTTTCTTGTCACAGGCGCTTGATGCAGCAATGCATTGTGTCAGCTAACCTAGAATACTTACAGTTTATCACTTATTAGCTCACTAGAGTTAAATTAATGGAAATAATACTTTTTGCAAGAATTAATACATGTGGGTAACAAAGAGTATGCTCACTTTCTTCATGAAAGAAGTATAATTAGAAGATTCACTACCCCTGAAATGTGGCTGCGGTTGAGGGTGAAGCATGGGTGAAGGGAGGGGATTGCTTCTAGATTTGCTCTGTTACTGAATTTCAGTAAATATTGCATTAAAAAGGAAATGGAGCACCCATAAGTGAGATGATGATGATGTCTAACACGGGGGCTAATCTGGTATTTATGCAGTTTTTAGTCAAGCACACTCTCACTGCAATTGCTGCAAGGCCAGCAGGATTGAGAGGTCTGCTTTGCCACAGGTTTAATAATCACATTGTTTCTTAACACTATTATCAAGTTCTAGTTACATTTTGAATCAAAATAGCACTCTCCTGTGGCAGGACTCTATAGAACTCAATAAAGAATTGAGAGCTGCCCTGAAAACCACATAGCACTTATTTCTACAAGCTGTCCAGGGAGGGTGACCATCAACGACTCTACCTTCCCACCCCTTCCAGGACTGCATGCTAGTGCTTCCTCATGGATCTCTAATGTGCTACATACATTTTACTTCAGACATTACCTAGGTATTTTTCTAAAAGCAGCTGATGGATGCCCCTGTTATCATGTTGATTGAAGATGATTGGAGAGCTGTTGGCATTGATCTTATGGATTAATGAAAAACAAAGTTGAAAGTAAAGATGGACGAACTAGCTCTTATGAAATACAGAGCTGGCTCAAGGCGTCTCTTGTTTTCTCAGTCAGTCACTTCAGGATTGGCAAAGGAGACTCTCTGGTCAACCTCCAGTGCTCATACGTTCTAGTAGAGACCTGCTGTGGGGTCCAGCTTGTTTGACAGTTGTTAATAGACCCCAAGCAATGTTGCACTCACCTTTTGTGCACTCTGGGATGCCTCTGTCAAGGAAATCCCTGAATATGCAAAAATGTAACTGCAATGGTGCCCAGGAGCCAGCTAATAAGTGAATGCCATGCTGTACCCTGCAAGGCGTTCTGAACATGAGGAGTAAAGCTGTCCTACAGCAGCAGAGTGAAACATACAGCTGAAAGGGTATTTATCATTGTTATTAGTATGGGAGTGACTATACTAATGCCTGTGTTAAATCTTCAAGCATGACCCATGTGAACTAGCTTTCTTCAGAAGTCTGAGCAGGCTCAGCATGAGCCGAGTGCTCATGCAATTAATAAAATTGCTGTGCTTTCTCCAAACAGCATAACTTCTTAGTTCTTACTAAATGCTACAACATAGACTATTCCTGCCTTCTTTGTTTGTTTTACTACCCAATCATGCTTTTGTTGCACATGCAAAACTCCCATGTTATCCACAGAAGTTTTACCTACACAAGGAATGCAGCATTTGTCTCTCATCCACTGATTTCAGTATTGCTGTGAGGGAGCGCAAGTCAGACAGTGCTAATTTTGAAACTTCTGGGATTTTACCTGTTTGGAGGAGGAAGAGAGGTAGGAGGAGTGAAAGGGAAAGTGAAAATGTGAATTGAAAGCCCTGAAAATGGGCTAAATTATTTTAAGATATTCTAAGCATTTGTCCAGAAAAGCCCCTCGGTAGTCCCATTAAAATCAATGGAATTGCTCATGTGTTGAAAGTGAAGCACATGCTTAAGTCCTCAAATCAACCAGGAACTTATTCCATAACTAGGAACAAATAAATAAATCCGTGCACTTGTTACAAAGCAAATGACAAAATCTAACTTTTTGCATGACATTTTTATTTTGACTATTTGCTTTTTATATCTTACCCACTTAGGATTTTTTTAACCATCATATTTAAGGGGTGTAATTTACAAATTGGGCTTCTTCCATATGCAGTGTCACTTTCAGAGGCCTTCCTAAGTAGTGTTCAATTGACTTAAAAGTTATCTATTTGTACAGACTACTTTTTATGGCACTTGGCACTAGATTCATTGACAAAATTATCCAAAACCAGTTCCATGATGACTACATTTTATTAATTATTAAAAGTTCCAAATACTTGATATGTCTGCAGTTTTCTGTTAGCTGATTTTTTTAAACTGTCAGCAAAAAGAAATCACCAGTATTTTGTAAACTAAGAATGAATCTGAGAATTTGGCTAATTTTTAACTGATACCTTATTTCACACTGAAAGGCTATTATAGTACATTTTACTGTAGTTTCCAAATGAAACAGATTTCAGTAGCAAGTTTTTAGACAGCATCAATGCTATGGGTCCCTTCTGCTTAATGAGTGGCTTCGGAGAGTTCAGCACGACATAAACAGGTTGTTTATAATATAACCTTGTTTTTCATTGTTGCCATGGGAACATTTGTGTGTAATTCCGGTACAGCTTCTGTAATAAATTCTGAAAGAACGGTCAAAACCCAGGCAGAGACGAGGTGGTTTATGCTGTTCAAGCAACAGCTTCCTTCTTTGCTACCTGCAGACAGAAATAAATAATGGGGGTTGCAAGGAACCACTTTGCTTTGTCATTGTAAGGATTAAGTCAGTCCCTCTCCAAAACACTCTACCTTCTCTTGGCCAAATAACGCTAGTCCTGCACTCCAAGAGATGTTAGCAAAATAACACACACACGCACATCCACAAAGAAAGTAGAACCAAGCAAGATATTAAACACTTCCACTCACTCATTTATCTTCAGTTATTTCCTACCAGCCATCTTCCACCTATGAGTTTTCTATCTAGTTTTTAAAATTCTTGGGGTGGTGATCTTGTATTTATACTTGTTTGAGAACCACCTACCACACTTTTGAATGATAAAATAATAGTTATGTCTCCATGCTCCTGTTGAGAACACCAAATAGAGTGTCACTTAGTGCCAGTTGCTGTGCGGTTGTGTTGGTTCCATTAGGAAATGGAACAGATCAACTTTAAAGCAAGTCACATTACTGAGTCCAGATTTGTCCCCAATCCAGATTGGATGGGTCATTCCTCCACAAAGGCATTGCCTTCACACTACAGGAATAGCAGCCAAATCTCTTATTCTTCAATTTTTTCATGTCTTCTGGTGAGACTGGCATCATTAGACCCACTGAGGCAAAATGCTCAGGAAATCGTCAGTAAAAGTTTGAACTATCCTTGATTTAGCAGTTATAGAAACCAGCGAAAAAGAAGGCAAAATACAGGTGGAAATGCATCATTTGCAGTGCTGATCTAGCAATGTGAGCAAACATACAAAACAGATTCCTTCCCACAATGTTTGTTATTTAGATGCATACAAATGCTTTAAAAGAATGCCTATCCATAATGCTCCACCCACCACCTGTCAAGCAGCTCCATTCATCGTGGCTTCTTCACATCTAGATTTAGATAGGAGATTCTCAACCTTTAGGGATGGAAAGGATCTATTAGATCTTAGTCCACGACTTTGCCAGCTCCTTATAATTCAGAGCCATCACAGTCAGTGTCCTCCTAGTAAGGTGAGGAGATTCTAACCCAAGATGCTACTCGCCCAGTTTAATCATTTTTACGCTCTTTTAGTATAGAAGTTTGTTGAAAAGCAAACAATAAAACTAAACAGCTGGATGATTCAGCTCCTAACTCAGTAATGAAAATCTGCTCTTCTCCATATCCTTCAGGTATAACTACAGTGCAGTGGGAAGCAAGCCTCCCAGCCAGGGTACACAGACTTGCGCTAGCTCTGCCTGAGCTACCACATTACAAAGAACAGCACAGATGTGGTGGCATAGGTGGTGGCTTGGGCTAGCCGCCCAAGTCCAAGCCTGCCTGACACCCTAGGTCTGAGTTTGGGTGGCTAGCCTGAGCCACCGCCAGTGTCACAACGTCCACACTGCTATTTTTAGTGTGTTAGTTTGGGTGAAACTAGCCTGAGTCTGTCTACCTAGCTGGGAGGCTCGTTCCCAGATGGAGTGTGGACATACCCTTAGAGGCTAAAGAACCTATTGTTGTGGCTTGTTTGAAGATTTAAAGTAATCTCTTAATGCAGTTATTAAGCCAACTAAGGAAGCAGAGGAACAGGAGGCATTAGCTCTCTATCTGTGGGAAGAGGTAACATCCAAAATGCTATGGCTGTTCATCTTGCAGTTTTTAAGGGTGTCAAGGCTGCTTCCCCACTCTGAACTTTAGGGTACAGATGTGGGGGCTTGCATGAAAACTTCTAAGCTTAACTACCAGCTTAGATCTGGTCCGCTGCCACCATCCCAAAGCTAATTCCCTTCCCTGGGAAGCCTTGAGAAACTCTTCACCAATTCCCTGGTGAATACAGATCCAAACCCCTTGGATCTTAAAACAAGGAGAAATTAACCATCCCCCCTCCTTCCTCCCACCAACTCCTGGTGGATCAAGATCCAACCCCCTTGGATCTAAAAACAAGGAAAAATCAATCAGGTTCTTAAAAAGAAGGCTTTTAATTAAAGAAAAAGGTAAAAATAATCTCTGTAAAATCAGGATGAAAAATAACTTTACAGGGTAATCAAACTTAAAGAGCTCAGAGGACCCCCCTCTAGCCTTAGGTTCAAAGTACAGCAAACAGAGATAAACACTCTAGTAAAAGGTACATTTACAAGTTGAGAAAACAAAGGTAAACTAACACGCCTTGCCTGGCTGTTTACTTACAAGTTTGAAATATGAGAGACTTGTTCAGAAAGATGTGGAGAGCCTGGATTGATGTCTGGTCCCTCTTAGTCCCAAGAGCGAACAACCCCCAAAACAAAGAGCACAAACAAAAGCCTCCCCCCCCCCAAGATTTGAAAGTATCTTGTCCCCTTATTGGTCCTTTGGGTCAGGTGTCAGCCAGGTTACCTGAGCTTCTTAACCCTTTACAGGTAAAAGGATTTTGGAGTCTCTGGCCAGGAGGGATTTTATAGTACTGTACACAGGAGAGCTGTTACCCTTCCCTTTATAGTTATGACAAAGGGTCAGATTCTATTCTGAGGGTAGAACTTCTGCTGAAGTCACTGGAGTTTCTGTGCATGGGCTCTATTCGGGAAGAAGTTCTCCTGAATTAAAAATGTATTCGTGAAAGCACCAGGCAGTACATTATATAATGCCGTTTGATACGAAACAAAAATTTCGCACAGGAGGTGTAAGAAAGCTTAAACTCTCTTGGAGACAGATTCGTCTCTTACTTTAGACTCAGCTGTTTGCTTCTGAAGAGACTCCTAGACAGAAAGATGGAGACAACTATGAGAAAAGCAATGGGGCTCCCATCATACCTGCTGAGAGCCTTAATTTATGTGATACCAGTGGCAATAACTACTTTGCATGGTTTTTTTTTAAATCTCTTCAGAGTGTAACAGTTTCTCTAAATTTCCCAGTAGTGTTTTCAGAACAGTCTTCCTTTGTCATTTCTCGCTGTTCAGATTGCTTTAAGAATGAAATTTAGGTGGTTTCTTGGCTTTAAAAGAGGCTGGGTTAAAAGAGATTATAAATCTTTAAGCTAACATCATGGCAGAGGTATCTTTTCTTTCTCAGCATGAGAAACCTGACATGTCCATTTTGTTTAAACCAAAAACTATTGGAAGAAAAAAAATCCAACCAAAATTTTGGATCTATAAGATAATTTTAGATATTTAGAGCATGATGGTACCATGAGACTATCCTCCTCTTTCTCCTAAAACTTGTTTACTGTTTATATGATGCTTGAAGGCATTGCGTACTTGCTATAGCTCTCACTATATCTGTGATCCAATAAAAATGTTCTTTATGAAAGCAGGTCAGATGTACTAGAGGTAATATATGATGATGTTCATCCCATTTATCAGAAGACTTCAGTAGAGGACAACCTGTTCAAGGATAAACTGGTGTATGTTGCAGCAGGACTATAGATGATCTAAGCTTATTTACCTCTTTTGTCCTGGAAAGTAATTTAGACTTTCCTGATATCACACTTAGCGGGGGGAGGCGGGACGATGGCATTTTTTATCATCATTAAATATCTTTGATGAGAGCAGTATTAATGTAAATATATCCAAAGTATAAACTATAAGATATTTATGCCAGATATTTCACTGTTTAAAAATATTAGGATGGATGAAACAACCTTAAATGGGTGAAGTAGTCCCTGTGAGTGTAGTCCTTCAGAATGTCAATTAGTCCTTCAGAATGCCAATTATGTCGGCTCTGATACCCACTGATCCAGGGAATTTCTAGCATCATTAGATTTAATGGTCCTCTACATCCACATTCCCACTGCTCTCTTTCATCAAAGGTTTTTCCTTTTGTCCTCAGTTACCTTCATTTTCACTACAAAGTGAAATGAGACTAAATATCTGGAACCTGACATTTGGCCTCTCAATGGTTCCTTGTATATTCACAAATATGATGTAGTAACCAGCAATAAACCTTGACAGGAAACAGGACTATTATGTTGTATCAGGATGACTTGGTAATCATGCACATGTCAAATAGGCAAAATGTGTGGGCCTGTTTTAATCAATGGGCCTGGTAGTGGATTTTGAAAATGTCTTCCACTATAATTGCAAAAGATGTAATGTCTGGAGGCTCAGATAGATGCATCAGCAGGAAGAGCTTTTACATTATCATCATCATGAGAAAGCATTCAGAATATACGACATTATTAGACAAACAATGTTCATTGACTCTGCACATAGAAAATAGAAATTACTTCATTTATGATATATTTGGCATCTACATGCTATGGTGATTGGCACTTAAAAAAAAAAAGAATAAGGTAGAAGACCTACTCTTTGTATGAAGAATTCAATGGTGATTCTTTTGGATACACCTACTGGAAGAATCCACATCTTTTGTCTATAATGCTGATGCCAGTGTTATGGACTGCAAAAGCACATAAAGGTAGAGGGATTACACATGTGAATTATACAAGGAGGCTTCACATCATCAATCTGCTTAGGCTAAAAGCTATTAATCAGTCTCACTTCACTTTCAAGGATCAGATAATAGAACATTTTATTAAGAATGGACAACTCATCAGTGGTGTCTAACATTTTATGAAATAGCGGATGAAGCACTATGTGGAATAATCCTTCACTGATAGTGGGATAGATTAGATGACATAATAATTTTAAAATCTCTGTGTTTTTATGCTACTGCGTGGCAGAAAGACCTTGCATTTATCAGGTTTAAAGCACCTTTCTGCATTCTTACGTATGCTTGACTAGCCAAGTCAACATTACTAATCTGATCCAGATTTGCTAACAGAGCAAGATGGATTGATTTAAATCAAAGCCAGTCAATAATTTTAATTGTGATTTAAATAAGCAAGCAGGAAACATTGATATAAACAATTGATTTTAATGTTGTTTTGCATCTGTACTTTTTAATAATGTTCCTAAAGAAAGGTTCATTCTCTTTGGTTGGTATAATCATTAAAACATGTTTATTTGCAACTCAATTTAGCCTTTACACTATATTTGGCACTTCTTTTTGCTTACCAAGAAGTTACATTATATCTATATACATTTATGTAAGGAATTATATTGTATAATATACATTTTATTCAGAGTCTGAATTTTTACATTTCTTACTAAGTTAGAAAATGGTGACTGTTGCATTTCTTATTTATTAGATTTTATTTTTAATTACTTTGGATTTTTGTCAAGCTGCATTTGGATGGAAATTGGCATTCAACTAAAAATGGAGAAAAACAGCATTTTAAAATTGTTTTCTATTACGGTAGTTAAATAAAGCTAGCTTAAATGTGTTGGATCATTGAGAAAAAAGTTTATCACAATAAATTTTGCATTTAAAACTAATTGATTTATTAAACAAAGGAAGTATTAATTGTAGTTGGTGAATCGATGGATTGTTCCTGGTCACCATGGGCCAGATTTTCAGAGATTTTTTGGGTGCCTAAAGATGTAGATGCCTAGTGGGAGTTTTAAAAACACGTAAGCAGGTTAGGTGCCTAATTCTCATTGATTTCAGTGGGAGTAACTGATTTTTATCCACATTGAACAGAGGTCATGTGGGTTCAATAAGACCTCTGGTGGGCCATGTGGTCTTTCTATCCAATTTCTCCTTTTCCTTCATCACAATATCTACTCACCATTACAAAGTTAGTATCAGTGTACATATGGTTTTTATACCACTTACTCAACTTGTTACCCCTTGGACAACAGTCTCATTCAAATCAAGCCAAGAACTAACCAGTAATATTTATTCACGAGGTTATAAGGACACTGATCACTAGACGGAGTTTAGTTTTAATATTTTCTGAAAGGACATTTTCCTTACACAGCAAGATAGCTTGCAACACGGTACTTTAATATAATATTAAAGACACAGGGTGAAATCCTTGCCATATTGAAGTCAATGGGAGCTTTGCCATTAGCTTCAATGGAAGAGGATTTCACCCACAGTGTAGAACAGGAGTCAGCAACCTATGGCACGTGTGCCAAAGGCGGCATGCAAGCTGATTTTCAGTGGCACTCTGCTGCCGGCCTGGGGTCCCGGCCACCGGCCACTGGTCCCGGAGGCTCTGCTGCCGGTCTGAGGTTTCGGCCACTGGCCCCTTACCAGCTGGGACCCAGGCGCTGGCCCCGCTCAGCCCGCTGCCAGCCTGGGATACCAGCCGCCGGTCCCGCTCAGCTTGCTGCCGGTCTGGAGTTCCGGCCGCTGGCCCCCTGCCAGCTGGGGTCCCGGCTGCCAGCCCCACTCAGCCCACTGCTGGCCTGGGGTACTGGCCGCTGGCCCCCTACCAGCCGGGATCCCGGCCGCTGGCCCCACTCAGCCCGCTGCCAGCCTGGGATACTGGTCACTAGCCCCCTGCCAGCCAGGGTCCCGGCCGCCGGCTCCGCTCAGCCCAGTGCCGGCCTGGGGTACTGGCCGCCGGCTCGGGGCTCTGCTCCTGGCCTCGGCCCGGCACTCTGCAGCCGCCCCCAGCTGTGGCCCACTGGTCCCAGCCTCGGGCAGTGAGGGGTGCAGATAGGGGCAAGAGGGGGCGCAGCTCAGGACCCCCACCTTAAAAATTGTTCCAGGCCACTGGGATATTTTTAAGTCCTGGTTTGCTGCTTATATCAGGCCACGTGGAACAGCGTACTGCGTTTGACCTTGTGCGTGCCCTCTGTCGCCATTTCCCCCCCCCCCCACTGAGTTGAGGGGGATATTTGACAAAATGTCAGCTCCTAAGAAAGCAAAGTTAGATGTCTGTTAATTTCAGCCTTCGTGGACAGACACATTTGGATTTATTCAAAAGAAGGACCGTGCTGTTTGTGCTTTCTGTTGTGAAAATGTTGTTTTTCGCACATCAAGTGTTCAACGACATTTTGAAATGAAGCACGAGAAAACCTTTCTTGATGAAGCAGACAAGACTGAATCGATCAAAAAGGCAGTAGCAGGATATGAGAAGCAAAGCAGTGTTTTTAAATGCTTAAGTGTAAGTAAAAATCAAGCTACATAAGGAAGTTACAAGATTGCACAGTGCATTTCAAAAAATGGAAAGCTATTTACAGATGTGGAATATATAAAAGAAGTTTTTCTCAGCAGTTCGGAGGTTTTGTTCAAGGATTTGCCAAATAAAGATACGATCATATGTAGAATAAGAGAACTGCCTGTCTCTGCTAGAACAGTTGAGAGATGCATAAGCAAAATGGCAGAAAACATTAATGAAAAGCAGACAACTGCATTAAAAGACACAGCAGTGTTTAGCGTTGCAGTTGATGAGAGCATGGATATAAATGACGTTCCACATTTGGCAGTTGTTGGAAGATATTGTGCTTCTGGTGAAATCCAAGAGAAACTTTGTTGCCTAAAACCCCTGCATGGCACAACAAAGGGGGACAATATAGTGGAAAGTTTTGTAAACTGTTTTGAAGAACGAGGAGTTGACATCAGAAAAATATTTTGTGTCACAACAGACGGTGCTCCTGCCATGGTCGGAAAACAGAAGGGATTTATAAAGTTACTTGAAGATCAAACTGTATCATCCATCAAGAAAACCTGTGAGCTAAAATTTCTAATTCAGAGCTTAATAATGTGATGACTACAGTGGTGCAAATTGTGAATTTCCTTGTTGCTCGATCTGCTTTAACTCACAGACAGTTTCAAGCACCGCTAGTAGAGATGGACAGTGCTTATAATGATATTCCACTTCACAGCAACATTCGGTGGCTAAGTCGTGGCAAGGTTTTGGTGCGCTTTGTAAACTGTTGTGATGCAATCAAGGCCATTTTGTCGGAAAAAGGACAAAACTACCCCGAACTGGATGATTATAAATGGCTGTGTAAGCTCATGTTTCTAACTGACATCAGCGCTCACCTAAACGAACTCAACCTCTGTCTCCAGGGTGCAGGGCAAATGGTTCTGGATCTTTATGAAGCCTGGAAGGCATTTGTTGTAAAACTAGCAGTTTTTTCTCAGGATATTCAAACTTCTACTTTCCGCTACTTCCAACACATAAAAGAGCTATCGACACGTTGCACTGTCAGTGTCGATGAGATTGGAATGTACATGCAAGAACTGGAATCAGAATTTTCTAACAGATTTCAAGATTTCTAGCGATTTTGGCCCAATGCTTTCTTTTCTAATTAAGCCTGAAAAGTCCAACGAAAGCGACTTGGATTTGTCTGTATTTCAGTGGATGGGTGTTGAAGATTTCGAAATGTAGCTCATTCAGTTAAAAAGCTCAGAATTGTGGGCATCAAAGTTTGGAGATCTGTGGAGTGCACTTGAAGCAACCGAGAGAGATCATGGGGCCTCTATTCTGATCTGCTGGACTTCCCTGCCAGAGAAATTTAACTGTTTGAAGAAAATTGCGTTTGCAATGGTTTCAGCATTTGGATCCACATACCTGTGTGAACAGGTATTTTCACAAATGAAATCTGTCGTCTGTCCCTCTTGGAGCCGGTTAACAACTGATCACTCAGAAGCCTGTGTGCAGCTTAAAGTATCCAAATACTTGCCAGACATTGGAAAACTCAGCAAGAAAAAGCAAGGGCAAGGATCACACTAAACTGATAAGATCTGCATTTTAATTTATTTTTAAATGAAGCTTCTTAAACATTTTAAAAACCTTATTTACTTTACATACAACAATAGTTTAGTTATATAATATAAACTTATAGAGAGAGACCTTCTAAAAACTTTAAAATGTATTACCGGAATGCAAAACCTTAAATTACAGTGAATAAATGAAGACTTGGCACACCACTTCTAAAAGGTTGCCAACCCCGGTGTAGAAGCGCACAAGTCTGCATCTTTCTAATGACCTACACCAGTGGTCCCCAACCTTTTTGTGGCCAGTAGCACATTCATGTTTTCAGAAGAGTGTGGCGGGCTCCAACAATTTTTCAAGGCTTATTTTGTATTTGTACATTAAATAATACGAAAAACATCATATTTAATATTACATAATATATGAATCCATAAGATAAAAAAGGTAATTTTACATGTAAAAGTATTAATTAAATTATTCGGCAATTACTCTTTCACCTTACCATGTGAATTTGCTCTTTTTTATCTACCTGTAAGAAAAATTAAGGAGTTTTTACAAAATAAATATCATAAACAGTTTTCATCTTATTTATTTTAAAAAAGTAAAACATTGTTGAACTGCTGGTCCAAATATATTTATTATTCTTACTTTAACATAGCCAGTTATGGTTAATTAAAAATATTCTTTGTATTGTTACTTGTATCTGGATTTCAATAAACAAACAAACAAATATGAAAAAAAGTTAAACACAAGTTAATCATACGCGCTCATCAGCACTTAATGGAAAGTAGGTATAATTAATTCACGTGGTTTTTCTAATAAAGTCAGTGTGATTTTTGGCACTGCATTTCTTCAGCCAATTTTTCGTAGTTGGGAGAGTAGGATGATATTCCCGTTTGTAAGCAATCGTCAAGATGGGCATCTGTAAGCCGAGATCTGTATTTTGATTTTATGATGTTCATTGTTGAAAACAGAACTTCACATAGATAAGTGGAACCGAAATAAGATTTTATTTTGTATGCTACATTTTTTAAGGCAGGAAACTTTTTGTCGGTCAACCAGATTCCAAAAGTTTTCATCTGTTGCGCAGGATTTTAGAACAATATCATTTTGAAGGTCCAAAATCTCCAGTTCCACGTCTTCTGTTCTTACATGAATGAGACTCGCAATTGATGTAGCCATTTCTGTTACCTCTATTTGGCAAGTAAAAGGATTCACAAGAAAGGCAACTACAGGCTCAATGATGGTGAACTGTTGAAATCTCTTTTCAAATTGTTCCAGAAGTGTTTGAATGTGGATAACAAATGATGATGGGTTAAAATCACTGTCACATACCATTTTCTTCATACTTGGGAAATGTACGAGAGAGTTCGTCTTCATATGTGACATCCACAAGATCAGTTTTGCTTTGAATGATTTTACAGAACCTATCATTTGAGCCACATGTTTGTCTTTTCCCTGGAGCTCAAGATTTAAAATGTTCAATTTGTCAGTGATGTCGGCAAGAAAAGCCAAGTCCATTAACCAGCTGGAGTCTTCTAGTTGCTCGAAGTTCTGATTTGTGGACTTCAGAAATTCTTTGATCTCTTCAATTAGGCTTAAAAAACGTGCAAGAACTTTACCTTTGCTCAGCCATCGTACTTCTGTGTGCAAGATAAGATCAGATTGTTTATCATCAACATCTTCCAACAGGGCCTTAAAAATTCTGGCTGCGTAAGTGCTAAAAAATCTCTTCTTTCTCCCACTTGGGATGAGCAGCACAGCTATTCATTCTGGAATCACTGGCCTGGGCTGCAACTGAAGTTGTACCACAAAGGGTGAAGTTAGGGAAAGCCAAGAGAACACACCCAGAGCCCACACAAACAGAGCAAGGCATCATGTACTCTTTGAAAATGCTCTCTCAAGTCCTTGGTCCTGCTGCAGAAACCACTTACAGTTTGAAAAGGCACTGGTGGTCAAGAGTGACCCTTTCATCTATGTATTACATCCAGCAGCTCATAGTTCAAGTGATCAGAAATCCTACAATCTTTAGACCTGCACAGAGAAATGCAGACATTCCTGGGACGGACACAAGTAATTGTCACATATTTAAGCTTACTTTTGACTATCAGTAAGTAAGAAATTAAGTTTGATAAATGATCTCCTAGTGGTATTTTAGAATCATTTGCAATAGTGCCATTATAGCTCTCGGATGCAGAGTAAATATCACTATGTTGCAGTTGAAGGGAATAAAAACTCCTTTTTCCTAGTGTGTGTCAAGATAATAGGTGCAGTTACACAGCGTTAGTGTAAACTACTTCTTATGTAATCAAAGTGGAAATTAGGGAATCTGGGATATATTAACAATGTAATTAACAACTGAGAAAAGCAAATGCACTTTGAATAGACAAATTGAACAAATATTTACTGTATACTAAACACAGCAAGCTTAGAATGCAGTGTTTTGATATTTTGTTGAACTAAATGCTAATTCTTCATTTGGAGAAAAAAGTGTGCAAATAATATGACTAGTTCTTCTGCCCTATTCAGCTTCTTTCTCTCATTCAATATTGGATCTGCCTCTCTATCTTGCTTGGCATCAACATTCAATATCAGCTAATAAGGTGTCACTTTGCTTATTTAATACAAAATAAATACTCCTACTTGTTTTTTAATAATAGCACAGCAGAGCCCACTTATGCTGTGCACTGCTGGGGGTCCATTATAATTTATTTTTATGTATTTATTTCAATTTTTTTAAGTGCTCCGATAGACCAACTTTTAATAAGCACATGTACGTAACTTTAAAGAATTAAATCAAAAGCGGAGTTTCATTATAAGTGTGATCAAGAGGCTTAAGCCGCGGCCCCGTGCCTGCCAGGGACCGAGAACACGGGCGCCTGCAGCCCCGGAATTCTCTGTCCCCGGCAGGCGCGGGGCCGTGGCTTCTCTCCCCTGCTGGGCACTAGGCGGGTGCACATAAATGCCCCGGCGGGCGCCATGGTGCCCACGGGCACCACGTTGGGGACCACTGACCTACACTATTTTAAATAACACTTTTAACTGGGTCTCTGCTCTGCAGTAGGCAACTATGTATAAAAAATGTGCGTGTACACATACACTGAGCATGTGTTGCAAAACTGGGGAAAGCTAAAACCCACATATTGGGAAAGTTATCAGTCAGCCTTCAGACTATAAAAGAGCAAAGGTAAGCAAGATGCGTTCCAAATTCTAGAGCTGAGTTTTCTTAGAAAGTAGGGTTGGGCAGAGGAAAGACTGTCTCAACTTTGTCTCAAAGTTCAGCTCGTTATTTATTTAAGACTCAAATTGCAACCCTAATTTTATTTCAGTAGATTTTTCAGACTCTCTGATTCAGCTCTAATTCTGGGCTTTGATATTAAAGGTCTCCATTTGATCAAGTGGTCAGCAAGTTTGGATTCTCAGTAAAACTGCCTTTATTATGGCATGTCTGTGCACAAACATCTTGCATATTTGCAGTCTTTGCAGCTAGTCATTAGAAATTATAATTGTATCAGGGCTGACACTATGTTAAATGTTTTGAGGATTTTTTTGAGGGGTCTCAGAGATAGTCATAGATAAATAGTAACTAAGCTGAATGGTATGTTTCCAGTGAGGTACATGTAAAGGCAATTTACTTTACCATCTTGGGCACAAATGAGTTGCAACATTGTCCTGTCTCCCCTTCAACTTTCTTTCTCCTCTCTGTTTTCTCTTTTTCTCTTCTCTTAGTTTTTATCAAAACCGCAGAAGTCAAGAGGTCACCAACAGATCCAGTTCTGTGCCTCTGGGAACACTGATCTCTCTTTAATTTCTGGTTAGCAACAATAATTCTAGGGACATACTTTTCCGCGTGCAGCTATTGACCCCGCTCTTAGCTCCCAGACACTTAAGCACTGTGGTTTTCTATGATGTCTTCTCTTTGTGTGCAGTTGTAATGAATGTTATGACAGCTGCAGACACCAAGTGCCATATTTTATCATTATTATTATTATTATTTATTATTTATTTTATATCTGGATTGTAGTAAAGTCTAGAGTTCCTAGTCAAGGTAAGGGCTCCATTTTGCTAGGTGCTCTACAAACACATAGTAAAAGGTTCTACGCCACCCTTGCTAGGATTGCCAAAACAGATCTTGTTAGTTTGATAGTCCCCAAGATACAGCTGGTAAGTGGATAGGATGCAGTCCAAAGAGTCCAAAGAGTGGAATTGTGGCCAGAAGCTGAAGTAGCTTGTTTGTTGTGCACATACACCTCTACCTCGATATAACACTGTCCTTGGGAGCCAAAAAATCTTACCACGTTATAGGTGAAACCGCATTATATTGAACTTGCTTTGATCCACCAGAGTGCGCAGCCCCGCCCCCCTGGAGCACTGCTTTACCATGTTATATCTGAATTCATGTTGTATCGGGTTGCGTTATATCGAGGTAGCGGTGTATAGAAAAGAAAACCTGAGCACTGCAGGTTCATACTGCAATGATGTCTCAGAAAAAATAAGCTGCCAATACTTTTATGGTACAATAAACTATTCGGGAGTTTATTACATGAATAGCTAAGGATGTGTTTGCATAATTTCAGCACGAGCTAATGATAGACTTGTCACATGTTCAGGGTAACTGCACCTCTCCCTCACTCCATGATACCCCCTTAGGTCTCAAGCCTCCAGCCATCATCATCTCTCTATAGGCAGAGTCCCATGATTCTACTTCCAGATGGGGGATTTGCAGCCTCCCTTTTATTCACTGTGATCATCCCAACAGATCTGAGCTAGCTCAGCGCTTGCAGTATCATTCTCTCTCTCAAAGGTTAAGACAGTGGTTTACCAGAGACCAAATATCCTGACACAGGGCACAGTACATTTATTTTAGGACAAAAGCATTATGCAGAAAAACATATGATAAAACAATAAAAGGTCTAATCGCATGCTAAGCTTACCAGAGGTCCCCCCTCTTCCGCATGGAAACGCTAGTAAATTCAGTCCTTCACGTCCTTCAGCAGAGTTTGCTTCCTCTCCCCTTTGGTCAAAGGGGAATGTCAGTTGTTGGATGAAAATGAGGGCCTCTTGGTGAGTTTAAGTTGACACTTTATACCAAAAATCTTTCTTTGATCCCTGCGTCTCTTGAACCAGTCTGAAGTAGCATATGCAATTCATCCCAGGGGCTGCTTTTCTTTGGAGTTGGCTACCTCTCCTATGGTCTGCAGTAATTATCCCTCTCCCCCACTGATTTTAATTCCTGGAAGGAGCTTGGTAACCTTCCCCAACCAGACAGCATACAGCCCCTGGCAAACAGAGATAGAGATAATATTTACAAAGTTTTTACATTAGTCTCAAAGCTATGCCCGTGTTCGTCATATCTGGCTTAGGATTTGCAAGTGGTTTCATCATAAGGTCAATGTTTCTTCTTATAAAACTATCAGAGTTTAATTAAGCTGGGTGGTATTGGTCAAATTCTCATTGTCATGGTTTGGTTCTGTTGTAGTAAAGCTGATAGCTGTAGTTTAATATTTGTATTTCTTAAAGATAAGATAGTGATATTGTCCTTTCGGCCGGTTCCCTGAGTTGTAAGAATACATTTATCCTAATATTTCATCATAGTTTTATAGTAGTTACTGTATCGAAACTCACTGAACTTTGATTTTAATGGCAAAATTCCATGTTGCATCCAAAATCATTACTCAGTAACGTTACAGAACTTAAAAGTGGGTGTGACAGATGTGAGACATTGGAAGCATGGAAACTTCAAAGACTATTATTTTGAGATGTGCCAGACACTAGGGGGCACATGCAGTATTCATAGAGTCTTGTATCAGTAAGCATTATACATGTCTTTGTTTTCCTGGCTCACCAGGTGGGTTTCCTGTGGAATATGGAATAAATAGGGGGTGATTAATTAAAAGTCCCATTGCCGATTATGCAGCTACCCAGCCTTTGAAGTTTTACCCCCGGGGGAAAGGGGCATTGACTGTTTTTACCTGTTTTAAGAGCCTGGGGAACAAAGGCCCCAAAGTGTATAAAGTGTCAGTCCCAACTGACTCCAAGATTAGGGTGACCAGATAGCAAGTGTGAAAAATCGGGACAGGAGGTGGGGGGGTAATTGGCGACTATATAAGAAAAAGCCCCAAGTATCAGGACTGTCCCTATAAAATCAGGACATCTGGTCGCCCTCTCCAAGATGGGTCTTCATTTGATCCACAAACTGACATGAAACTTTAACCAAGAGGGTAAAATCCTGCTGGAGGGGTTTTAAGGACTTGCTCTCTTTAAATATATCAGAGGGATAAATACCAGGGAGGGAGAGGAATTATTTCAGCTCAGTACTAATGTGGACACGAGAACAAATGGATATAAACTGGCCGTCGGGAAGTTTAGGCTTGAAATTAGACGACGGTTTCTAACCGTCAGAGGGGTGAAGTTCTGGAATAGCCTTCCGAGGGAAACAGTGGGGGCGAAAGACCTCTCTGGCTTTAAGATTAAGCTTGATAAGTTTATGGAGGGGATGGTTTGATGGGATAACGTGATTTTAGTCAATAGGTCAATAACGTGCCATCGCTGGTAATTAGTATCAATGGTCAATGTGGGTCTGGCTGGAGAATCTTGCCCGCATGCTCGGGGTTCTGCTGATCGCCATATTTGGGGTCAGGAAGGAATTTTCCTCCAGGGTAGATTGGCAGAGGCCCTGGAGGTTTTTCGCCTTCCTCCGCAGCATGGGGCAGGGGTCGCTTGCTGGAGGATTCTCTGCGACTTGAAGTCTTTAAATCATGATTTGGGGACTTCAACTGCTGAGTCAAGGGAGAGAATTATTCCAGGAGTGGGTGGGTCAGCTTTTGTGGCCTGCATCATGCGGGAGGTCAGACTAGATGATCATAATGGTCCCTTCTGACCTTAGAGTCTATGAGTCTATGAGACTTCGGAAACTTGCCAGGGTCTCCCTGTGGAAGATGGGTGACACCTGATAGGCTTAGCATTTGTGTAGACTTATTATTATGTTATTGTAATGTTTTTGTCCGAAATATATGTTTTGTGCTTTGTAAAAGCTGGCTGGTCACTGGTAACCCTGTCATAGCCCCTGGGTGTTGGAGATGGGGGCAGAACTGCAGGACAGACTTCAGTGGGATACGCACAGTGAATTGCACAGGGACTGCAACCCTAAAATTCTGGTATGGAGGGAGAGGAATGCAGGTACCTGCCCATAGAGAGGTGATGTCTGGAGGCCTGAGCCCTAAAGGGGCACCTTTGAGCAAACCATGGAAGGGGCAGAGGTGTAGTTAACCCCAGAACAGTTGACAGTATGTGGAAAAACTTCCTTCAATTTTACTTTGCACAGAATGTATCCTGGTGCACTCACAAGCACACAGTTAAGCTACACCTCTACCTCGATATAACGCTGTCCTCAGGAGCCAAAAAATCTTACCACATTATAGGTGAAACCGCATTATATTGAACTTGCTTTGATCCGCTGGAGTGCGCAGCCCCCCCCCCCCCGGAGCACTGCTTTACCGCGTTATATCCGAATTCGTGTTATATCGGGTCGCATTATATCAAGGTAGCGGTGTATTTGTATTGTCAGTGTATGGGCAGTGAGGATGTGCAGTGTGTGCTGATAATGATCTAGCCGTGCTGCTAAACTGATCATACAGTGCATTGTGCTTCCTGTGGTGTAAAGTGGATTTTCATGTGGTGTAGACTCTTGTGCAAAACCGATAAAAAGCCAAATAACACTGAGGCCAATGGGATTGTTACCTGAGTAAGGACTAAAAGATTTAGACCTTCGTGATTTAAACTGTGAACATTTAGGATTCTTTTAAATAAATTGTCCACATTTTTGTACTTTAGTGGTCACAGATCATGTTGCACAAGATTTGAAGCATTTGTGTAGGAATTCTGCACGTGGCTCAATGGAATGTAGCAGATTTAGCTGGGCCACTTGTAAAGACGTTCTAATGTCTAGAAGTTATGGTTGGGATTTTTAAAGAAGCCTAAGGGAGTTAGGACCCAAATCTCATTCACTGGAATTTTGATGCCTTAATCTCTTAGCCCATGTCTAGATTAGGAGTGCTTTACTGGTATAGTTTTTACTGGAAAAAGGCTAATGTAGTGCCCATCTTTAAAAAAGGGAAGAAGGAGGATCTGGGGAACTACAGGCCAGTCAGCCTCACCTCAGTCCCTGGAAAAATCATGGAGCAGGTCCTCAAGGAATCAAGAATGGCATTATACAATACCAGCACATCGCTCCTAGTGTGGATGCAGCTATACTGGCAAAGCTGTGCTTTGTAATGGTATAGTAAAACTACCCCCCAAGAGCGAGACAAGGTACACCAGTAAAAGAACAGCTTTGCCAATTTCACTGCGTGTGTCCTAGGGGCTTCTGCTGGCACAGCTATATCAGTTGGGGATCACATCTCTTCCCATACCTGACTAACATTGCTATGCTTGCAGAAGGCTGCAGTGTAGACATAGTGTGACGGGTTCGATCACAGAAACCCCCTTGGGAGCTGCCACCCAATGTACCAAGACTACCCCGGCTTCTGTTTTCCCTGCCAGCTCAGGACTCCAGCACCCTGTCTTGCTGAGCCAGACACTCCCGTCTGGCTCCAGACACAGACCCAGGGTATGAATCACTTGTCCCAAAGCTGCAAGTTTACCTGAAAACAGCTCACAGTAGTGTGCTTGTCTTTAGCACTCAGATGCCCAACTCCCAATGGGGTCTAAACCCAGATAAATCCGTTTTACCCTGCATAAAGCTTATGCAGGGCAAACTCATAAATTGTTCGCCCTCTATAACACTGATAGAGAGATATGCACAGTTGTTTGCTCCCTCAGGTATTAATACATACTCTGAGTAAATTACTAAATAAAAAGTGATTTTATTAAATACAGAAAATAGGATTTAAGTGGTTCCAAGTAGTAACAGACAGAACAAAGTAAGTCACAAGCAAAATAAAATAAAATGCGCAAATCTACGTCTAATCAAACTGAATACAGATAATCTCACCCTCAGAGATGCTTCAGTAAGCTTTTTCTCAGACTGGACACCTTCCAGGCCTGGGCACAATTCTTTCCCCTGGTACAGCTCTTGTTCCAGCTCAGGTGGTAGCTAGGGGATTCTTCATGATGGCTCCTCTCCCCTTTGTTCTCTTCCACCCCTTTATATATCTTTTGCATAAGGCGGGAACCCTTTGTCCCTCTGGGTTTCCACCCCCCCTCACTGGAAAAGCACCAGGTTAAAGATGGATTCCAGTTCAGGTGACATGATCACATGTCACTGCAAGACTTCATTACTCACTTGCCAGCACACACATATACAGGAAGACTCACAGGTAAACACGGCCATCTGCAGACAATGGGAGTCATCAAGATTCCAAACCATCATTAATGGCCCACACTTTACGTAATTACAATAGGCCCTCAGAGTTATATTTTATATTTCTAGTTTTAGATACAAGAGTGGTACATTTATACAAATCGGATGACCACACTCAGTAGATTATAAGCTTTGTAATGATACCTTACAAGAGACCTTTTGCATGAAGCATATCCCAGTTACGTTATATTCACTTTTTACCATATTTTTCTAAAACTATCCCAGTTACATTATATTCACTTATTATCATGTTTTTATAAAACCATATAGACTGCACAACGTCACACATAGGATGTGGCTTTTTTGACAAATCGAAAACTTTTGGCAAGACAGCTCAGGTCGTCCCATATATCTTCACAAAGGCAGTACAAGCCTTTTTTTTTATGTCAGTTCAGACAACTTGCTTGATAATAATGTTAGTGTGTAGTTCCTGCAAAAATTGTGTTTGCTCAACAAAATTGTATCATGATTGTTTGGCACAGAATGCATTGAAGGACAGAAAAAAAAACATGGCCTCAATAGTACTTGGTTGTCCAGAACCTGAAATCTAGCTAAAACAACGAGGAGTCCTTGTGGCACTTTAGAGATTAACAAATGTATTTGGCCATAAGCTTTCATGGGCTAGAACCCACTTCATCAGATGCATGGAGTGGAAAATACAGTAAGCAGTATATATACACAGTACATGAAAAGATGGGAGTTGCCTTACCAAGTGGGGGGTCAGTCCTAACGAGGCCAATTCAGTTAGGATGGATGTGGCCCATTCCCAACAGCTGACAAGAAGGGGTGAGTATCAACAGAGGGAAAAATTATTTTTTGTAGTGACCCAGCCATTCCCAGTCTTTATTCAGGACTAATTTGATGGTGTCAAGTTTGCAAATTAATTTCAGTTCTGCAGTTTCTCGTTGAAGGCTGTTTTTGAAGTTTTTGTTGTTGAAGAATTGCCACTTTTAAGTCTGTTATTGAGTGTCCAGGGAGATTGAAGTGCTCTCCTACTGGTTTTTGAATGTTACATTGTACATTGGCCAAACCGGACAGACTCTACGCCAGGGGTTCCCAAACTTGGTTCGCGGCTTGTTCAGGGTAAGCCCCTGGTGGGCCATGAGACGCTTTGTTTACCTGAGCGTCCGCAGGTACGGCTGCTCACAGCTCCCAGTGGCCGCGGTTCATCGTTCCCGGCCAATGGGAGCTGCGGGAAGCGGTGGCCCGGCCCAAGTTTGGGAACCCCTGCTTTACACCCACTTTGCACAATATAACAATTCCATGAGGTGCAAGGCAATGGAGTGGAGAATCTGGCCCTGTAGAGGCTCTTGGTATCTCTCCACTATTGTTGGTTGTGAGAATGATTATTGCTATTTGATGATCCATGTTATAATTGGGCAAAAAGTTCTGATAAGTTTTAACCAACTCGAACCCATCTGCTCATCGTACAAATAATGTATTTATTCCTCTGCTAGATAAACTTCTTCCATTATGTTGTTTAGCTCCTACCTTGTAATTCAGTTGGAAGAGATAAAAAAGATGTCTTTGTAACCTCCTGCTTGTCAGCCAGATGGTCTTTATATGCTGTTTAGACCATTGAGATCAAACACTGAATGCAGTCTGTGTAGTCCACTACACACTGTGACAGCTGATCAAACAGCCAGTTCATGCTGTACCTTCTGACTACATAGCTTGTATATAAACCATATGTTATGTTGGTTTGGGGTAGGTAGCTGGTTGGAACACATTAAATATTGAAGCAAGATACCTCTTTTGTACACTATTAGTTTATTCTGCTTTACAAAATGAGTCCAATTTAACTGGTGACTTAATCAGTGGGGTATGGTACCTATGGGATGTAAATGAAGGAGGAAAGGGGTACAAGTCGTGTTGGTTTACACCTGTCTGTTAGTTGCTTCTCCTGCTACATCCTATCTACTCCCTTGCTTTTGCACACCACTACCAAATTGGTGCAAATTATGCTGTAACCATTTTGATTCACTCTTTTATCCAGGGAGCCCAGCCTGAGCTTTGCTGGCTGACGGGTCTGTTTTTGGAATGATCAGTTTTAAGCCACACAGCCCTATCTCAGCTAGGGAGCAACCCATCCCCACTTCTACATTAAAAACACTCCTCTTCTGAAGCAATCACTGCTTAAGTGTGTAAATGCATTCCTCCCCTCTCCCCCGCCGCCAAACACCTCTGTGTTTTTCCCCATGATACTGTGTGAGAGTGGGAAAAACTCACCAACAAAATTAATCAAACCATAACTTTATCTACCTTTAAATCCCTCTTTAAAATTAATCTCTGAGGCGATGTCGTCAGAAAACTACCATCTGACAATGACATGGCAGGTGGCAAGCTAGGACTAATGTGAGCACATGCCTATGGAACTCCTTGGCAGAGGATGTTGTGAAGGCAAAGACTATAACAGGGTTCAAAAAAGAACTAGATAAGTTCATGGAGGATAGGTCCCTCAATGGCTATTAGCCAGGATGGGCACGGATGGTGACCCTAGCCTCTTTTTGCCAGAAGCTGGGAATGAGTGACAGGGAATAGATCACTTGATGATTACCTGTTCTATTCATTCCCTCTGGGGCACTTGGCATTGGCCACTGTCAGAAGACAGGATACTGGTGTTGCCGGCACAGAGTGCCTGAGGAAAGCAACAGCGGGGTTCGTTGCCCGGTGTGCTTCGCGCCAATGAACACACCAGGGTGGAGAAGCAGTCAAAGTTTATTTGAGATCTCAAAGCGGTGCAAGGAGACTGGCACGTCTCAGATCAAGCACACCATCATAAGAAGCTTTTCTCTTTTTATACATTTTGCAGCTAAGCTTTTTCCTTCTCCCCCCTTCCCCCCCCCCCGTAATAGTTTACATTAAGCAAGTAGCAAGCAATTACATTTAAGCAGTTAAATCATCTTGGCGGCTATAAATCCAGCTTGTTAGTAACTTCTCCTTGAATTATTATCTTGTCCCTTTCCTTTTATTTGTTATTTTGCCTTTCAGCCAGAAGTATGCAGGCCTCATTATTACCGCTTGGCACCGGTATGAGCGGTGCTGCACCTGATAACTGGCTGTTACACATTCCAATTTCTGCATCTGGCTTTTGAGGTCGATTAGAGTTTAAACATGGAAGGACTTTGGTTCATTTAGGCCTAGTGCAGGAAGGCTTCATCGACACTCGTGGTCTTCCACCCTCCCGAGTTACCTAGGATTATGCCTAATGACACCAACACTGGGCTAGATGGACCTTTGGTCTGACCCAGTATGGCCATTCTTATGTTCTTATGTAATGCTCATTGTGCTAAAATATGTTTGCTTTACTGACACCTCATCTGCCACTTTTCTTCCCTCCACCCTCTCATTTGTTTGTTTTATCCACCTGTTCTGTTCTGATGCAACCTAGATTGTGAGCTATTAGGAGCAGGAATTGTCTCTCTTTTTTAAATAGGTGCTGGTAGGGTGCCTAGCAATACAGGGTCCTGGTTGGAGCCCTCAGGTACTACTACTACTACCAATACAAATGTATCTTGTTTCTCCAATAGATCCTTGGGGCTCTGTTCATAAGAACAAAATAGAGAGCATTTAAACCCCATTGGTGTTGATTTTTTTTTTACCCCAGTAGAACCTACAACTGTGTTTGAAAAAATTGAAAATAAAAATATTCTCCTGAAGCCTTGAAGGCCCAGTTTTAGCAATTGAAAATTTGCACCTGAAAATAGAAAACACAATGGAACCAATAGGAAGCCTTTACTCCACTGTTGGGCACTCCCAGAGTAACTAGAGGGTCCAGTTCTGCCCTCAGCTACCACCGCCTTGATTTTGAAGGGAATTGTACCCATGTAACTGGAATGAAACTGCACCCTAAGGCCCTGATCTGCACATGTGCACTCGGTTGCATCATGTAGAGACTCACTGAAGTTAATGGAGCTCCACACAGGTGCAGTGAACTGCTTGCATGCCACAATTTGCAGGATTGGGGCCTAAGATGCTATAGCTGTGCTTAAAACTGTCCAGATTCCATAATACCTAGCAGATACCCTGCTTGGAACAAATTCAGCTGGAATGATTTCAATGACAGTTGTTATCTTTTTTTTTTTTCAATACTGCCATCTGTGCAGTACATGAATTGCATAAAAGTATTGTACTAGGAGAAGGGTCATTAATAACTATGGGCCAGATTCTATAAACCTGTCTCATGTTAAGCAATATTAACTCACAGAAGTACTCCCATTGAGGTCAATGGGAAAGTTATAGAATCAGGCCTGCTATGGAGCAGACTCAGTATATGCACTAGTCTGTGAAATATCAACCAAAAAAAATTGTGCTTGCATATCCCAGGCAGAAATTTTTTATCCCTGTACAAATATTTTAAACAAACAAGCATATTGACAGTCTCCGCACCTTAGCGTTTCTGAAACTGTCACTTCTTGGAAGCTCTCACGCTGTTACAGAGTGATATTCATTTTAATGGCATTCAAAACTGCATTCGGTGCATGTACTATAGTGACCAAAAGTATTGCTCTACTTCTACAGAGCTATTTCCTGCAGAGAAGTTTGTCTGCCTTAACATTTTCTCGGGTGACTCTGACTGTAGTATCTAACCACTAACCACTAAGGTATTTAATATAATGCAGATTTCCTGAAGAATTAAGGCTAACAAACTAGCTAACATGGCCCTCTTTTATTTAATTGAACCATCATATAAAATGGCATGGTGAAAGGACTGTCCTCTTCCTGAAAGCATATGTATTATGTATGTGTTAGTTCAATAAATGGCATCAGATAGGGCATGGCTTCTCAGCCTCATAGTATCCAGGCCATGCTGTAGCACATCACAGAAGTTCTGAATAGCATCCTGGCTGAGACTGTACCTTGGGATTGGACTTTTGAGCAATACTGTCATCTAGAAATGCAGGAGCAAGTTGGATGTTGAAACATCCCCAAGATGCAAGCCTCTCTCTTCAGCGGTAAAAGGTGGGATTATCTATTATGTCCTCATTTGCCTTAGCAACTTCACTGTCATGTGAACTGATTTTTGGCCAGTTAACTCTCCTCCATCGCTGTTGCTTGCGTACAGATCACAGTGTGTCTACTGAAAATATAATGCACACTTGTAATCTTCTTTGAAAGAGCAAAAAACCTCAGCCTTTCAGTAAAGTCAATAAAAATTAAAAAATGCCCGCATAACCCACCTCTCCCATCAAATTGAAACTGGGCCAAGGTTAGGGCTTTAAAAACTAATATATGATGTCTTGCTGGTGATGGTGTCACAAGCCATTATTTCCATGAAAACATTTCTGTTGACTAACAATGAGCGAGCACAGAGGTAAAGGTGATCAGTGCCAGGTTTAATCTCTCAGTTGCTGAGTGGTAATCAGATTCTGTTCATTAGAGCAGTCAGCAACATAAAAACAATGTTATTAAATACCAGTTTCTAGCACAGTAATGCAATAAAGATGATGTAGGGGATTGCAAAGAAAAACAAAACATGGGAAATTGCTGCTTAGCTGTGAACAAAAGATGTGTGTCCTCTCCATTTCTCTGCCCTAGGGTCTGTTGCTTTCAATATTGTAGTGAGCTGCACCATATATCATGCTGCTGAGACTAAACTTGGAGGGTGTTTTAAAGAAAGTGCTAAAAAATAGGTCAGGGAGCCAAAAGTATAACCAGACAGGCTTTGCATCTTAATTTTAGAGTAATGTGGTCTGAACAAAAGCTACCATATTTTCCATTAGCAGAGCTAGTTTTTGTAGCCTGTGAAATTGGCACAGGGGGTTGGTTCCCCTGATTCATGGAGCCATGACTGTTTTCCCCCCCACCCCCCACCTCGCCTCTTGCTCTGTAACTTCAATTTTAATCAAATTAATTTATTCATATTGCATATATTCACTTTGTTGTCTGCTGTTAGCTCCAGACTGAGAAGTAGAGCATCAGAGATTATAGATAATAGATAATGACTATTGTGGTGAAGAAGTGTATTCCTCATTGCAGTTTCTTTCCCCACGTGCCCTCCTCCCACTCCCCCAGCAATGTTGACAACTCCTAATTTTATAGTAAGTCTCATATTTGGTGTTTTTTCTTAAAGCTTCAGCTCTTGAAGTCAGTTGATTTTGTGGGAATGTCAGCTTTCATTTGAAAAGAGAAAGTAAATTTCTAGCCCTCTTGACTGTGGAAAATAACTTGAAAATGTGACTGCTACAGCTCAGAAACTACAAGGCAAACAAAAAGAGCCCCAAATGTATTATTTTAAAATTTCATGCTTTTAAGTGAGTTCCCCTGTCCAGAGATCAGCGGTAAATAGAGTAGCTCTGCTGCATGGGTGTTACCATTTTCACCATTAGAACCTAGCCTGTGCATCAGTGGAAGTGGTATCTGGGGTGAGCTATTTGAAAGCACTAGCTCCTTTGAGAGGATTGCCTCAATTTACCTTTACAAACATTATGATGGGTTTTTGGTTTTACTGTTATCAATACATGTTTGTGTGCACAGTACCGGGGCTAGCCCTTGGAAGCAGTGTGAAAACTGTCAGGGTTTTCTTCGCTGGATCCCTAGATATTTTTTTCCCAATTGTAATCTTTGCTGTTTATTCATTAAAATCCATACTTCTCTTTTATTTAAGGAAGGAAAAGATCTAGGAAGATCCAACCGCAGAGATCTATGCATCTATGTATGATGAGCTCCCAGTGGTTTCAGGGAATAGTACAGGACAAGTATGACCAGTGCAGTTTCCTCACCCTCAACATGCCATTTTAGATTGGCCAGGGAAGTTGTTAAAGATGCATTTGATGTTTATTACCTTTGGCAGTTATTTATGAGGCAATTAGAACATCTGATTGACTGGCATTCATTCTTTCTCCTGTTATTGTGGTTATTATTTATTAATCATGTTTATTACAGTTGTGCCTGAGGGTCAACCAAGAACAGGATCCCATTGTGCAAGGCACTGTATAAACTCAGAGTAGCAGACAGTTCCTGCCCCAAAGAGCTTCAAATCTAAATAGACAAGACATAACACAAGGTGGGGGAAGGGGTAGAACATATAAGCAGAGTGAACTCTGTGATGGCAGCCAATGACACTTTTGGGGGTTCACTCTGGTTATATGTTCTACCCCTTAGGACTGGGTCAGCTAAAGGGAAGGAAGAGGGGACACTGAAGGGAAAGGAGTGAGGGGACAGGGAAGGGGACAAGAAGGAAAGAGGGGCATCTGTGGAGTGAAGCTGAATTGAAGAGACTTTGGGGGAGAGTTGGAGTAAGGGCTGAGAAAGTCCAGTCATAACTGTAGAAAGTTCTCCAAATGTCCAGAGTTCCAGAGATTCCTGCTTTGGCTGCTTCTGCTCCTACTGGCTGGAATCTCTGGCTGGCTTCTTGATGCAGATTTCCCCCCAACCCCCGTGGCAGGAGGCGGGGGCGGCAATACTTAAGTCCTAGAAGAATTAAACTGAGGAATTTGTTGATAATTTTCAAGTTACAGACATTAGAGATTGTTTACCTTAGAAAGGAGACTGATGAGAGGACATGATAAAAATAAAGAAAAGTATAAAGAAGATAGATCAGGAACGCTAAATATTAGAGACCAGGGTGAGACCTAATGTGGGGGCCAGATTATCCTACATCTGTCTGTTTGCAAGGTTCTTCTCTGAAGCATCTTGTACTGGCCATGGTCAGAGACAGAACGGTGGATTAGATGGACCACTAGTCTGATCCAGTCTTGCAGTTCCTGTGTTCCTATTAATTAACGACCATGAAAATGCTAAATCTTTAGTAGATAGTCTTAGAGAGACAGAAGGGAAAGATGATCTTGTGGCTAAGGTATTGGACTGGAATTTGAGAAATATGGCTTCAGTTGCCACCTCTAATAGGCACACTTTGCATGGTGAAGGGCAAATCATTTAATCTTTCTTTGCCTTACTTCCCCATCTGTGACATGGGGATAATAATCCTTCATCATTTTGTCTGTTTAGATTGTAAAGTCTTCAGGGGAGGGCCTGTCTCTGTGTAGTGTCTAGCACAATGGGGTCCTGATCTTGGGTGGGGCCTCTAGGTGCTACTGTTGTGTGTCTGTGTGTGTGTGTGTATATATATATATATAGAAAATGGCCTTTACGCCATGAAAAGATTACTGATTCCAGAAAACACATTTACCTGGAAGAATTGACTGTTGAGAAAACAACTCTCACATTAAAAACTTGTGGATATGGGTATTACTGGAAGGAATGGAAGGAGATTATCATATTCCTGAAATTCTTGTGCTGTTGGAAGAAGAGGAGAGCCAAGGGAAGGACTGTGGGGTTGATGTCCCAAATCTCAAAGGTCTGTCCAGTAACAGAGAAGA